>NW_021940729.1:2445068-2544448 GCF_001715985.3 Manacus vitellinus | reverse complement strand
AAAAAAAAAAAAAGAAAAAACCAAACCCAAGAAAAAAAATGAGCCAGAATGTCTGAGAAAATGTCCAGCTTTCTGTACATCGGGGACATCGTGTCCCTGTACGCCGAGGGCTCCGTGAACGGGTTCATCAGCACGCTGGGGTGAGTGAGTGCGGGGCTCGCAGCCCGCGGCACAGGAAGGGGCGGCAGCGCGCCCTGCTCGGCGGAGCGGGGAAAGTAGGAAGTGCTGGGGAACGGGAAGGGATGAGAGAAGTTCTCGGGGCCGGGGCGCGGGGCCCGGGCCCCGCCGTACCTCCTCCTGCAGCTCCCGGCACTCCCCGGCGCCCCCGGGAATACCCGAGGTTCTTCAGACCCTGCGCCGTGCTGTGCCCTTAGCGCAGTCAGCACGCAGAGCTGCCATTTATTTATTTATTTATCTATCTATCTATTTATTTATTTATTTTAGTTGTACCTCTGAGAATTTCTGACAATTTCCTTGCTCATCTTGCCATGAATCAGCTCGTTAAAAACCTGCACGCCTTTGCTTCTGGTTTGTGTCTGCCTGAGGTCTTGTCTGTGGTTGTCGATGATCAGATACTTACGATCAGATAGTTTAATTTAATGGAGATGCCTTTTTTTCCCCGTGAGCTCTTCTTTCTCTCTGCAGGGTGAAAGGGTGTGTAGTTTAGCTGTGGCTGCTTCGCTGAACTGCCGCTTGCTTCAGTTTTTTATTAACCTCGGCCGCTTTAAATCACCTTCTTGGAATCCAGGAGGGAAAACCTCAGCGAATGACGATAGCGATACATTGATACATTTCTTTGAAGTTTGGCTGCAGTGAGGTGTCCCGAGGGTGCAGCGGATCCCTCTGATGTTCCCAGGAGAGCTGCAGTAGTTCCAGTAACTTTGTGGCATGTCCAAAGTAAGCGTGTCCTGAAACCTTTGTCACTGGCAACGTCTCCTGCACTCCATGGATTGTAGCGATCCCATGGACAAGGCAGCTCAAACTCTAGCTAAATATCAGTGTCATTTGCTGCTTAAACGTTAATGGTACCTTTTGGAATAACAGTTAAACCTGCCAAGGCTGGTTAACACGGGTATCGCTCCTGTATTGGTGTAACTTCCCTGTGTTCTGTGATCCCTTCCATGGGGGACTGTAGGGTGAAGTAAGGTTGGTATTAAAATGCAAACAGTGAATGTGTAAGATACTTGGTGTGGTGCTGCTACTGGAAAAGAGATGGTGTTCAAGGTCTTTTATATATTTTTTAATCTTATTATTGCATCCAATCCTTGCTGTTCACTCTTTTAATCTGTTGACAAGTGTTTTTCAATGGTTTGTTCCTCTATTTGTTAATTTGGCGCCTCCTCTCACTGACTGTCTGTGTTGTCTCACATGTCCTTTCTGACATTGCTGACTCTGGCAATTTTAAATCCTACCTGAAAATGTTTTCTTTCTGCAACTGTTTATTGGTGGATATTGTTTCTTACTCTTCTAACCCCAGCACTTTTTTTTTTTTATTTTGCCATTGGTTTGCTGTCTTGTTCTGTCTCATCTCTGTGTTCTGCTATGTGGAGGAAGCTAAATTTGCTGTGCTTTCCTTTTCATTGTGTTCTTCCTTTCTGAGAGCACCTGCTTGTCCACAGTTACGGATGTTTCTGCTGTGACTAACGCTTGTATGACTGTCACTCCAATATGTGTTTTGGCATTGCCGTGCCACAGTTTTAAGGCTGCTGATCCTCCCCTTATCCCTTGGAGTTAAGGCAGGACATTTATTCCCAGTTTTAAAGATGAGAAGCAAAGATCAAAGCTTGTCTAAGGCACATGGGAGCTCTTTACTAGAAGAAATAATTGAGCTTAAGCCAACACTCTGTCCAGGCTCTCTTTCAGCCCAGCTCAAGAAAACTGCTTGGGATGAGACAGGACTCCTGTGTGCATCTCTTCTTCAGTGACAGGTCAGGAGTTCAACAATGCTGATGTACCTCTGTTGGCTTTTCAGTCCAACTTTTTTGTGCCCTGCTCTCTGGCATGGTAAAAGCAGCCCCAGAGCCAGGAGGCTGGAGTGGAGGAGCTGCAGGAAACTTGAAGGTGCCAGTGGAAAACCCCCCCATATCTGCTGAATGGGAATGAATCCCTCTGCTGGTGGTACAAGAGCTTGGACTGACATTTGAAGTTGTGATGCCAGGTTACCGTATCTGTGCCAGCTCTCGCAATTGCTGCCTTTGGACTGGTTGCAGCAACACAAGAGGCAGAAAAAACCTCTTATACTCGGGGAAAACTTGCTCAGCTGCACTTTGCAAACACCTGAAAAGATGAACCCTCATTTTCCCTAGGTGCCTCTAGTTGGTGAGGACAAGGTGGGGTAGGATTAGGAACGATTTCTCTGTTTTTTTGACTGCTGTGGGTCCTTGTTTAATTGCTTTTGCCTGGGTTACACCTGAAATGTTGCCGGGCAAACCAACCTGTCACCTGCACTATGGAGCTCACTGGGGAGTCTCCTGCTGTTTCAAGAACTTGAAATCCAGTTCAGGTCTATGACTCTGGAGCAGGGATAGAGTCCTGTTGATTTTAAGCTGTCAAAGGCTGATTGTTTCCTAAACAAAGTGTGAGCAAGGCCGTTCTATAAATAGGATAAAAAAGTGCCCAGCACCTCTGCAAGCAGGGAAGGTCTGTCATGGCAGGGGACCTCACTCCCTGAGGAGTTGAACCAGCTCAACAAATGGGTTTTGAGGGAGATTTCTAAGCATAGGCTGTTTCATGCATTTTAGAGTATTTTTTTCCTCACTTGCTGGTGCAGAAATTTTCACATGCTCCGTTTTCCCTGAACACTTAAAGCCAAGAGAAAGATGTAGCTGAGCTGTTCAGGTCATGTGTGGGGTCAGGTTAATAGCTCCTATAACCTGAGTGTGGAAATATTCCTCTTGTGTAGTTTAGGAGGTCCCAACTGCCTTTTTTAGGAGACAGGGGATCTGCGCCCTTGGCCCTTGATCCAGGTGAGCCTGGTGAGGGCAGGAGGGCCTTTCCACACCTCCCTCTGCAATGAGCGTTTGGGAATTGCTGGAACAAGATTCTGTGAGTGGTACTCAAAGGGTTGGGGCACTCCTTTGAGCTGGAGGAAATCTGTGTTCTCGTCCTCCTTGTCTCTGAACTGTCTCATGACTATAAACAGCTGTTGGATGTGGGGGTGAGGGCTCTGCTTTCACATTTGATCTCTCTTAGTCTGAAGAGGAGACTGAACCTCTCTTCCACATCTGGGGTTAGTGCTGTAGGGTGGGATGGGGGCAGGGAAGTCAGACAGTGCCTGCTCCAAATTCTTCCTCCTATATCCATATTTTAAGAGGCAGAGATTGGGCTCTGTTTTTTTGGAAGAAGAGGTGTAACCACTGATCTCCAGGAGGACGTTCCAGGCTGTGGATCCCACATGGAGAGGGGCATCTCTGGCTATTGGTACAGGAAAGGGTTTTAGGGCTTAGCATTTTCAGCAGGCCTTTGGATACTTGAGGTACTGAGAATCCAAACAATCCCCTGCTCTTTTTTCTGCTTGGCTTTGGGCTTATTCTGGATTTGGATGCTGCTCTGAGGTGCTGATGGTGTGTCTTCTGGCTTTTCCAATCCCCCACCTCCCCCTCCTTCCTTTTTAAATAGGAGAATGCTTTTGGACATATAAGCTGATAGCCTTGCAATTTAGTGCAGAAAAGGAAACGTTTGGGAGAAGGAATTTACATCCCTTGATAGTTTTCTGCCCTTGCAAGATGTATTTTGTGCTGGGTTATGGAACTGTGCTAATACTGAGGGGTTTGACACAGTAAAACTTTTGCACAGTTGGAGGCTTTATGTCCCACAGGGAGGGTGTGTCAGAGCCAGGCAGTGAATCCAGTTATCTTAAGTTGTCTTAGACTGGTGTCTGAACCTTGAGACCACCTTTCCCGGTATTTTTGCTGTGAATGCTGGGAATGAAAATTGTATTAATCACCTATCAGTACAACGAGGAGAAAAAAGTATTCCTGATGGGAGGGGTGGAAGGAAAAAAACAAGTAAGGACAATGGCCAGGATCAGCTGTAGGAAAGTTTGAGGATGAGCCTTTTAGTCACCATGAGGAGCTGCATTCCTGTCTCACCTCCGTAAATGTGCTTCTGTGCCATAGCAGGGAGAGATCTCATGGAACATAATCACTGGAGCATGAAGCAGGACCCACCTGCTTGATCATACATGGCCCTGGATGATGAGGGGTGCTGGGATGTATTTCTCATTAGCAGCAAAAAGTGTGTTGTAGAGTATTTTTACTAATTTTCCTCAGTCTAATGGTTATTTTTTCCTGAATATCTCCTCTTAATTTTTCAAAGCGCTTCCTGGAACTTTCTTGTTTGAAATATCACAGGTTTATTCAAGCTCCTTCACTGGATTTTTGTGCAGGAGCTGTCTTTTTGAAGTTGGACTTCACACACGGGTTGAGTCAATCACACTTCGTGAAGAGGCAAGGTGAAGTAGAAAGTACTTTAGAAACAGCATAAATCAGAATATTCCAAATATAACAAAGCCTAAAACTTGTCATCCTGGTGTCTTCAGGAATGGTCCCTAAGAGAAAAGATGCAGTGACTGATGATGCTCACAACACACCAATGCAGAGTTTTCATCAGAGCCCTTATTTTTCTAACCCTTCTCTCCTACTGTCTGAAGATGTAAGCCATGGTTAAGGAACAGAGTATCCATCCTTTAATTAATAGCAAATTTTTCTTTCATGTCCCAGCTGAAAAAAGGTAATTAGTCAGGAAAGAATAAAAAAGCCTGAAGAAAGTGAGAGTGGCATAACTAGAGTTACTCATAATTTAGTTCTGGTATATGTAGAATCAAATAATACCTGGAAGAGGGAAGGGAAGATGCATTTCAGCTTTTCTGTGGGCAAAAGTACTTGTAGGTTTTGTTTCCTAGGTACTTTATCCTCCAGACTAATGGTACCAATGAGATTTGACAGTTTTGATTGTGTGTAATTTTTTTTAAATACTGTGTAGGTTTGGCATTTTCGGGAATATGTTCTTTTGGTTGTCTTTCTGATGTAGCAGCCCTGCTCTGAACCCTCCAGCTACTTTGAATATATGCTAATGTACACTTTTCAGCTGTGTGGGATATTGCTTTTCTGTGATAACTTTGTAAAGCATAAGCTATATTAGATGCATTATTAAACACTTTCATTGATCTTACAATAAATGCCGTGTAAGTGGAGATGTAGACACATAAATACAGCCCTATATCTTGCATACCTTGCCATGCAGTACATATATCAAAGCTTATATCCTCTGTAATTATCCACTCTCACTAGCAATTAGGCACGTCTCCAGCTTTGCCATTTGTAACAGCCTTTATTTTGATGCTCAGTTTCAAATGTTGTAACAACAGTGCCATCCTTAAATAAACAATGAGACAAAGCTTTCCACAAAGCAGCCTTACGGGAATGCAGCGAGTAATGAGCCCCGGAGGGCTCAGACTTGTTTCTGAAGTTTTCCTTATACACAGAGCCTAACCTGGGTGTGAGGGGAAAAAAGCATTAGACTTAATTACAGTGTTATGATTTATGAGTCTGTGTGCTAAAATGGAATATCCTTGGTGCGAGAGCTCGTTATTGAGCAGAACTGGGGAGAAAATTTGGGTTAGGGAAAGAATTGATTGATTAATGCAGGAGGGAGTTTACCTGTAAGCTGTGTGGTAGTAATGGAAATAAGAGAGGAATTTTGAATTGAGATAAGACATACTACAAGTTCTCGGCTGGGCTATGGGTAATGTGGGGAGTAGTCAGGAAAGACAGGGGAGATTGTTTGACCTGCATGACTTAAAGTCTTATTTTAACTTCCTTTTACGTAATGAGAGGACTAACTAAACTAAACCAGTCTTGACGTGGTTCTTGGTGCTGTTAGAAATCACGACTACCCTGTATTTTAAAGGTACCACAGAGGAAAGAGTCAGGTCAATCTTTGACTTCCCCAGCCTGGAATATGATTTCCCAAGAAGCTCCTGAACCTTTGCTCAGCCAGCGTTTGAAACCCTTCGCTGTTCGAGGTGCAGGCGGCGGCTGCTACTCGGCTGAAGCCTGAGCCTGTTTGTTGAGCAGTAACACCGAGCTGTGTCCTCTGCATGTGGATTTACTGCACTTGAAAGTCTGGTTTTTGCTTGCTTTGAAAGGTCTGTTACTTCTTGTATGATGTACTTGATAAGGGATATTTATGGCAAAACTGGAGGAAGGAAAATGAATGGTCATTCGGGATTTTGCTTTTTTACCTCGTGTGTGTTGTGTTTTACCACTTAATCAGAGGTGCATATTTTAATTATGTTAAAAGGACATAATTCCCTTGTGACTGATTCTTTTAAACTTCCATTGATTATTTGTAAGTCTAATTCCATCTAATTACTTGAATCAATCCTTCCACCACTATGAAGATGTGTAAACACTTCCTGATGTAAATTCTGTTTATGATGCTAAACCTCGATGCTTTGGGCCTGCAACTGTGTGGGAAGTGAATCCTAGTTCCCAGGATTTCCAGCTTCCTTTCCTGGGGGGGTCACAGGGAAGCCTCAGTTGTCCAGCAGCTTTGTGTTCCCTCTCTCTAGAGAAGTAAAAGTAACTTCTGTTTTCACTACCTCAGTTCACCTCAAATATGAAACAAACTTAAACCAAGGAATTGCATTCTAGCAAGGTAAGTTTTTGCTGCAAAATTGGGAAAAGAGTTAAACAAAAAAGCAGGGTTAAAATGGACTTGTTATTCATGTCCTATATTAGGTACTGGTGGAGGTTTTGAGGGGCTGTTTTGGCTGTGGAAACCAAAAGGTTGTGTCAGGACTGGTCTTGCTGCTCAGCTAGTGCTGATTTTGTGACTCTCTGTGTACTTTGATTTTTCAGATGTTTGAGTCTTGTGCTAAGGCTGCTGTGATCTCAAACATTTGAATACCTGTTGATTTTTTTTTTGTTCCAAGGGTTTTTGGTGTTGTTTAGGAAAATGCAGAATTATATCACCTTCTCCAGGAGAATGCCTGAGGCGAAGGTTCAGTTTCTGTAGAAAGAAATAGGAGTTTTTAAGGTTGCCTATGGGACCTTTTGTAATACAAAAGTTATATAAAATGGATTTAGTACTTGGTAATTCCTATGTAATACAGTTTGGGCAATTCTTTTGAAATGTCTCTTTAGGTTGTTGCTGCTGCATGAGTGAAGACATATAGTTGAAATTTATATGGAAATACTTGGTGGAAGGAGGCTGGAAGGGCATATCCAAGTGTGGTTGTTACCATTTGATACTAAGTTGGCTACAGCTCTTCTCTGTACCAAGAATTAGTATTAAAACCAGTAATCAAGTTTTTATTCTTTGATCGCCAGCAGATAAAAATCAATGTCATTTAAAAGAAAATCAACAAACAAACCCTGAAACGAGGCTTTTTATATGAATCTCAAAATACAGAAACTTGTTGTGATCCAATGCTTGGACTTCTTATCTTGATTCCCTTTTAGGAGCTTGTTTGAATTTCAAACAGCTTTTTTATTCCCTGCACTTGACACACACAAGTTAATCAGTGTTGCAGGGGCAGCTGAAAACTCCCTCATGGAGAAAAGCTTGAAAACCAGAATGGTCACTAATGAAATGTAAGAAGTGCCCTGAGTTTAGTAGTAATTTTCTTCCATTAACTTAAAATCAAAGTGTGTGCTTTGCAGGTAGGGGGGCCTAACTAATGGTACGTGAGTACTTGAGACCCCAAGCAGTGCTTTTTGCATGACCTGGTTGGTTTTGTTTTACATTTAGCTGGACTTAGATTTCTGACAGGCCCCCCAGTTGTTCCAGGTAACAGGAACAGTGGTGTGCTTTGCTAAAATGTTCTTAGTCACCTTTTCAGTCTGGCTCGTGTCTTTTTGTTGTTCAGAAACAATAAATAAAGAGAGGAAACAAAATGAATGGATTAGGAAAGACTGGATATTGCTTTTGAAAACAGAGAGCAGATCTTTGTGCAGTTTTGAATGCTAAAAAATGTTCAAATGCATCACTAAGCAAGGTCCATTCTTCCCATCTAAGAATAAAAGTTTAAGGCTACTTAAAAATTTATTTTTTTTTTTAAATTCTTCATTAAAAAAACCCCAGCCTAACGAACTGCATGGAGTGAAAGAGATTAAGTGCCTGTTAGTAGTATTTTCTCTGATATTTTGGACAATTTATTGAGGTTATCACCTTTTGCCAAGGTGGACTTAATACCAGCCTGAGGGTGCCAATCCATAGGCTTCACTCCTCACCCAAATTTGACAGGGCCCAGCAAGCTTGGCTCTTTACAGAGAGATGAAAAGTCAGGCTTAGGTGGAGAGTTTTGTGGAATTTTGATATTCTAAAATGAGGTTTTACATCAGGCTCGCTGATGTAAAAATCAGGTAGGGCCATCTCTGTAATGCTTCTCAGGTTGAAGGCAGAACTCAGTAAGTCAAGCTTTACTGTCAAACAGATTTCGTAAGTAATGAACTGATGTAGAATTGTTTTGGACTTTAGGTTGCTTTAAAGACACTGAAGTTATTGCAGTAAACACAGGAAGTCCAAGTCTCAAGATTTTCAGTTATCTTTGTAGATATCCTTACATATCATCATAGCATGTTATTTATAAAGAATATTAGTATACAGAAAAAAAATTCTTGCCTTTAAAGGATAAAAATACAAAATAACATACAGAAAGTTAAGAGGAATTTTTTTTTAGGTGGTGAGGACGTAACAGTTTATTTGTATGTCAGGCTGGCCAAGTTGATTGAAAGGATGGAGCAGCTCTGCTGGGAGGAAAGGCTGAGAGAGTTGGGATTGTCCAGCCTGGAGAAGAGAAGACTTTGGGGTGACCTGATTGTGGCCTTCCAGGACCTGAAGGGAGCCCAAAAGGAAGATGGAAAGAGACTATTTCCAATGGCCTGGAGTGACAGGACAGGGGGGAATGGCTTCAAACTGACAGACAGTAGGTTTAGATTGGATATTAGGGAGAAATGCTTCCCTGTGAGGGTGGTGAGGCCCTGGCACAGGTTGCCCAGAGGAGCTATGGCTGCCCCATCCCTGGAAGTGTTGAAGGCCAGGTTGGATGGGGCTCTGAGCAACCTGGTCTAGTGGAAGGTGTCCCTGCCCATGGCAAGGGATTGGAATGAGATGATTTTTAGGGTCCCTTCCAACCCAGGCCATTCTATGATATTATAGATTATTTTACTCAGAAAAAGTAACTAAGTCTCATGACATTATTTCCTGTATAAGTGATCTAAAATGTAGGTCCTACACCTGCAAATTTGTAGGTTTAAGTTGCAAATATATCATGAGGCAGTTTTAATAACCTGTTGAATAGAAGCCAAGTTAAGATTTCTACTTCCTTGGCTGGATCTTCAGGGATACTAAAAGATTGATAGGATTTGGTCATGAGACCCTTCAGAGGCTCCTCAGAGAGGGCACTGCTGTGTCCTCTGGGCAGCTGCAGGGTTTGGGTCAGAGGTTTGTGTCAGCAATGGCTTCTCTTGCTGAAACAAAACAAGGTCAGGACCTAGCAGGCAATAATTCTTGTCTGTATTAACTTTTGTAGTTGAACAGGTTTTTCTGCCACTGAATGTAAGGACCAATTAATGTTGCAACCCCCCTGGAATATCTAGAATATAGCAAAGCCATTTGCATGGGAAGTTTGGTTGTACCAGCTCATTTGAGGCCACACTGTGGAGTCAAACTTGGTTTCACCTGGTCCATTTCCTTTCCATGTCAGATTAAACTCCCTCCTGTGATTAGGCTGCTCCTAATGGAATTACTTTACTTGAGCTGGAAGTGGGACAGTGCTGGTTTGAGTTATCAACCATGGATCTAAAGTATGTTTAAGAGGAAATACTGGATTAAAGGGTGGGACACAAAAGACTTGCACAAGGTTGTTGACAAATTGTGGAAAATAACTAAAGACTCCAAGTTCTGGGTCAGTGCTCTTTTTGTAAGTGTTGATCTACTAAGCTGTTCAATGCATAAATTGTTTTATATCGGTTTATCTCATGGGAGCAAGGCAGTTGTGACAAAGCTAGTTAGTTTATTAAAGTTTCCATGTATCAAAAGTTGTTTTATCTTAAGGATGCATCTAAAGATGCAGAATGTGGCTTATCATGACAAGAAAAAAGTGTGCTGAAGAGAGTTTTACACTTGTTTATGCTCAAATGTTGGGTGGAACCTCTTTGACAGTGATAAATACAATTATTAATGTTCTTCATTTGTAATGGGGGTGAGAGAGAAAATCCTTCCTCCTTTCTGCAGCCAGATCACTGAAAGAATGGCAATCATCACCCAAAGCACATACACTTGGTAAAGCCTGAGGAAAAGCTGAGTCCTGCTATCCAAGAAACTTTTTAGAAAGAAATTCAGCATCATCAGGGCAAGCTAAAAGGGTCTAAATGAGTACAGAGAGGATAAGACAAAAACCTCAGTCAGAGCCAGAGAAAAATCTGATATGATGACCCAAGGGCAATAAAAATGAGTGTGCTGCTGAGCACTCTTCTCCTTGAAAACTGTTATCAAAGAAACTCTGGCTGTTTGGTTTGTCCTCTGTCCAGGAAAATAAGAATTCACAAATCCTTGGATTTGGTTGGTGATCTTAAAGTTATTTTCCAACCTAAATGATTCTATAAAATTATTTCCGAATAAATGATCAAGGAAATACCTGGAGCCATCTCAAACTTTTCTTTATAGCAGAAACAGCCTTTATGTCTCCAGAACTGACATAATTGCCTGTGACTAATGATAATAGGGTATCCTGGGATGGATCCGACCTCCAAAATGGAAATTTGGGACTGGTATTACATGTGAAGCTGTGGTGCAAGAAATAATATGGACCCTCAAAAGAGACCAGAGAGAATTGGTATGGTTTCTAATACAAGAGCTGGGAGCCTTGCAGGTGGAAATAAAGCAATAATGAAAATGCCATCTGAAAAAAGAACTGGGTGCATCCGTAGGAGTCAAAGGAAAAAAGTTTCCTAGTGACACTTTGAATAATGATTTGCAGGTGAAAGTGAAACCTTTCATGGGCAGCAATTAAAAACTGTCTGGGACAGAGCAAGCAATTTACCCTCTCTCAAACAGCAAGGTAGGGTCACTGAGCTGGTAAAAAATATATTTGCTATGGTCCTGATCTGTTTTTCCTCAAAATATAGGTGAGGAAAGCTTTGGGTTTCTTTGTGTTTGAGCCTTAGCACAGGCTTGACTTTAGAAATGAACTTGCAGATTGGTTATCCAGGTGTGGAAATATAAGTATGAAAAGACAAAGGGAACTTGAGAAGGTGACAAAATATAATTTTTAAACTACTTGGGGACAACTTCTATTGGTGCTTAAAATTTCAGACATTTTCATTTTAATTTGTCTGAGGAAGAAGTATGAGGTCAGGACTATGCTGAGGCACCTTGAGAGCAGCTGAGCGTTTAGTCGTAGGAATTAATAGGGCTGTTCTTCCAGCTCTCAGGTGCTCAGAGATCTGGGAGCAGCAGGATGACCTTGATGCCTCACCCAAATGAACTCTTGCAGATATTGCCTTAGGCAGAAGATCAAAGAATTATTTCAAGGAATGACTCTGCTGAAAAAGGCATTGCTTTTTTCTTGCCTTCTCCTAACTTTCAAAACATCCTGAATAAGATGCAAACCCCCCTGAATCATTCACTTGACCGATGTATTTTCCTGGAATGGACTTCAGAGCAGCCAAAAAGAATGTGTAGCATCCCCTCAGAGTGGCAACATCAGTGTTTTCTGGTCATGTCAGGCAAGCTTGGAATTTAGAAATGAGATGGTGCGCAGGTGGTTCTATTCATTCAGAAATTGTAGTGTGGCTTTGAAACTGCTGAAATTTGAGGGGCTGTGAGAGTCATTTAAAAACCGTCTGATTTAGTGATGTGTGAGCAGGATGTGGAAAACGGGGCAGGAAATGTGATGTTTGCAAGATAGATAAAAGAGACAGAGCCCCAATGCAACAGCGTTTTGTGGGGGCAGCACTTGTGTGTGTTGCTGAAGAGCTGAGCTTTTTTTCTCCAAGAGAATTGATAGTTCTGTGACATAGTGGTGATTTATTTCCCAAAATCTCCTGGTGCTTGTGGAGTCGGGCACCAAAGGGCACTTCAAATAGGAGAGACTTGGCTGAGTGATTCTTGTAGGTTTAGAAACAAGACTAAGATCCATCAATGTATCAAAGGAAAATTTTAATTCCGAGTATTTCACTAAGTCTTTGAGACTGCAGGTTTCCTCTCTCAGTGTGCCCACAGGCACCCAGGCTGATGGGTGTGGGGAAGGTATGAATCCATAATTATTCCTTTCAACTGTCTTATTTTATAGATTCAAGGAAATTAGGGCACTATGTCCCATTGCTTTTGAGGAATTTAAAGCAGAAGTGGATGAGAGTATGAATTATACTCCAGAAGTTATTTTGTTTCAGTATAAAGCAAATATCTGTATTATAAAGGAATTTTGGTGGGATGTGGACTGTGTAGAGGATCAAACACTAGAATGGAAAAGCTTGTTTGAGCCTGTTTGGGAACATGAATCTCTCTTGGATGCACTATTACAGGAAAAGCTTATGAAGTCCAGGAATTGACTGGATGTGAGTGAGACATAGTGAATCAAGGAGAATTTAGCCCCAACTGCACTTTGTGCCTCCTTTTTTATGTAGTTACATAGAGATCTATGTGTTAAAATAGTCTGCCCTTGTAGTGACAAGTGCATGGACTAAAGAAACCGAGTTCGTGTCCAGACCAAAGAATGAACATTTCCAGCAAGCTGAGGTCAAAGGGCACCTTTTCAGTAGCTGCTTTTCATCTATTATCTCGCTTTAGCAGAGGTCACAGAAGAACTAAAGAAATTTTATCCCTTTAGCCTGAAAGAACTGAAAATATCCTGTCAACTCTTCTTTCCAATCACTTCAGTCCACTGAGGATAACGAAGTTGTTGTATTCCCAGACTTGCCCGAGTGCTGAAATGTCGTCAAGTATCTTCAAATGCTGTCAGAGTGGAATCTACACCTTGGATGTGGGTATCTAGGTTGGTGGGTGATGTTTCCTGTTGGAGGAGTTCTGGAATTTCCATGTTCTGGCTGGTTTTGATTGGTTTGATGTGATGGTGGTTTGAGGAATCAGACCTGATTCCCTGTTTTCTAGGGATTGCTGAAGACACTCATTATTTCTATTGAAAAACAGAGGCAGGTTTTTTTCTCCCTGACTTTTACAGACAGAAGAATATGGATGTATTTTGTAAGCTGGACCTTAAATATCTTCCATAAGTTCTCAGTCTGCTCCATATAAAATGGAGAATAATTTTATGGGGAATAATTCTGAGTGAAATGAAGCAGGTTATTTTGTTGAGGAGAAGAGAGAGGAGGATTTTCCTATGCATTCAGTGAAGTGTGTTGGGATCTCTTCCAGGCTGAGCGGGTTCACTGTGGTCCATTGTTTACAGCATTTCATCTCCTTGTGGAGGAACTGGAAACCTGTTTGTCTCTGTTACCAAGCTTTGGCATTCTGAAGGAGTGGTTTGTGCTGGCAGTGACACCCTGCAGGGGACATTTTGTACCACTGACACTTCTGCCACAGCACTTGCAGTTTGTGTGGTTGGTGGCAGGATGTCAAAGGGGAAATTTGAACTGTAAAGGGTCCACACAACTCAAACAGATCACAAGTGATTATCTGTTATCACTAAACAGTCTTTTTCACAGTTTCTGCTTCTAGGGGAGTTTGGAAAATTAAGTGATTCTGAGTCTCGGGATGCCAATGAGTTTTGGTTTCCTGTTAGTTTGCAGGAAGGAAGAGAGTCTCTCATCTTTGCCTGTATTGGGGATTTAAGTCAGGAATTTGATGACTCCACCACTACCCACTCCCTAGACTGATCTTTTCAGATAGACCATGAATGTGAAGGGACTAAAGATTTTCTGGAAGGGACTGATATGTTCATTATAATAGTGTAGATCCAATGACGGTGAGATCCTTTCTGTAAAGGCCAAACACAGGAGAGGCAGTGGACAGGTTTAACACTTCCCCAGCTGGCTGGTGGCTCTTTGTGCTCTGGAGATGATGGATTTTCCATTTGGAGGCTGGTGTTCCCACCTTAAACTGGCACATGGGTGTCCAGATAAATTTCTGTGTGTTTGAATTTCTGATTTATCAGCTCTAATGCAGGAGCAACTGCTTTCAAGTGGGTCTTGGCCAGAGGGCGGTTTCTGGGGGTGCTGTGAAGTTTCATTTTGCATCTTGTACTGTTGAAAGGAGGGGAAGTGGGATATTTGTGCCATCCCTTGCAGATGGAGAACTGAGCTCATGCTGGTCAGCTGTTTTCTGGGCACTGTGTTGCCAGGGTAAGTCAACAGAGAAGCTGATCCACATGCCAATTGAAAGTCTGCTCCACAGCTCTGACAAGATCTCTGCAAAGTTAGTTGGCAGGAGCTAAGGCATAACTTTGGTGAATTAAGTGCTGTGATACTTTTTTTCTCCAATTTCAAGATGACAAGTTAGATACAAGCTTTTCTGTTGTATAAACACAGAGCTTTATACACAAACAAATAGTTATTTTCGGTGCTCATTTCCTATGAAAAAAAATTAAACTTGAAAGGTAAAAATAAACAAAAACATGTTCTAAAACTCCTTCAGATTAAAGGTTAGAGAAGAGGAAACAACAAAGGCTCGAGCTCATTTCCAATTCACATAATTGCTGACACGAAGCTGCAGACCAACCAGATGAACTGCACACTGTGAGGTGCAGGAGCAATTTGTAATCCTTTTAAGTTACCAGAGTGTCAAGAAGCACATACATGCAGTGCAATAAATCCTTGTCTCTGCTTCAATTTTGCTAAGAAATATTATCTATTTAGGCTCAACCAATATCTATATCTATCTTAATGGATCAGAAGAGAGCAGTTAACTTCTGAGGTCTTATTTAGGGCACTGTGCTGATGGAGGCATTTATATGTGAGTTAACTGTGGTATCAGATTATTGTGCCTTTTGCTTTGGTGAATAGTTTTTCAAACCGCTGAGGCTGTGGATATGCATTTACTCTGAAGGCTATTTTTTATCAGTGGCCTCATGTCACTGTTCAGCATCCAAACAGTTTCTATGAGTGCTTCTTAGCCCTCTCTAAGCAACAGGAGTTAATATACTCTAACAATTGAATAGATGATTTGTGCTAACAGAGTTGACTGTTGCTCAGAGACCCTCAGGCTGTGAAAGGTTGTAACATGAAATGAGTAAGCCAGAGTAATGTTTACTTTTGCCCTGGGCTGGATTTGGGTCAACTTAATCTTTTTATTGAATGTTGTGATCTATGAGTCTTGTAACTCAGAAGAGTGCCAGGGAGGCTGTTTTATTTCCATGTGACAAGTCAGGTAACAGTGGAGAACTCTACTTCAGAGAGAGATGTGGGGCAAGGCTGCAGCTGCAATTCCCAGTCAGAGAAAAAGCTTGGGAAGAGCCTGTCAGTTTTAGCAGGAGGCCAGATCTTCTGCCACTCAGGCTGGAGTGTCTCAATGTCCTCTGAAACGGAAGTTTTAATCAAAATATATCAGACCAATTGTTTATGTGAGTGGATGAGATTATCCCAGACAGTGTGGGGCTGTTTGACTTGGAAAAAGAACTATGTAAAGAAGGTCCTCAGAGCTGCACCACGGAGATAGTCAATTGGCTTTTGGATTATGTCATAAAATCTGGGAAGGTGATAAAAACCAAGCTGATTTTTGGGTGGGGTGCTGGACTGTCTTTTCAGATCAGCTTATAGCTGTGGAGTATTATTTACTATGCACAAATGAATAGGGAATAGGAGCTGAGGCAGCCGGTATGTTTTTAATCTTAATGTGCCAGGCAGCGGGTTAACTTCTTGTGATAATGTGTCCAAGAGGGTTGTGGAGTGATAAGGAAAAGCTTTGAATAGTTTTACTGGGCTGAATATTATTGCACAATATTAGATTAGAACTTTTTAAAGGGGGGCTGTGCACACCAAGTAGTTTGTTTGACTTGAAACTAGATGTGAACTTTGGTGTGCTTTTTTTTCTTTTGTGTCCAGGTTCCCCTTGCAGAGAAAGTGTGAAGTAGACAGTCACTATGGGATCCAGGGTGGCAGGGATATAAACCTCAGGATCTCAGGCTTACCTGTAACTGCATTTAAAACCTTACACTGACACAAAGAGGTGGAATACACCAAGTACCCTGAAAGGTGGAACATGTTCTTTCTGGGAGGAGCTGCTAAAATGTATCCCGTTTACTTACAATTTTCCCATGAGGAAAATAAAAAGAAGTGGCCTGAGAGAGCTGACATCTCTGAAAAGGGAAACAGGGATTTCTGTTGCATCTGTTGTTTCCATGGTCCCTACCACTTGGTCATGTAGGAGTAAGTAACCATGGCTACTTACTTCATCACCCACCACGTTCTCACCTTGCTCCAGTCCCTCATGGTATCTGCATGGTCTTCTTCCAACGAGGTCCTTTCTTTTCTACTCATATTGTTTTTCTCCCTCCTCACTCGTACCTCACCTCCCCGAGGCCTTGGAGCCCTGTTGCTGTGCCATCCCCCTGCCAGCCTGTCTCACAAAATCAGATTTTGTCCCTTCCCCATGCACCTCTTGCTTGAAGGCATGTGCTGGATGCCTGTGGGCATCAAAAACTTCTGGCTGTAGCAGGACAAACTAAAAAACAAGCTAAAAACCCCTACTGTTGCAGCCAGGGCTCTGCTCTGGGTGTGGAGGAGCCGATCCCAAGGCTCCCCCTGTGCCATGCCTCCTGCCCAGCCTGCACCAGGCAGCTGCTTGCCCAGTGCTGTGACAGGTCCTGCTGGTGAATGGAGAAGGGGAAATGTTATTTTTTTCCCATGTATACAATGAAAGGAAACGCTGCAATAAACAAAGTGAGGTAAAAAGGCTTTCCCGGCACATTACCTTCCAACACTTCTTCATCCTGTTTCTCCCCTGCAGGTCCCACTTGGTGGGACTCTCTTGTGGGGAGGTGCTGAGCAAGGATCGTGTCCAGCACCTGAACTTCTCACAGCTGGTTCCTGCCTCTGCCAGCCCCGGGGGCCTTCCTCAGGCAGTGGGCAAAAGCTGGTCTCCCGCACCTTGACACGCTGGAGCTGGTGTGAAGAAGTGCTATTTCACTGCTGATTAGCAAAAGGAATAATAAAAGTGTCCAAAAATCAAGTTAAAGACAAAAGGGGTGGGTGGGAGGGTGGAGAAAGGAAATACTTTGAGATGTCTGCAGTGCTTCCTGTTTGCTTCTGAAAATTATGAGTCAGATCCCCCAGAAACAAAAGAGAGGGGTTTGAAAAATGGTGAGATGTTAAAAGAGTAATCATGCATGCATTTGTTCTCCTGGTCTTCTGACTTTGAGAGCTGGAGACCATTTTTCTGATTTCTCTGGGCAATGGTGACAACAAGGAACACTCTTTTCCTCCTCAGTGAAAGCAGAGGGGCTTTTAATAGATATTAATACAGCATCAGGAAGCACAACAATAGGAAAGATACTGAAAATCACAATATTTGGGATAAAATCTGTGATATCATCGCAGTTCTTCTACAGTTGATTGCTTTGACTTGAAAAACTTTTGCAACACGAGTTAGGTGTAACCTTGGAGCTGGTTTGCCTTTGCTTTATGGGATATATACTTTGGCACAGGAGGGAGAAGGTGCGTTGTGTATGCCTGGATTATGTTTGTCTGATCCAGAAAGAGGAACCATGCTCCTTTTTCCCAGGTAAAACACAACCTGCATGTTTAAACCCACGGATTTTATGGACTTTGTAGCATGAGTGTTAATAAGTGTGTGTACAGCAATTTAAAGGAAAAATGAAGTGGATATCATTGTTCCACTTATCATATCACCGAGTGCAGGCTTCTCTAGAAAACGAGATTTCTTTGTTTCTCTGCCAGTTAACTCCCAGTAAATGTATGTAAGTGATAAAAGACTCCAGTTCTCCAAGCAGAAAGTGATTATTTGCAGGCGTTTTTTTCCCCTTGTTGCGATGTTGGGATAAACTGTGCGAGGAGACCTGGAAGCACTTCCTTCACCTGAAAAGAATGCTGCCAGACTGGAGGGCCTGAAAGTAAAAGGCCAAACTCATTTCTTTGGAGCAGAGCTTGTTGTTAAGACACACCTTGTTGGGTGATATAGCTGACAGCACTCTGTGGGGCTCAGCAGAGTCACTGCTGAGGGCACAGGTGGGCCAAAAAATGTTCTGCTACATCTGTATTAATAAATTAACATGTACTCTGGCGTTCTGGGATGCAACATCCTGTATTCTGAGAAAGATCTGAAGCAGTTTTGGGGTGTGAACCTGCTTATTATGTCATTTTCTCACTTCAAAATGCTACTTCTGGGAAGTTCACACAAGGAGCACAGCAGCGTGTGGGCTCTTTTTCCACCTTTACCTTCATGCCCACTGAGCTGCACAGAAATCGTTACTTTGCCGCATCCTGCTTTTTCTTGACTCTCATGCTTCCCAACTCCTTCCACTGTGGAAGGAGCATTTCCTCTTCAGGTTGCTGCTCTGTGCAAGTGTGTGCAGGTTGGAGCCTCTTGCCACACCTACACCAAAGAGCTGCTCCCAGCAACTAGGAAAGCAGCTCTGAGAGAACCTGGAACAGCTCCCAGAATGATCTCTCCCAGTAGGAAACTGGCTCTGCTCGGTTTAAAAACAAGTAGTAAAGTCACTGTAATTTCTCAGCTGGTTTTTGTTTGGAAGGTGTTTTTTTTTAACTTGCTTCACAAGAAACAGAAAAGCAAAGAGGAGTTGCAGCTGAGCCAGGTATTTTTGCTCAAATTTGTAAACATTTATTGTTGCTAAATGAAAATAAAAATAATAAAACCCTTTGTTGAGAGAACTGGAGCAGATGTTGGTGTGAAGGTATCTCTTATTATCCTTTAATAGCTGTGCACAATTCCCATTACCATCGGTGAGAGCTGGACACCTATCAAAGGGTGAGCAGACCTTGTTCAGGGAATTCCTGCAAATCAAGGTCATTGTCCCTGGAGGCAGAAGTAAACCAGCAGCAGGATTTTGGGAGCTTGGTGGTGGTTATGCTGTTAAACTGAGAGCTGCCTCCCTTTATCTGGAAGCAAATCCAGGCAGCGCCATAATTCTGGAGCACTGCCTGGGCAAGAGAGTGGTCAGGAAAGGTTTGTGTTCCTGGTGGAAAGCCTGGGTTTGTCCCTGGTTCTAGGATATAAAAACACCATGTGGAAGGGGGCCATGGCTGGTGGGGGCTCAAGATGTGTTGCATGAGTGTGGCTGGCCTTGAAGACGGTCTCTAAAGGAAGGTACTCAAAGGATATCAAAAGCACTGGATCAGGTGCTTTGTTGCTGTAGAAAAGGGCTGTTTGACTAATTTCCGTGGAATTCCACATGTTCACACTGGATTGGGACTTGTCACCATTGGAAAGCCTTCCTTCATTTGTTATCCTGATATATAACAGTTTGTAATATGGAGTGGTTTGGTATTTGTATTATCTAAAAGAGGGAACCTTTTTTTTAAAGCTAAGCAAAAAATTAGGCATGTAAATTTTGCTGTTCCTGTCTGAAATAAACACTGCAAAATGGGGAAAATATCAGCATTTTGATCGAGCCATGTTTTCCATGCACATTT
Source organism: Manacus vitellinus (assembly GCF_001715985.3). NCBI lineage: Eukaryota > Metazoa > Chordata > Aves > Passeriformes > Pipridae > Manacus > Manacus vitellinus. The sequence continues at coordinate 2,524,874 of NW_021940729.1, read as the reverse complement.
TTACGTAGGGTGACGTGGATTGTCACTGTTTGTGTTACAAAATGGCGAAGGAACTTAGCTTGTTTTCCAGGATTTATGTTCTAGCTTGTGTTTGTAGGGTTGATAATGTGTGTACATATTTGTGTATGTACCTGCTTGGGTATGTATATGTTTGACTCTGTTGTTGTCCCAGAAATTGTAAATGTTTTTTACAGACCTTACAGAAGCATTTGGGGCTGTTTTGTCTGCTTAAGCAACAATATTTTTATATTGTGCTGTTTCAACAAAGTTTCCTAATTCTCTCCTTTTGCTTATGATTCCTTTCCACGGTAAGTGGTGCTGTTTTGATGAGTAGGTGTGACTGCCTTCATTACCATTTTCAGGGATGAAGTCACTTTTGATCACTAGACAGATACTGGCGTTTCTCAGCAGCGTTCTTCTGGGTAAACCTTTCTCTCTGGTTTCATTAAATGCTGTTAACAGTGAAAAATTCAGCCTTTCTGACTCCCTTTATTAGCATATTATTCTTCAAGCCTTCCTTTCAAGTGGCCATTCACTAATATACGTGATGTAGGTATAGGCAAAGCTGAGAGAAAAAACGCACAAATTCTGGTGCAAACCACACATAGAATTTCTTTTGATTGTGATTATTTTTTCTCTACTGCTGACTCAGCTTTGCTGTCTCTGACTGAATAGGTAACTCTGTAATGAGTTCTACTTGTCTACTTGATTTTGGGAGCAGTGACCTCTTCCCTGAAGTCACTGTGTACCATGGAAATTTAAGCTACTCAGTCTGATAGGGACTGATTAGTGAACTACTTGCCTAAAATTCATGGCAGGCTCGCACTGTCAGTGTTTCTAATGTATGTTAGATCAGTATACATAATAATTCTACTTCATCCATCATTTTTTACACTGAGAGAGCTGAGTTGCAGACCTGTTATGGGTAATTGTAAGTTGGAGTTAAAGTTGTAAGCAGAGTGAAAGTCACATGTTTAATCTTGAGTTTCTGATTTACTTCTAAGTGAGCGTTTTGTTTGTGCTGGGCCAAATCCTAGACTTGTTACACAGTGTTTGTGTTCATTTGTAGCTACCTGGAGTAAGGATTAAGTAGAAGAGCTACAGAAGTGAGTTGTATTTAAAAAGGTTCACGAAGGACAATTCAGTGTGAGATGCTGATGCTGCTCCTTTAAACTTCACACACACCCCCAGTGCACCCATGCGAAGGTAGGATCACTGGGGTGAAAACTTGGCCTCAGAGGGACATCAGTGGAAATTTTGTCAGTAAGTTCAAAGAGAACCAAGATTTCACCCAAAAAAGAAAATGTTAGTAATGGAAAAATTTTCCAGTGTTCCAGGTGATTGTGTTAGTGAATCTGTGTTCTGCAAGCCACTACTGCCTTCAGAAAGCTTTCCTAATATTCACTTTATCCTTTCCATTTTTTAGCTTTAAAAGAATTTCTTAATACAAACTTTGTCCAAGAGAGTGTTTTCCTGGTCAAGTGTTTTCCCATTAAACGCCTTCAGGCTCTCGCAACATCCCTGTGTGACAGACTCTTACTTTTCATGTTAAAAAAAAATAGAAAAGAAAGAAACAAAGGAAGAAATGGGCCATTTCCTTGGATTTATGGGAATGTAATTTGTTTATCAGAGACACTGAGACAGACTGAAGCCAAAACACGCCTGGGAGCGTGGATTTTGGAGTAGTGTAGCAGGACTTTGTGTGACTGGGAAGCGAGCTGGGTGGGATGGGCTGGCACACCTCCTCCCATTGCCAATTCCCCATGGAATCATGGAGTCAGAAGGGACCCACAAGGTTGAGGCCAACTCCTGGTCCTGCACAGGACACCCCAAGAATCCCACCATGTGCCTGAGAGCTTTGTCGAAACACTTCTTAGATGCTGGAACTGTGACCATTTCCCAGTCCCCTTTTGCTAGCAGAAAATAGATGTGCTTGGCACCACTGAAAAGTGACTTGATGTGTATTGTATTGATGTGAGGATCTTGAAATACTGTGAAAATGTTTATTTCCTTGGCAAAAATGAGGATGTCCAAGCCAAGCTCAGCACCATTTTCCTCATGCAGGAATGGCTTACCTGTGATGCAGTCCAAGAAAATTGCAAAACTGAGACTAAAATCTGAGAACAGTGTTTTCTCCCCCCCTTTTAATCTCCAAATAACATTTTATTCTTTCGTAATCCTTTATTTTAGCTCAGTTCTTATAATTTAATTGAAATCGCACAATGTTTTAAATGTAAATATAACTATGGAAAGGGATAAACAAGTTCTACTGAACAGAAGCTTTTGCAAGCTAAAAGCCTGACTGGATATAACACAATACAAAAGAAAAACAAGGTGACATTCAGGATTTATAACTGGTTGCTTAATTGAACAGGAAAAATCTCTGCTTTTATTTTTCCCCCCTCTGACATGCAAACCTGCAGGTACAGTTACAAGAATATGTGAATGCACCATCAGATAAGGAAAAAAAAATGTAGGACTAATTATTTGCGCAGTTGTTAATGTAGTTTTGTTTTCCCATAGTAAGGGTATTCATTTAACAGCTTCTTTTCTTTCAACCTGTGTGAAGCTTTGTGTTTGTGGCAATTAAAATTTGTTCAGAAAGGAAAGGATAAAGTTGCTAAAATCTGGGGCAGGCAGGAATTAGACTTTCTGGTCTCTCTCTGTGCTGCTGCACTTCATTGGCATGTAGAGCAGTTCTTTAAATGTTGTTCACTGTGGTCCTCCTTTTTATCAAAAGCGATTTTTAGCATGGAATCTTCCTAAATGGTACAGAGATTTAATAGCCCTGCTATAAGTGCAAGGAAGATCCTTTTTATTTTCTTAATGTAGGAGGCCCTGAAAGATCACAGATGTGAAAAGGTGACGGTGAAAAATTTTGGCTTTGCAAAGAGACAGGAAAAAGGACAAATTCCATATAGTGGGGCTAAATCATAGAGCTGTAAATCTCTTGAAACAGGACTGGTAGTCAAAAAGGAGTGTGAACTCACATTTTGGGAAGGGTGAGGTAGATTTTTGGCAGGAGACTGCTTGAAGCACACAAGAAGTGGGCTGATCTAGATGCCTGATAAGAGGCTCAGTGAAATGAAAAGTGGGTGGACTTGGAGAAGAACTGGGTGGACCTGATTGTTTTGGCACTTAGGTATTTGATACTTGATTTCCAGGGCAGCAAAATTTTAATAACCTATTGTTCGTTATTGGTTGGTTTCTCAGTGGCATGACCAGCAGCTCTCTTCCCAGTGCTTCCTGAGATGTTTGGAGCACAGGAGAGACTTTGTGGGAAGGGAAGAAGTGTCTTGGGTGGCAGGAGCTCTGGAGAAGTGTTTCTGATGAGGAGGTTGTGTGTGGGAAGGGATGTCTGAGGAACCAAGAATAGGGAGGTTTTGGGGGCTGCTCCATGAGGGGATGCCAAGGTTATGTGGTTTTGGGATGTAACCTCAGCCTGATTTGTAAACTGATGTTGGACAAAGATGTTGCTTGGCTCTGCTGGCAGTTAAAATGTTGTCCAGTTCCTCTTGCTGATACCTGTCATCCACTTTTCCCCCTCTTCCTGCTGCTGTAAGGCCCTACTCTCAATTTAAAGAGAGTAAAAGGTGAACAACTGTGTGTGTCTTAGATTGAAGCCATTGCCTCTAGCTTAGTTTATTCAGCTTTTTAAGGAGTACAGTACTCCATAGTACAATACTGCAAAGAGTCCTGACTCTGCTCATCCCCATGTGTAATAGTGAGACATCAGTAGCTGGTCTTGTATTTTTTAATAAGTTAACACACACACACACGTATATGTAGTTACATGTGTAAGAGAGTCTGTGTCCTTGTGTGTTTGTTTAGGTAGTGTTTTACTTAATAATACTGACTATGAATTTTGGCTAGAAATTCTGTTAGTAGGAACAGACAAAACACATCTCAGGATGGTGTTTTTAAAATTGAAGGCACAAAGCTTGGACAAATGATATTTTGAGGATGCTTTCTTTGACAATCTAAAAAGCATCTTATGAGAGAGACCTAAAATTCATGAAACCCATCGTAATTCCTTTCCTATTTTTTTCTTACACTGGTTTTTGCTCTTTCAGAATGCCACTGTATCTCAGTAGTAAATCTGAAATAATGTTGTGAACAACCTTTCTAGGATTATGGTTATACAACTGTTCCTTGACTCTTACACTACATCGACAAGTTCCTAGAAACCTGTGGTATATTTACCTGTGTTAGGCAATCAGGGGATCTTGTAGGGCATGAAGACTTCCCCAACATATATGATTCATACCTATAAACCCAGGGACCATTATAGACTCTTCTGCCAACACACCTTATCAGTTATACTGATACCACTTAGTCCTGCTCCTCCCATCACTTTGTCCTTACTCCTGCTTTCACAGCCAGTCGCCACTGGTTCTTCACAGATTCATTCTGTTTTTTCCTTTCAGTGCAAGTCCCTATAAACTTGCTCTACCTGGCAGAAAGATTCAGTGGGAATTACTGCAAGTTATTGTTTCCAGTGCCCACGGAGCAGAGCAGTGTTAGAAGCTGTCTGGGAAGTCTGAAGTTGTTTGTATTAGACAAGTTCTGAATATACAAATGATGAATAGTTTTGGGAGAAGTTGATCCTGTCCTTTCCTGCTGAAACAACAAAAATGAGAGGCACTGCATTTGAAAGTGCTTGTAAATGCATTTACGCAGGTGCCACCACGGAGTGCATTGCTGTGAGACATTACTGACTTGAATGGCTTTGCATGTGAGGAGAAGGGACAGATTTAACTCCACCAAATGAAGGGAGAGGAAGACAGGTGCAGAACTCTAGAGGTCTGTGCTTTGACCACTTCCCAGGATATGATGCACTGTCCCGGCTAATGCCCAGGAAGTTCCACCTGAAGAGGAGGAAGAACAACTTTGCTGTGCAGTGACCGAGCACTGAACAGATTGCCCAGAGAGGGTGTGGAGTCTCCCTCACTGGGGATATTCCAGAACCGTCTGGACACAATCCTGCGCCATGTGCTCTGGGATGACCCTGCTGGAGCAGGGAGGTGGGACCAGATGCCCCACTGTGGTCCCTTCCAGCCTGACCCATTCTGGGATTCTATGATGGTAATGGAGAGTTGAAAGCTGCCTTGGCTTTTTCCCTGCTGACTCTGTGGAGCTGCACAGCTTAACTCCTGGGCATTGCATCATGATGAGGAGCTGCCCTTGCTTCCCCTGCAGGGAGTGGAAAAACTTCCCTGGCTTCAGTGGGACAACGGCTGGGCATCTACAAGGAGCAATCTGGTGAACGTTGTTACTTTCAGACTCTAATTCTGCAATTAGTGAATACGAAGGGCCCTGCATAAAGTCCAGGGCTGGAATTACCACTTTGACTTTCCCGATGATTTATCTGAGGCATCAGGGAACTGCTGTATAACTTAATTACCACAGCACTACAACAGTTACTTGGAGGCATTGTGCATAAACCAGGTATTTATTGTGCTCAGGGAAGAACCTGCACAGCTAAAAATCATATCATGCATGTGCAGAGAAATCCTTTGTGATTTGAATGTGCCAGTGTATGAAGAACTAAAACACAATCATGTATAGCCAGGTGCTGAATGACAGTGGAGAGCACAAAGCAATATTGTCTGCAGTCCAGGTCAAGAATTAAACAAATTGAAGTTTGTCAAAGCTTCTCTGGTGGTATCATGGTCAAATGGCTTGAATATTGGCGTCATAATTTGGATTAGTATTTAAATAGCTTGCAAATGTGATGGTATAATACAGTAATTCCTGCCTTTATCACAGAAGTCTAGTCTGGTGCACTTTGGCCTCCTATGCAAAGCAGCAAGGGAGTGATCTGAAAACATGCTGTGCTGTGGTCTGACAGACACCACAGATGTCCAGGACCTTTGTAGCTAGGCCTGTTATTTGGTTTCACACATCTCAGATGGATTTGTGTGCAGGTGACAAAGGTCTCGAATCGCTGATTGTTTAACGCAGCCACCTACCAGGCCTCAGGAGCAAACCAACAGTTGCTTTTGGCTCGGAATAAAAGTGGGATTTGAATATTTTGAATTGTGTATCAGAGGAAGTGGGCTGTGTTTGGAAGAGCCTCTGCTCTTCCAATCTACAGAGCAGGCTGAAGTCTGGCATCATGTGCAACTCAGCTCTCGCTACAGCACTGTAACAAGCACCTCCATAGTAAACAAGCAGCTGTTGAACTCTTTGGAGGTCATACAGCTGGAATACAGAATGAATGACATTATGTGGAAATTCTGGGGATTAATTTGTTGGAAGACGGCTAACTGGACAAAGCAATGCTTTATTTTTTTGTCATGTGTTGTAAGAAACAGAGGTGGGAGAAGCTGAGGCACTGAGCAAAGGCTCAGGAGATGATGTTCCTGCTCTCTCCTGCCACATGTCAGTTAAATTTTCTGTGCTCTCATTTAATGTCTACAGGATGAAAGTAGCAGCAGTTCCTTTCTCCTTTGTGTTGTCTGATGTCTTTGGTTCCTGATGGCTACAGAAGTCATTTATGGTCCTTATCTTTGTGCCTTTAGAGAATGCTTGAAGGCGAGTGATCGATATTAATTGTTTCACATCTCTTTTCTGAAAGGCCAGCACGTTTGAGCACTGCAGCTGACTGGCTCAGGGTGTGCAGGATCTCAGTTGGTGTTCTCAGCACCAACACCTTGTTTTCTATATGCTTTTTGGTACAGCGACATGCCATGATGAGAGTTTTGCATTTCATCCACGGTTGTAGTTGTCGCAAGGGTACGCAAGATGTTCCTTGTGAATTATGGTTGGCTTTCAACATGTTGTCCTCCACCCTGACAGTACTTGAGGTCAAACCTTATGGGTTCATCCTGAAAGCCTCTGAGGGATTTTGTTGAGAGTGGGAAGTACTTCTTGGCACTAAAATCCTTTGGCAAAGCTTCTGTAAGGTGATGCTTTAGAATCACCTGTGTGTGACTCCAGGTTTTAGATGCTGTTTGTAGAAAGCTTTGGCCCATTAGATCGTGGACAGAGGGCATCTTGCAGGACTGACTCTTTCTGAGTCCTGCTTTCCAAACCTCACTTTGTTCTTGTTAAGCCTGGTCTAACCTAGACTGTGAAAAAATACAACTCCATAAAGTTGCCTGCTTGCTCCTGGAATTGTTTCTTCAATTCCCCTTCCTTGCAGACACCTCACATTTGCGTCCAAGTATGTTCTGAGGTTGGAGCTGCTGATTTCCAAAATTCTTTGTCGTTTTTGGCTCCTGCTTCTGGGGAGCTGCAGCCACAGTGGGTGATTTGTCATTAGTCAGCTTGGTAGAGGTGGAAAATTCATGGGCATGCTGTGGGATCAGCCTTGCTGCACTCGTGCCTAGTTGCAAAGCCGCCTTCACCAGCTTAAGTGAAAACATCTATTGTGTAATTTGGCTCAGGCCAAATTGTGCTTTTTCTGGCAATTTCCAACAAAAGTGCTGCTAAGACTCTTGCTGTGAAGTGGCAGGACAGTAGTATGTCCTTAAACATGATTTTCCTGAATAATTGTTTGAAACGGGCAAATTATTCACAGGGTGCTTCCTGAAAGGAAGCTGAATTTATGTTTAGGAAGTTCTGAGATAAGTTTAACAATTCATACTTCTTAATTTTATTATTTAACTTCTAAAATATTGCAAGAAATATAATAGATATGTTATTTAGATTTTCTGCTGTGGATTAAAGTAAAGCTTATTCATTTTAGCAAAGGAAAATGTTGTCCTGGGAGTTTTGATCGGAGCTGAACCTTAATTCTGCATTCCTCCTCAGAGGAAAGATTGGAAATGGTGAAGAAGAAAATCCGGCAACTGCAGAAAAACAAACTGTTTCTGATTGAGGGTTAATGGGCTCTTATGAAGGAAAACAAGAATTTTACATGTATCATCAGTGTATGTGGTATAACAAAAGGGACTTCCACTGGTTGTAAATGAAGTGGGATCTGAAACACAGGCCACAGTTTAGTACAGTGGAAGAAATCCTCTCTCTTGAAGGAAAATTTAGAGTTTTCTTTTCTTAGTTATGCTTAGTAACTGAATAATAGAGTCTCTAAGGTATTTTTTGCATTAAATCAGAGAACTGTGTAAGTTTTTATCTCTGTGTTGTGGCAGGGGTGTCTCTGTATTTGTATACACTGGTGTCAAACACGTCTTAATGAATGTAATAACTTTTTGTTTTTCTAGGTTAGTGGATGACCGGTGTGTGGTTCAGCCAGAGGCTGGTGACCTTGCTAATCCTCCAAAGAAGTTCAGAGGTCAGTAACTGGGGATAATTTCTCTTTAATGACCAATCGATTCATGTTCCAACTCCTTGAGCCTTACCAGATGTGTGACTTCCCAGATGGTTTGTGAGCACGCTGGGGAAGTTTCGAACTGGAATGTGAATGACAGATTTTGAGAGCTAAATACAAAACTTGCCAAGGCACGAGGGGCAGGTGGAAAATATGGGGAAAGGGACTAATTTTCTTGTAGTCCAATAGTTGATTGCTGCTCTGTACACTGAAGGCTGGGTGACAAACTCTTTGCTCCAGCCCTGCTCCTGCTGTAAATGGGAAACAAGCTTGCGAGGTCCAAAACCACTTGTGCTGCTGGATTATTTATTTCTTTTAAAGATAAGACAGCATTTGGAAGGACTACCCCCACATTTTTTGTCAGCTTTTTGTTTTGCTTTTGCTTAAAACCGTATCTGATTTTTTTTCAACTTGACCTTGTAGATTTGGATAATTCTGCTGTTCTGCTTGTTGGAAAAATAACAGTGCACTGACAACATGTGGTTTGTACTTGAGTGCTAAAAAATACTCTTAACTGTGCCAAAGCAGAGCCTTACTAGACCTCCTTTGGCTTAAAAGGGCTTGGATTCACACCAGTTATGGAGGGCAATGAGTTTCATGGCTGCTTGTATTTATTTTAAATGATTTTTAAAGTCCCTTCCATCCCAAACCTTTCTATGATCTTGAGGGGTTGCACTGACATTCTTAACTTTATTATTTTATTCCCAGTGTTTCTGTATATGCTATTATTGCAAAAAAAAAAAAGGGGGCATTTAAACCATTGAGAGACTGAAATTCTGCTTTCTCAGAGCATTCAAGATTTTTTTCCATTATAAATTCAGGAAACATCAACAGTTGGTTCCAGTTCCAGATGTGAGCCCATTGGCAGATCTTGGAAATTGAGAAAGTGAGAATGTATACTTAGGAACTAGGAGTAATAAATTTCAGTCACTTGCCAAACTAACTCCATAGCAGAGATGGGGATGGCATCCAGTGTGGCTTTCAGGCTACCTGAGTGTGATTTCATCCTCTTGCTGCCTGGAAATACTTTTGTAAATCATGGTTTCCAGGTTGCACAAAATTTCAAGTCGGGATCCTCGGACAGTTTTCTGTCACTGGACTATCCTGATGTGTTCCCAAAGAGGAGCATATCCAGGATTCTAGATGAGACCAAGGTCACTGGGAAAGGTTTGTGATGGTATAATTGAAGAATACACCCAAGTATCTCCAATCTGAACAGAGGTTAAAGGCACAACCTTAATTTTTTTACTGGCTGGTGTTTGAGGGATTGATTTTATAACTTCAGAACAGGAGAATTCTTTTATTGCAGTTCTGTGTTTTTAATCTCTAACTTCAAAAGGCAAAGATGGGAAAAGTTGATAATGTTCTGTGTTGATTTTTTTTTTTTTTTTGTAAGTGATTTCAACAGCCTCAGGTGTGTCTGGGCACTTTGCTGCAGGCGAAAACTTGTTGAACTGTCAGCACTAACGCCTGGTCAGCAGTGGTGGCAGTACGTGTGGAGGTAGAACAGATGTCAGGACGGGATGAGGCACTGCCAAGATCCACAGCTGTTTGCTGCTACTACTGGGAAGAGCAGGGGCTGCACTCCTGCATTACATCTCAGCTTCTGCAGGGGGATGTTTTCTATTAGTTGTAGACAGTTTTGGCTCTGTTCTCTGTTGCGACCTCTGTCTCTTGCCTGCATAGCACATCCCTTTATCTCTAGCTGCCTCTGCTCCCTCTTCTCCACAGCACCTAACCTTTCCTCCAACTCAGATCCTCCTCTTCTTGGGGATCCCCTCTTGTCCCTTTCCCTTCCTGTCCCAAAACCTGATAGTAGCTACTTTCCTCCTCCCCCCTGCTACCTCTTACCTCCCTTTGCAGCCTTTCTTCCAGTCACTCCTTAGCTCTTTCTGGTTTACTGTGCACCCAGATGTCACTTAATTTTGGTATTGCCAGCATTGTAGTAGCATGAAAATTTGGATTAGCTGCAACATAAAGTCACTGAATGGTTTGGGTTGTAAGGGACCTTAAAGATTATTTTATTCTACCCCCTGCCATGGGCAGGGACACCTTCCACTATCCCAGGTTCCTCAGAGCCCCATCCAATCTGGCCTTGGACACTTCCAGGGATCCAGGGGCAGCCACAGCTTCTCTGGGCAACCTGTGCCAGGGTCTCCCTGCCCTCCCAGGGAAGAATTTCGTCCTAATATCCAATCTAAACCTACTTTCTGTCAGTTTGAAGCCATTCCCTCTTGTCCTGTCACTCCGTGCCCTTTTTAAAAGCCCCTTACCAGCTTTCTTTAGGCCTTCTTTAGTTACTGGGAGGTGCTATAAGGTCTCTAACACCTGTAGGAGAAAATAAATTGGTGAAAAAGTGCGTTTTGTGACCTTAATTGATGCAACCCACCACTCTATAACATATTGGGGCTGCATCCAGTACCATATTCCTGCTGCTTCAGGTAATCAAGATGTACTTGGGAGGGTGGCTGCAGCAAAAATAAAGCCATTGTTTGGATGTTTTCTCTTTCACCTCACAAGTCAAATTCCAAGTGTGGGAATAGCAGTTTTGCTGGGAGCTCAGCAAGAGCGTGCTGTCTAACTGGGACGTAGTGCCTGGTGCCACAGAGGTGTCTCTATTGCAAAAGCACCCAAAAGCACATCTCTGCCATGCTTTGTTAAATTTTGTAGCTCTGCTTAGTGCACTGAGGCAAAAGAGTTGCTAAATGCTGGTCCTTTAACTAAGAAATGTAAGCAAAATGCATATTTTTCTCCCTAAGCATCTTCTGGGAAATAACCTTCAATTAAAACAGCAAAGTTAATAAATGAAACAAAAACTGCTTTAAGTACATTCTTGACATAAAAAGAAGACTTAGGCATGAATGATTAATTGAATGATTAGACATAAGCAACTGAAAATAACATCTAACAGCGGGATGAGTGGGGCCTCTTCAGTGATAGGAACTGCTGTCTGCATGGTTTACAATGTTTTTATCACTGCGAGCTGAACTGGCGTTGATTTGAGGTTAGAGCATGTCCTGGGAGTCAGAGAAGTATGAGAAAAAACATATTTCTAACAAGATGTTTAGATTTCAAGGACTGACTCTGAAAATTAACATCAGAGTACTGTGCTTGGTCTTTTTTGGTTATACTTTATCAACTCTTTCCCCAGCGGAAGAAAAAAAAACAACCCAAAGATTGCGGTTTTGAACTATTTGTATGTCTCCTACAGAGTTCACTCAGAGAACAAATTAAGGTACCGAGCTGTTGGCCTGAACTGAAAGCCTATGAAAAGAGGTGTCTCAAAATAGCAGTTTCATTTTTGTCATGTGTTTACTTTCTTTTTTCTTCTTGAGTGGGTGGTTGCTATTCTGGTTGTTTCGGAACACCCCCCAGAACAAGGTGTTGTTCAGCTGAGGAAAGATGTGGTTGCTTTTCATTTTGTGTCCACATGAAGCAGCTGTGGTCCCAATTTCTCCTTCAGTCACACTGGGATGAACCTGGAGTGGCTCTGTGTTCACATCCAGATTGGCATCAGTGCACAGGAGGGCAGAATTTGGTCCCACATGTGTTTCCAGAAGTCTGATGAAAAAACCACCAAACTTTTTCCTTGTTTTGCTGTTGTGTTTGAGAGACTGATCAAGCCAGGTGCCGCTTGTCCTAAATCAAACTGGAGCTAGTGGGAGCCAAGGCATTTATTGCTGTGATGGAAATGCTGCAGGGCCAGGTTCACAGAGATTAGGAAGAGCAGTGTGTGCCAGAAGTCGTGTACCTTTGAAGAAAAGCCACATCATGAGCCACAGAACTGCAAGTTTCCTCAGCCTGTGACCTTAAATGTGCTTCAGCTTGGTACTGTTATCTCCAATAGGAAACACTTTGAGCTTCCAAGGTGTAAAATAGAACAGATAAGACCTGCTGGTTGGTCAGATTTAGCATCTCTGAAAAAGGAGCACAGGTCTGCCTTTTATTTGTTAAACAGACCTCAGTTTGTACACTGGTTTAAAATTCTTTACATTTTGTACCTCTTTTTCTTGAGACATCTGCAATGAGAGTGATGTTTGAATTGCCAAATATCCTCTCTTTTTGAACTATTAATCTGATCTAAGCTTTTTCTTATGTTGTTCTTTCCTCTTCTCTCCCTTCCATTATGTTGTTCTATGCTCTCTCCTTTCTTCCTCCCACCTGCCATTTTCCTTTTTACTTGCTTTCTACATAGTTTTGGTTTATTTTTGTGTTTTCTACCTGTTTCTCAGTTCCATAATTGCTTTCATTTGCTTCGCAGACTCCTGACAGCTTTTTTCCTTGTCCTTCTTAGGACTCTTCTTTGCCTCACTCCTTGTTCCCTCACATTTTCCCCTTTCCATTCTCACTTTAGTTTTTTTCATCTTCCTGTATTTTTTTTTCCCAAAACATGTAGATTTGTACACACTGTGATTTAATAGCCACATCACTTCCACTTACCCATTTCTCAGCCTGCTGCTTTCGGTACAGCCACGTGATAATTTCTCTAGTTCTGCAAATCACAGAAATCTTCCATTGTGGGCAAGAGTTGAATTTCTAACACTTAAAAAAAAACCTAAGAGGGGGAAGGGAGAGAAAGCATCTGACAAATATTGTTCTAAACCATCTTTATTCAATATCAAGGAGCATTTAAAGGGCATATAGGAGTTATTTTCCTTTTCAGACCTCCTGAGTGTAGTTGCTATTTGTTTATCTTTGATAATGCCTATTTAATTAGAGTCCTCAGGAAGAGAAACATTTATGTAAAACCCCATAAAGTAATGAATTAGGAACTAGAACTATCTGAGAATGTCTGGAGAAGTTAGAAGAGATGGTCTGTTTCATCACTGGGTTGCTGGACTGACCTCCAGGAGGGCTGAGCTCTTCATCTACTGTGTGTGCTGGAAAGTTGCTTTATAATCTTATGCTCCAGTTTCTCTTTATTTCCCTGCTAATGTAAATTACAGCATCTCTAGGGCAGGCACTGTTCCACACCCCCATGATGTTTAGGATCATGAAGCTTGAATTTACATAGTATCCTGTTGTTACTGTAATAAAAGAAGTGGTGGTGGTGGGAAACAAACCAGAAAAAACTAATAAAATGAGCCACTTTTAATGTAGCTTGAATCCTAAAAAACAAAATCAAAAAGGAAAAAGCTTGTCTGGAAGCAAATAATTTAGTCCATAAATTGAGAAAAACACAATTGAAATAATAATGATTTTAAAGAAGTTGGAAAGCACTAGACTGGAAGTCAGGAGAGCTGTATGCTGCTGAGGTTATCCAGCCCCTGCTCTACATTTCCTTTTCCTTGAGAACTATCATCAGGAAAAATTCACCCACCTTTGGAAAGAGGAGCCCCGAGCAATGACTGCACATCCGTGCACATCTCGGGTTCCTCTGCAGAGTGGGAACACTCTGAGTCTCTGCAGGAGAATGGGAAGCGCTGTGTTTACTCAAGGAGCAGGATGTGTGGGGAGTAACTGAGAAATGAAGACTGGTCCTATAAAAAGAAGGTATTGTTACTTCAGAGAAATAAATGTTTCATGAAGCCTTCTGAGAAGGCACGTTAATTATAGATTACATAAAATAATAGCAGAGTTTTTGTTTTAAGAGCTGAAATCCCGATAATTCAAGTAAAATCTCCTACAACACACAGTAGGATTTAATGGTACACAGCAGTTTGTAATATTTTTTTCCCCTCCTTGGTTTCCAGGATATTGTAAAAATTACCTGGGAGTTATGTACTCTAGATTGCATGATATAATTCCCATTATAAATGGTCCCCTTTGAAACGAAACCAAACACCTTTGCAAGGTGGCTGGGCTTGCTTTGATAAGGATTTGTAACACTTTTTCCTGGGAACATCAACTCAGGGCTGCCATGAGGGAGCAAATCTGAGGACTTGGGGTCAGGGCCAAGGAAAGTTCTGCCACTGGTGGTAATTCTGGATGAACAAACTTTGCCACTGGGAATAGGGGGTGGATTAGTCTCCAGACAATGCTTGGCCATCTGTGACAGTTATGGAAGGCTAATAGTTTGGGATAGGCCTTCCTTTGACAGCTATAGTTTGCAGCCCATTTGGGGAAGAGTTTCGCTCTATAACACACAGGCAGTCCTGTATGTTCTTACCAGTCTTACAGCTAAACTGTTTTTCCTGTCACCAGTTAATACATGTGGTGTGTGAAAGGACACCAACATTTGCTAAGGAAAATGTCTTTCAAGCCTGGCCTTTAGACCAGCTGGTGATTGGGACCATGTGAGACTAGGTATAGTTTATCATTCTAAAAGTAGTCAGCTTTGGACAAATCATGAGCCTCTATTTCCAGTTTATAGGACTGTCACTGGACAAAATAAACCCCAAAGTGAGGGAACTTCACAAAATTCAGTTTATTGCCAATTAACATGACCTTTCAATTACTGACTGCAGTCTCCTCAGGGTGTACCTGCTCCTCTCTTGTTTGCACAGCCACCATGCTCAGGTGGTTCTTCCCTCCTTACCTGCTTTTTCCCTCGTATGTTGGATGGTGGTGATGTTCAGATTGTGTCACTTTGGTTTAAAAAACCCAAACTAACAGCAAAAACAACTTAGTGAAGGTGTGCAGAGACCTAAACTCCGTGTGAACCTCTTTGGCGGCTTGTAGGTGAATGTAAATGAGTGCAATCCTTGTTTTCAGCAGTGTCAGAAGGAGTTGGGCAGCCAGGGGGACATCAGGATCGTCATGTCACCCTGCTTGTGGTGTCACTGCCATCAAGCTGTTTGGTGGCTGTGTCTAAACACTGGTACCTAGACATTTCTGGGCAAAGAAAACCAACCGAAGCATACTTACAAATGGAGGAAATGTCTTTCAACAGGACTGAGGAGTGTTTCTTTCAATCTCTCCCCAGATTGCCTTTTCAAGGTGTGTCCCATGAACAGATATTCAGCCCAGAAGCAGTACTGGAAAGCCAAGCAAGCCAAACAAGGAAACCACACTGAAGCAGCACTGCTGAAGAAACTTCAAGTAAGAGACATCTGTGTTTGTAATCTTATCTCAATCTGCAGGCTGTGGAGTTACAATGGCACGAGAAAAAATAATAAGTGTCTTGGGAACCACTGTGATGGGTATTATTATGCCACCATGGCAACTCGGTATTCTCCTTAACTCTCCTACCTCCTGGCTGGCATTTGTTGCCCCTGGCTTGGTTTTTGTCTTGCTTTGGACTGAGGGCTGTGCCTGTGCTATAAGCAAGGTATTGCTTCCAGAAGTTTTATGAAGTAAAAATGGAGTTGTTAAAACCTGGTTTAAATTATGCTGGAAGTCCTTTCCAGGAGTTAGGCAGAAGAGTGGACGAAGATATGTTCTTAGTACTTTAGTCTGGAAATTCCTCAGCATTGTGGTTGTCCTTGCTTTCCTTCTGAGTGATTCTTTTCTGAAACATTTTGCAGATTCTGTTTTGCCTCAGATACAGTGTGGATGGAGCAGCCCCTCTGTCTCTGAAGAACAGCTGGCTTGATGTTATAGCTGAATGCACAAGGCTCAGTGAACACAAGGGCATGTCAAACCTGGTGACAGTGCCATGGGCAGTGGAGAGGCCGCCAGTGCTCCCAGTTAAAAACGACAAGGCGGGCACATGGTGTGTGGCCAGAGTTACACAGCCACTAGTGGTAGGAGCTTGGAGTTTGTTCTGTGGTTGTGTTTGACCCAGACTATTGTGCTTAGCCTGGATGTTGCCAGCTGTGACCTAGTAGTTTTATTTTGTCATGAAGTCTGTGTATTTGTAAGCAATTAAAACCCCGACGAGTAAAAGGAATGATGACAGCGAGAAGCTAATCATAGGCCTTTTTTTTTTTTCTCCCCTTCAGGATGAAATAAAGCCCCTGGAATTACTTTTTGTGCTTGAAATATTTAAAAATATGTTGTATCTAAAGTGCGATCCATAAATTGTGACTGAGCTTCTATTATGGATAATAAAAAAAACAGAATCAGCATCAGAATTTTGGTGCTAATATTATCAGTTCAGTGGTGCTTGCGTTTTAAATGCGATGCCATTTCCTTTTTCTCTGTTTCCGTAGCCAAATACAGGTACTGATTTTGTAGAGTTTAAAGCAATAATCATTCTCTTGCAGCATGCAGCAGAACTGGAACAAAAACAGAATGAAAGCGAGAACAGAAAGCTGCTGGGCGAGATTGTAAAATACAGCAATGTCATACAGGTGAACCCATTGAAATCTCTTTGCCTTCTCTTGGTGTTGGAGGGAAAACAGTTGTTTTATTTCAAGGTTACAGTGAAAATGAAAGTAACCACTGTAATCTGGATTGCCAAGGGTCAGGTAAACACAGCTTGGTGAAGTTTACAATATTGTGCTTTTCTGCCTCGTTTTAAAGCCTGCCAGAAGTGCTGCACATTGGTGTTTAAATAAGATGTCATAATAAAAATTCTGTGTATGATATTTGGTGCTGCAGTTTGGAATCTGAACATAAATATGTGCCTTTTATTTGCAAGATTTATTTCCAAATTGTCTTGTAGAGGTGCTGCACAGCTCCTTTTAAATAATTGAAGTAATTTGTATTTCCTGACATATAAATGAGACAGAAGCTGTGTTCTTAAGTGCAGTACAACTTTCCTGTAATGGATGAAATTCCTGAAGGTAACACTGTAATAGACCTGGTTAGTGTGTGCTGTAAAATTGATCACTGACACATTTCTCTCAATCTGAGATATATCATCAGTTTAGTTTTCCTAAACTGTACTATACTTTGATAACTCTCTTCTAGTTTTATTTTGTCTTTATATATATTATGAAAAATCACTACAGTGTGAAACCTGCAATTCTCCTTTGACTGGAGAGAGAGAAAGCATCAGCTGTCCTAATTATTTTAATTATTTATTTTAATTATTCTCTGTTCACAGCTGCTGCATATAAAAAGTAACAAGTACCTCACAGTCAATAAGAGGCTGCCAGCCCTGTTGGAGAAGAATGCCATGAGGGTGTCTCTGGATGCTGCAGGGAATGAGGGATCCTGGTTTTATATCCAGCCCTTCTGGAAGCTGAGAAGTGAAGGTGACAATGTAAGTGGAGATGCTGAATGTGTGAGAGGGAGAAGGCAGAAAGTTTGTAGAAGACACCTGATTTCTTTGCTACTGGCCTATTTCATAATGGATTAAGTTCAGGAAAAAAATACTTTAAGCAGTGCTTGGGACTATTGGCTTTCATGGGTAACTAGAAGCTGTTTCCAAATTATATGGTCTGGAATCTGAACTGTTGCCACATTCATCTGAGCCTCTGCTGACCTCTCTGTTGGGGTATCTTTGCTAAGTCTGCCTGTTGCGTGCAGTTTTACAAAGCTGATAATAATAGACTAAATTTTTTTAAAGGGTTGGGGTTTTTTTAAATGTTCCAGGCAAGATTTTTATTTGAGAGGTCGGTAGAGAACGTCTCTAGGAAATGCATCAGTCTGTACTCCCCCTCAACATGAAAGTGGTATCTATGACTGGAACTCGGTTGGATAGTGTGGGAAGTCTTTTCTTGGTAGGTCTCAGTAGGAGTTTTGCATCTTGGTAAGAGGAAGGGTACGTAGGAAACCTCTTTGCTGCAGATCTGAGAGCTGTGCCCTGAGATCACAACTTGGCACTTCATTCTCTTGGCTGTGGCTTGGTTAAGTGCCCACTGTGGAGAATTCAGATCTGGGCAGGCCACATATGAATTTGTGTGGTTTTATAGTGTAGATCTGGCTGGGAATGTTTGCCCCCTCTTGCCTGTGCAGTGATCAGTGAAAGCTCTCTCAGGATCACAGATGGGAAAGCCTCTTTTCTCCTGGATTTTCTCTTGTTAACTTTGTGGTTATCCAGCTCTTGGGATGCCATCCAGGATGACTGTGGTTGCTTGCAACTCCTTTAGGCAATCTATTGTGGAGAGGAGAAGGACTGCATTCCCTGCTCCTGGTCCAATGTCCCTAAAGTCAAAGTCTTTTCCTGCTTCATGTAGTGATCAAAAGGGTATGTGAAAATCCCTCTTTTTCCCAAAGCCTGTTGCAGAGAACTAGAGCAAATGTAGCCCTCTGGGGGGTCTCTGCATGGCTTTTCAGGTGGGGAAAACAATTGTTGTTATTCTTTTCCCTCCTAGGGAAAAAAAAACGGTGACCATTGCTTTAAGGTTTTGCCTTAATTTCTTAGAGTAACATCAGTTCAGCATCTTTTTAATTTCTCATACCTGAAAATTAATTACATGTCTTGCTCTCCAGAGTGAGGACCTGGGATTCCCAGACTGTGATCTGCAAAGCCAGTGTGAGCCCTTACACCTGGGAACAGCAGAATGATCCCAAGCCTTATAAGTCATCCTCAGCACTACAGAGTTTTTGATTCAATTTTACACTATTGAGCCCCCTTAAGAGTTTGGAAGCAGATTTGCTGATCTAAAAAGGTGCAGGTGATCAATGATCTCTGTAACATCCCATTCCACAGACCTCTCTCCTAGTTTGTTCCCTGTGGGGCTGTGTCTGATGCTCTCTGAGTGCTCTGTGGGAAACTGCCAGGCTCACTCCTAACTTAATGTCCTCCTTTGGAACCTACCTGCTGCTCATCTTCTGTCACCAGATGTTGCCTTTCAGGGCTGGGATTATAATTTATAGAGGAAATTTCTTGAGACCCAAGTTGTTCCTCATTTCCACCAGGCCCAAACAGATCTGATAATTTTCTTTGCAAACTTCCGGTGATAAACATGACTCCTTTGGTAGCTTTCTCATAACTGCTCTGGCACATTTCCAGCCCTTCAACAGACCCAGAAACCAGGCAGCTGTTGCATGAGGCTTAGCAAGTGATGGGGGAAATCCTAATTTGCTTCTCACAGATGGAGAGAAGGCCAGACTTCTACCCACTCCTTTCTTCTCAGTTAGTCCCAGGCATGGAGTAACTTAGACCTCTCAGTGCATGGTTTCTGTTTGGAAACTTTGTGGATTTTTAAATTTGTTTTCAGTTTCCTGTATCAAGGAAATTTCCTAAGAAAACATTTTAGAAAGTCTTTCAAACAATAGAAGTGATTGTTGAATTACTGCTTTGAGGGCTGCTACTGTGCTAGGTTACCCAGGCAAGGTAGATCCAAATATACCAGATATCCTAAAAGAAATCTGGGGGAAGCTGTGATACAAGAAGTCATGTGTGTGACTCTTCTGGTAAGCCATCACAGTTGTTCAGCCCTATGAAATGTTTTAGAACTTAGTCTTCTGAAGGAGGGTTAGCTTAGATTCATTAGCAACTGATGAGTTATGCAAATCAATGAAAGTAATGAAAGACTATGGCTGAAAATTTACAGTAATTGGCATAACTGCAATATTTGCTGCAGACTTTATTAAGTCTTCATTATTTATGGAGCTCTGCTTCAGTGAAAGATGTGGCTGATTAAGGCTAGATCTGGTTCCAGATTGTTTGAATAGCAGAATAATTGCTAAAATTTGAAGTGTGTCAGCTGTGCCACTGGCAGGTGTGGACATGGAGCAGCAGGGCCTTTGGTGTGCAGGACTGACTCCATTGCATTCAAGACTGAAGGGCCTTGTAGGTTTAACTTGAATTAAAAAACTGGATTCTTACTGGCTTCACTGTGAGTTTAATCATTTGTTGGAAGTCTCTTATCTAGACCAGCAAAGATAAGAGTTTTTTCAAAGGGATCATGAATAAAATCCTCAAAAGCTGTGTGTCTGAGGCAACTTTTCATGGCTGTGTGTAAGGAAGAAGTCCCAGAGACCTGTCAAACTATTACCCGCTGCTGGCCTACAGCACACTGTGTCCAGCTGGGCTGAAGGGTGGCTGAGGAAAATGAGGAAGAGCCAGTGTCAGTTTTAATTTTGTAGAGCAAAACTTTAGGAATGTATTGCTCTGTCTTCTCTGGTCTCCATGTGGTACAAATCTACAGGCAGAAATAGGGGCACCTGGGCTTGTGGGTGCTCTGCCTTTGGTGTTTTGGGCATGCTGGGGCGTTATTTGGAGCCAGGAATAACTGGGGAGGGGATGGGAGGAAGGCAAGAGCGCAGACTTGTATAAGAGAACAGGATTTCTGTTGTTTTCTGCATCACTGGTGGAGAGTGTCTGGGAAACAAGGGCTGTGAAATTGCCTTTATCCTTTCCTTCCCAACCACTTATGGAGGTTTGAAGCCTAAAGGAAAAGAGCATTGGATGCCTTATTGCTCTTTTGGCAGCCAGTAGAGCTGACCAGTACTGAGAACAGGTTGCTGAGGTGGACTTGGAGCAAGGGAGGAATCTGAGACAGCAACCATGACCCCACATAACAGCTCTTCTTCAGATGTGTGCCTACAGCAAAGTAGAAAAAGATACTTAATGATGCTCTTACTAATTAAAGTTACGATAGTCCTTGTGTACATGCAATAATTTTGAAGTCCTGATTCCCCTTTGCAGGGTGCAAGCCTGGTGGCATTTTGGTTAATGAATTGTCTGGTCATAACTTCTTAAAACAGGCTGTAAGTAATGTGTGTGTGGAGCATGGCATGCAGGAATGTAATGCACAAGTAAACCGCGTCTTAAAGGCATCTTGTCATTATTTTGGTTCTGCTATTGAATTTGTTCCCATTGTTTGTATAAAGTAGGATTTTTGTGTGTTGTCTGAGCATGATGACACTGTCTTGTGCTGCTGTTTATTTTAGCTTTGTTGATAAAGAACAGGCAGCCTTCCTTTTTACCTCTGCAATAAATGGGCCAAATTCACGTGTTGGAGTGACATGAGGTTGAGTTGGGCTGTGCTTTTCCATAGGAAATGTGCTGATCAGTGCAGAAAGCCGTTTTGTTTCTTTGCCTTCCAAAAGAAAGCATGGCTTGTGCAGCATTTCTTATGGTAAAAAAATCACATGTAGCCACTTGTCTTCATGTCTGTGTGTGCTTAAAATTGCTGTGAACAACTTAAGCAAATCAGGACCCAGCACCAACCAATCTATGTGGATTGATCTTTTTTTATTATTTATTTCTTTCTCCCCTTCCAGGCATGAATTGAATTCTCCATATGCATGTCTCAAGCAGTTTTTAGGTCAAAGTGTTTTTCCCTGTCTGTATAGGTAAAAAATTGCAAAGGCATGAGAATTTGCTTGTAGGGAGTTAGCTAGGAATTCCTCTTGTAGAGAGAAGGTCTCTCAGCTGATGCACCTGCTGCTTGTGCTGAGCTCCAAACACTATTTAGAAAGTAACAGCAGAGGGGATGGAGTGCATTTTTCCTCTCTCTGACTTTGCAGTGATTTATGTTCCTCTCTGGATTGCAGTCATGCAGTCTAAATCACAGAACTCCTGAGCCTGTCATAACTTTTGCCAGAAGATGGGCCACAGAGCTCAGGAGCCACAATTATTCTCTAAGCTTTCTCTGCCTTTTGGCTGCGGTAAAGAGTAGTTAATGTAATTTTTAGATGAACTGAAGTGCTCTTGGAATTCATAGATTCATATCTATTTCATGGCCTTGAGTTTCTGCTGAAACACAGGTGACGTGTTTACTGGGAATGTGAGGATTCATTAGTGGGAAGTATTGAACCCTGTGATTGCAGAGCATGGGTGAACAGAGCTGCTGTGTGAATTGCCTGCAAATAAATTCCCCCAGTGCCGTTCCTAGAGCATGCACTTGAGTCATTGTCTAAAAATGTAACATTACTTCATTTTATTGGATAACTACGTAGGTCTAAAATGCACTTTATTTCTGACTTGCAGGTTGTTGTGGGAGATAAAGTTGTTCTCATGCCAGTCAATGCAGGGCAGCCTCTGCATGCTAGCAATATTGAGCTCCTGGATAACCCTGGCTGCAAAGAGGTGAGCTCAGGGTAGGGAGGAGGGGTAACTGCTGGTCTGAGATGTGTTATAGAAAGGCTGAGAGAGTTGGGATTGTTCAACCTGGAGAAGAGAAGGCTTTGGGGTGACCTAATTGTGGCCTTCCAGGACCTGAAAGGAACCCACAAGGAAGAGGGAGAGAGACTATTTCCAAGGGCCTGGAGTGACAGGACAAGGGGCAATGGCTTCTAACTGACAGAGAGCAGGTTTAGACTGGATATTGGGAAAAAATTCTTCCCTGTGAGGGTGGTAAGGTCCTGGCACAGGTTGCCCAGAGAAACTGTGGCTGCCCCATCCCTGGAAGTGTTGAAGGCCAGGTTGGATGGGGCTTGGAGCAACCTGGTCTAGTGGAAGGTGTCCCTGCCCATGGCAAGGGGTGGAACTGGATGATCTGTAATGCCCCTTCCAACCCAAGCATTTCTATCATTCCATTCTATTCTTTACTGGTAGCCAGAACCCACCATGGGCCCACCGTGGGCTCTAAGCCAGTATTAAAGATTGCTTCCAGCCTGGCCTCAAAAAAAACCAAGAGGAAATATTCTTGGTGCAGTTGTGCCTGACACTGAAAGCTTTGTGAGGTTTGCTTGAGTATCTCAGACTCTCACTGAGGTAAGTCCTTGTCCAACATCTCTTCAGGATGTTTTTTGGAGGCTGTCAAGAGACAGAGCAGCATTTTGCCTGCCCAACCTTTTCCAGTATCAACCTCATTAACACTTGGGATCTTCAGACCCTACATTAGGAACTGTACAAATACGCATGTCCCCTGCCATCCTAGATGTGGTGTGGTCTTTTAGAAAAATAGAATATCTCAAAAAGAAAAGGACACCCTCTAAGACTATAATTGGGTTGGGGTTTTTTGTTGTTGTTGTTGTTGTTATTGTTTTCTTTTTTTTATCTTTAAAGGTAAATGCTGTCAACTGTAACACAAGCTGGAAAATAACTTTGTTCATGAAATTCAGTAGTTATCGAGATGATGTCCTGAAAGGAGTAAGTATGATTTTTAAGTTGTTTTTTGAATCTGAAAAATTATATTGTACAAGACTGTAGAGAAATATTACATGGTGAATAAAAGAAGTGAGGACCTTGTGGAGCTGTTGAGGATCCCTCACTACTGCCCTTCAACAGGTAGAATGCTTTTCCTTTGTATTTTTATCTTACTATATGAAATTTGGATTGCTCTGGCTTCCAACCCCTTTCCCCTCCCACAGAAACTGAGGAGCACAGAAACTGAGAAAAGATGAAGTTCAAGCTCAGGATGATTAGAGTACAGAATAGCTGTGACACTTCAGGTTATGCCAATATGTTAAAAGTGGTGTAACAGGCTTGCAGAAGGGAGTGAGGCATGAAAGGTGCCAATAGCTGCAATAAGACAACATAGCTTTAAATACTGAGATATTGCACAGTTTTATGCCTGCAGATCAATCTCTGAGGTAATTTACATTTCCATTTTAAAGATATATTTAGTTTGTCCTCACATGCACCTCAATAAGTCATTATCCACTGGTTACTTTTCAGTGGGTATCAAGGTACCAGCAGTTTTTGAGGAGGAATTTGAAAGGGAAAATGGTGTATTTGTGTAGACCTATTTGGGGATAGTGTTTCAAGCCTTAGGAAGAGGCAGAGGGAAACAAAGATGATGCCAGCAGAAGAAAAAGAGAGGGGGAGCTGGTGTTGGTTGCAGAGAAGAAGAGTTGAGATATGATATTAGAAAAATTTCTGCACTCCCCTTAAATAATAATAGGAGGGATTAGAAATAATAATAAAAAAAATCAATTTAGTAAGGTTAACTAACTAACTTACTAAGGTTAACTAACTTTACTAACTAACCCACCTTTAGGTTAATTGTTGCCCACTCTTCATTGCTGTGTAGAAATGATGTAGAAAATGAGTCCAGCAGCTTTGCTTACCACTTCATAATGTTTTGTTTTCATATGATTTCAGGGAGATGTTGTCAGGCTATTCCATGCAGAGCAAGAGAAGTTTCTGACCTGTGATGAATATGAGAAGAAACAGCATATTTTCCTCCGTACTACATTACGTCAGTCAGCCACTTCTGCAACGAGTTCTAAAGCACTGTGGGAAATAGAGGTATTTTTTTTCTTCTTTTTATAAATATTTCAGGGCCTGAAGGCCAGGGTTCAGTGAAAAGACTTTGCCACAACATGAGTCATTCATAGCCTCTTGATATCATCGTACACCTCCCTGTGACTATTATTATTTTAAGAAGCAGTTTGTGTGGGATGAACCCTGAAGAGATGCTTTATTGCAGTGCCTGGGTGGGGAGAGGAGGATTCCTTACTCTATTTACCTGTGCTAAAATGAGGAAGAGACAAATTCCAAATTCAGACTTGACGTAAATGGTGTGATTTCATTGAAACCAGTCAAATGATGCTCATGTATCCTGAACTTTGAGTGTTTGCATTTAACCTCATGTGCAATATAGAAAATGGAGAGTTTTGGCCAGCAGGAAGTCTCAGAATTGTCGTTGATTCCATTCTTCTGCAACAGGACACATTTTAGAGTTAACCTGAACAAAGGTGAGGTTGTGAATGGGGGTGATTTTGAGAAGATGACAAACAAATATATATTTATTCAACTGGGAAAGATCAGAAATTGTCTCAAATCCTTGTTATTACAGTAATGTAACTTCTATACCCAGAAGTTCTTGTGTGATGAACATACTTTCTGCATAAAAACCAGAGTCCTTAGGCAAATGGTTGAGTTTTGTCTGGGCTGTCTGGAACAGAGTGAATTGCACTTGTGGTTATTGGACATTACTCCTTAAAAGAAGCAGGCACTGCTGGGTTTGAAGGAGGCAAATGACCTACAGCTCAGTAGAGGGGAAAAAAGAAATAACCCGTGATATTTCAAATGATACGAGGATATTTTTCAGAAGCCCCTGGTATTGCCAAAAATGAAGCTGGTATAATTGAGAAAGTAATTTAGGATGGTTTCAATTTTGCCCTTAAGTAGTGCCTGGTAGCGTAGAGCAGCTACTTTCTTAAACTCCAGATTCACACCATGTCATTTTAAAGGAAAATCTGGCTCAAGAGGCTTGCAGGGAGTGGATTAATAAAAGCATGAAATGTAATATGAGGAATATTTCCTGGCACCTGGCAAAAAATTAATGTAACTAGTCATTACCTGTGGTGAGCTTAGTGTAAGCACAGAGTTCCTCTCTGTGGCAGATTGTTTGTAATGGCATAGTTTACGTAATTTAATTTGGAATGAACTGTAAGAAAAGTCAGTGATCTAAATATGATCTTGAGGAGCATGATTAAAATCTGTACTTCTCATTTTAGGTTGTCCATCACGACCCTTGCCGGGGAGGGGCAGGACAGTGGAACAGCTTGTTTAGGTTTAAGCATTTGGCAACTGGGAACTACTTGGCTGCAGAGGTAAGGATGTGCAATGTTTGCAACTTGCCTGGTTTGTTATCTGGTTAAGGCAAAATAATATTTTGACTCCCCAGAAGAGCAGCTTAATGTCTTTTATGACCCATAATTGTCCTTAAAAATCAAATACGCCTTTTGACAAGCTGGAATAGAGCAGATAATACCAAGTTTATGAAATGGTACAGTCTTGGATTTTTTTCATGGTTGCAAGAAACTGTGAACTTTTTAAGTCACATCTAATTCATATTAACACTGGTGTGTGTCCAAGTTATATCTGTGGAATGAAAAGCAGGTTGTTTTTTTCCGTGCTGATTTAGTTAGGTCTGTGCAGGATTGCTTCTTTTCACTTATGCTTTGAAGTATGAGTGTGAGAATTTACTACAAGAGCCAGTTATAAATCACTGTATGTTAGTGAATCCCTGAAAAAAGACTGAGTTGAGTTAATGCAACTTTTGTATGCAGACAACTCCTTAGTATTGCCAGGGTGCTGCTTTAATTTTCCAGCTCCCGTCACAGCCTGCACTGATTTGAGAGTAAGAGCAAAGAGGAGCTATCAGACCTTTACTTATTTCTAATTATGTCAAAATCAGTGTCAAATCATAAACAGTGGACTGCTAATAATAGATAATTTTCAACAGGCAACCAGCACTCCCACCTAAGAGTGGGAGTGTTTTCCTTTCTGCTTACAGTGAGAGATGTTCCTAGTAGGAATATTTTACTCAGACTAGCTAAGCTGATAAGAGTCAGGAAAGGCACCAAATACTCTTATGGGCTTCCTTCTCCCACCACACCAGAATGATCTGGCTCAGGGATTTTCAGGAGAAAAATCTTCAGGTGAAGAGTTGTTGAACTCGACCTTTCTACCTTTCTGGAAAGAAAATCCCCATTGGGAAGACCTGTCATATGGAGAATACAATTGGTAGAGTGAGAGCTGGAGGAGCTTTTGGGTTGAACAGAGGTGCTATGCTGTGACTGGAGAGCAGCGTTAGTGACTGTATCTATGAAGTGTGAAATACCTGCTGGTGGAGATATTAAAAAGCACTGCTGTAATAAAAAGCTGTGAACTGTATTTTGCACAGTTCATATGTCAGGCACAACACACCAGCCAGCCAGACACGTCAGAGATTTATGAACAGGCAGGCAGACACCTCATGTGCGTGATCCAACTTTAAATCAATTGGGCAAAGCTTCCTGAACACTTATCTGTGCTCCTGCAGCACAGGGAGATTACTGATGGTATGGATTATCAACAGCGTCACACATTGCCATGACCTGATTTTGTTTAAGCTTCCACGATAAAGATATCTAGAGTGGAATAATAAGTACAAACACAGGGACGAAATTCCCAAATCTTTTAAGCAGTCTGCTGTTGGCTAATGATTCTGTCACAGTTTGAGCTGTTGTAAATCAGGATTGATCACTGTTTATAACAGTCTTTTTCTTATTCCGTCCTCCCTTAAATCAACTTGATGTGTACCATGGAGACTTCTGCAGTGGAATGTACATGGGTCAAACCTCAGACAATGAGCAGAAGTGTCCTTCACCTGGGTGTCTCTGCTTCTCCACAGCTGGGCTCATACCTTGTGTGAGCAGTGCTGTGCTTTCTCTTTTTCTCTGTGCCAGATGTAAACTGGTTCTTCTGGTTTGTGACCTTGTGGGTCACTGCTGAGCCGTGTTGTGAAGGGATGCCACTGCAACTTGTTAAGGCCAAGAGATGATCTGGGGAGTAAGAAAAATTGAAGATATTTGCCTCCGAGGATTTAGTAATTTAAAACTGATAAAGTTGTTTCAGTACTGCAGTAAGTTAGAAAAAAAAGAAAAAGTGAAGCAATAGAGTTCTTTGGTAAACAAAACATATGGGCGAGTACTTGTAAACCTAATTCTTATAAACTTGAGAGAATAAAGCCAGGATGTGTAAGTCCTAAATTCCATATTCCTTAGAATTACAATCAGCCACCCAACTTTTGTTACCTTTGACCTCTGATACCTCTGACTTCCGACACAATCTCAAGCAGTAGAATTTCCTTTAATCCTCTTGGCATTATTTAGCCTAATTTTAATTACTGTGCTCTGAAGTTCTTTAAGACCTACTAATACCTTAAAGAAACCTTGATCCTTCTACCAGACTCTGGGCTGAAGGTGAGCCACCCTGAAAGCCCCACTGCTAAAGGAGTGGGAGACATTTGGTAACTCCACATACCTGCGTTGTCATTGACATTGGGAACATTAAGCCACAGGCTCAGACATTCCTAAAAGATTGAAATCATAAAAAAGTGGAACCAAATACGCAGCTGAAAAATTGGGAAGAGAAACTGTTGTCTTTGGAGACAGTGGGAGTTCCTCTGTTAGTGTCAGAAGGGCTTGATTTCACCCAAAAGAGCTGAGCCAGATCTTTAGCAGGAGATTTAGACGCTAAGCCACCAGCTAAGATCCAGGCTGCTGACTTTTATTCTCATCTTCGCAGAGTCAGCAATCTCTCAGAAAAAGTTCTGTGAAGATTCTTTTTTTAGCCCTGGTTACAGCAAAATGACCCAAGTTATTTCCAATCTTGGTATTTATGAAGAGAGGCTGTAAGGTTATGTGAAAATGGAATGTTTCAAAGTAACAAAGGTTGTCCCAAAAGTCTTTCTGGTGCATGTTGCACATGTAGAATGCACATGTGTAGAATCTCTATGTGTGTGTGAGTGAACTGCAGTTTACTCAAACAGCCTTTGAGATGTTGCAGTTTGGGCCCACACAGCTGTGCCTTTCTCATGAACACACATAACCTTTTCAGTATTGAAGATAAAAATCACTTTGAACTGACTATCAACTTATCCATTGTGCTGAAACCAAAACATGCACCTTTAATACTGTTGTCCACGTGTACAGCATCTCTAGTTCTGTGATTTCCAAACTAGATAATTTGTCCTGAGACTACTATCATTTGCTGTATGAGACTGTTAAACAGAGATATGTGTGCCCATGCACACACAAGAAATGCAGGATAAGTCTGCCATTTCAAGTTCAGCTTCTCAGATGAGGTGAATGTGGCTAAAGTAATTACAAAATATATATGCATGTATCAAATATTGCACTAGACAATAGATAACCACAGTAGGTTGCCTGTGAAACATTGTGAACATGGAAATAATCACAGTGCAGAATTTGTAAGGAAAAAGTCTATGATAATTCTCTTAGTAGAATAGATCAGAGTTACTAGATACCTTGGCCAAGATATGGCAGTAAGTATGCTGAGGTAATTGTCTTTAACACTAAATTAGCTGTACTATACTAAATAATTAAGATAATGCAGATAAGATGGCAGCCCTCAGTGTTTACATTTTGTGCTTCTGTAGAATTGTGACCATAAACAAGGGTTCAAGTTATTCTGTGGAAAACTGGCTTTCTTAGAGAGTTTG
This sequence comes from Manacus vitellinus, assembly GCF_001715985.3. NCBI lineage: Eukaryota > Metazoa > Chordata > Aves > Passeriformes > Pipridae > Manacus > Manacus vitellinus. Next base: position 2,496,032 of record NW_021940729.1, on the reverse strand, counting down.
CTTTCCTCTTCCTGTGAGAATGAAAAGGCAGGGTTTAAGCTGTAAAATGGATCAGCTCTGATCAGAGTTTTGTTCAAAACTCTTCTTAAAGTCCCACACGAAACATTCTTCCAGCTTTGGGATTTTTTTAGCATTAATGCACAGTGGGGTTTCTTTTGAAGGTAGGAATGGTTGAAGCCAGTTGGCCTGGGCAGCACAGGGCATACACGAGGTGAAATGACAATTATATGAATATTCTGAATTGAGCAGGAAGTCCAGTCCAACTGCTGTCCCTGAGGTGGTGTTGGCAGGGACCTCTGGGGTGTGGGGAAAAGGGAATAGTCTGTGCTGGAATAGGGTCAGTGAGCTGAGGCACCAGGGGCACGAGTGGTTTGGGTGGGATAACAAGAACTACTGAAGTTGTGGGACTGTCAACTGGTTTTTCCCTTGTTCTGGTCTAAACCACTTGCTGAGAACTCTTGGATCAGTGGCCAGTAAAAGTTACTTATATTCCTCTTGTCTTTCTTGAATAAGTTCTTCCCATATTATCTCACTCTGCTTTTTGTCAAAATTGTACCAAACCACCCATTTCTTCTCAGAGAAGCTTATGTACGTTATTCACCTTAACCTAAGAATTGCTGTTAAACTTTGCTTTTAAATGCATTTCTGTTATGTCTCAGGATTAAGTCCGTGGCAGAGGGTGTTGGAACTAGAGATCTCTAAGGTCCCTTTCAACCCCAACCATCCTGTGATTAAAAATATTAGCCTGCCATATATTGTTATAATAGTTTATTTGTCCAGGCAGACAAAGCCATACTTTTTCCTGATAAATTTAATCCTGTTGTAAAAATCCCTTGATCTGGTTCATGGTAAAGATAGCTAAGTGCATGTTCAAGTTCATATGGATAGATAATAATCCTCTCCTGCCTTCTGAACAGGACATAGTAAAGAATGTCACAAGAATAGAAAACACAGCATTTAATAAGATTTTAAAAAGATTACATGTTTGGGTGGGTAATAGTATCCTCGGTATTAGCTAAGATAAAAGAAATGTAAAATGGAAATTAGTTCTTGAACTCGAGGATATAAATCAGGATTAACCTCTTGAAGCCCTGGAGAAACTTTCTCTGTAGTTTTATGGCCTTTTCCTCCACCTCCTTAAATAACTGTGGAAAATGGGAATCCTGCATAGAATGTTTTATTAAGGCAGCTGAGACTGAATATTTGAAGTCCATATTTTAGGCATTTTGTTATCCAGTTTTTGAAAACTGGGTATTGACAGAGATTATTTGTATTTAGGAAGCAAAAAAAAGGAACTACTATTATTTTTGGGGGTGGCATGGAAGCAAACCTTGGCAGAGGGATTTATTCACCCACTGGTCATGCAGCTCACGGGGAGGAGGAGAACATGGTGGCAGATGCTCTGTGGTTCCTATTACCTTTAGAGCATTGTGGCAAATAACTAGATCAAAATGGCCTTGTTTAGTAGATGTACAGGTACCTTTTGCTCAAGAAGAGTTTGCAAACCGGAGAAGGTACCAGGAGGTGGCAGCATCCACCAAGGCCTTCACACATTTAAGCTGTTGGTATTGCAGGACCTCCTTACCTGGAGGCCGCTTCAAAATCCCCCTTTGGAGCCAGTTTTCCCCGGTCTCTTCATTAAATGTTAATACAGCATTGAGATTAGTTTCTGTCTGTTGGGCTCAGTATTGGAGAGGTTTGCCAAGGTGAGGGGGTGAACCTGGCACCGTGAGCCTTATTTCTATTTTTCAGTGTCTCACAGGAGTGGGGTTTTGCTTAAAGCTCTGAGTGAGGGATAATTTACAGCTATGCATGAAGAGATGGAAGAGATCCAGACTAGAGGAGGAGGATGGATTACTGATTTACAGAGCCAGTCTGACCTGTTCCACAGACTTGGATGTGGCTTTTTAAAGTGGCAGAGTTAGAAGCTGTCCAGAGCTAGATTTTTCCAAGGTTTTTAAGAATCTTGAGAATGCAGCTAAATTTCTTGACCTGGCTTGCCTTGACTTTGGTGGAAGTTAAGAACAACATTTGCATCTGTCAGTGTGCAAACACCTCTATAAATCTGGATCTTGGAGAAAGGAGTTTTTTTCTTCCCTCAGCCAACTAGACCTGAGACTGTTCGGCAATACTTTTTCAGTCCTACCTAACTTGGCTGCGTTTGGACTGTGTTTGTTTACATACAGGCTTTAGGAGGAAGGAAGTGCAAAGTCATTAACACAGCATTTATTGTCATCTTGTCATTGTAAGGACTACTTCTGTTATTACAAATGCAACATCTTCTGCTATTGCATTTTGATGTGTCTGAAACCAGCAGATGCATTATTTTTTTGTTGTTGTTTATTATTTCAAGACTACTTAAGAGGCTTTTATTCAGTTATATTTATACCTCTTTATTTGTGATGCTTAATGGAGGTTTACAACTCTCCCCTCATTTGCTTTTTATTGTTGGTGGGGTTTTGTATGCATGTGTTCTTTGTTTATTTTTTTAACAGTAGAAATACCAACCATGTCTAATTCAATCATCCTTAGTTATTTTTGTGAGGACCACTGAAAGGCATGTGGGATATTAACATTTAGAACATAACTCTTGGAGAGATGAGGATGCTTTTTCATCTAGCACAGGTTGGTGTGGAGCTGCTGAAGCTCAGATTGAGGTTGTGGCCCAGCATTCAGGTTGGACTAAAGGATTTTTAAACTCCCCTCAGATGATGATTATCAGGAACCCTATGCCAGTGCTGTGGCAGGTTTGAATGGAGTTTATGAAGGTAAAGTCATAGCCAGTCTTTCTGGCAAGTTAACAAGATGGCAAAAGTCCTTTCAGTGCCACTGAAGTCTTTGAAATTGTGCAAAAGTCCTTTGCATTTATCGAAAGCTAATCAGAATGACATTAACAAAGAACAAAGCAAGCCTAATGAAGATGAAAGATTTGAAAAGTGGATTATTTTTCTTTTGTGCTGGCTTTTTTTCCCTGAAACACTTATCCTTGTTGACTGAGTAACAGGCTGATTATCAAACGAAATGGGAACTGTTTACGTGTATTAAATTAGATCCTTTCATTCTTTGTCTGAGTTTCCTTCATAAATGCAGGTTTTAACCAAGTCATTAAAATGCTCATTTAGCTGAAATTTGGCAATCTAATTCCTTCCCTGACAAGATGCTTTAAATACCCTTTACCTAGTCAACAAAATTTGATTAAAACCAGCATGGGTGTTTCTTTCCTCAAACTCCTTTCTCTCCCTCTTAATTGAGTGTCCAAAAATACCCTGTTTGGGTACTTTCCATGCATTTCTCCAAGAAAACAGCATTCAATATAAATGTGAAATTTCAAGCTGTTTGTCCACAGTTGCTGGACTGTAAAGCATATCTTATTACCTGAAAATGCAAAAGTAAAGATTAAAGCTAGGAATAACCTGTTAGCAAGAAAAGTTGTTTTGCACAATAGTAGAACAGCAAGAAGTTATGTTCAGTTGAGTCTTATGGATTGAAAACTTTAAAGATAGAACTTGGACTGACTTCAGTGTGTAAAATTTTACACTGTGTAAAACTGTGATGTCTTCCATGGTGCTGTGATGGGAAAGAAAAGTTGATAGGGTAGACCCATTTTCTGGAGTTTGGGAGATTCTGTGTAGGCTGGAGGATGTGTGGAGTTTAGTCTGGTTCATATGTACAAGCAATTGGAAAAGATGAAGTGTCCGTGGTGTCATAAATCATTGTCACTGGAGCTGTGAGAGCTGATTATCTTAGTCTTGCTGCTGGACAGAGTCAGTAAGATGATCAAAGGGATGGAGCAGCTCTGCTGTGAGGAAAGACTGAGAGGGTTGGGATTGTTCAGCCTGGAGAAGAGAAGCTTTGGGGAGACCTAATTGTGGCCTTCCAGGACCTGAAAGGAACCCACAAGGAAGAGGGAGAGAGACTATTTCCAAGGGCCTGGAGTGACAGGACAAGGGGCAATGGCTTCAAACTGACAGAGAGCAGGTTTAGATTGGATATTGGGAAAAAATTCTTCCCTGTGAGGGTGGTGAGGCCCTGGCACAGGTTGCCCAGAGAAGCTGTGGCTGCCCCATCCCTGGAAGTGTCCAAGACCAAGTTGGATGGGGCTCTGAGCAACCTGGTCTAGTGGAAGGTGTCCCTGTCCATGGCAGGGGGTTGGGACTGGATGATCTGTAATGTCCCTTCCAACCCAAACCTTTCTATGATAACATGACATGAGTTTCAGGGTCTTTGATATTGTTTACTTTTCAGCCATGAGGAGGCTGAACTCTCATTTTGTGGTACCTTTTTCTCTCCCATCCATGGAAAGGTAAAAAATGGCTGTGCCTAAGTTTGTTGAAAAACAAGCAGTGGAGTATTAGGATTTCTGGATTATTCTGCATTGAAAAAGAAACTGTTGAAGATATGCTCTAAAAAGATCTATACCCTAAAAAAATAACACGTAATCAAGCTGTTACAATAATGATTTGTACAATCACACTTGCTTAAGCTCTGCAGTTTGCAATGCATCATGTTCTTACTGAATATTGACTGCAGGCACCTTGCAGTGGCATTTTGCAGAAATATTCAGTACTGTATTTCAGCTACACTTCTGTAAATTGCAACTTCAACACACCCAGTGACACAAAAAAGCTCGAAGACTGTTGAGCTTTAATGAGACCTATTTTAGCACAGTATTCTTACTTTCTAAACACCTGCAAAAAAATTTTACTTGATCTCATTAGCAGTGAGGGAAAAAAATATTAATGTTGTTATTTTCAAGGATTCATCTGTTTTGGAGGCTTATTGAAGAACATGGGAGTGATCTTACATAAATCAGAAAAAGCAATAGATTTTGGAGTGTTAAGACTGTCACTGTGTCCTTAGGTCATTGGATATTGAGAAGGACTCAGAACAAGTGTAATATGACATACAACACCACATGATTTATGCTCCCTCTACCTGGAGAGTATAGGATGGAATAACAGCTAATAGTCTGATTTATTTTTTTTTTTTCAGAAATCCTCAGCACCAACAACCTCAGCTGAAAGGAAAATAAAAGTGGCAGCTGCCAAGCACAGCTGAAAATGGGGCCATGAATGTCAGCCCTAAAACTGTGTTTTGTCGTGTTTATAGTTTAACGTCAGGATCTCAAAACTTCCTCTGAACATCACATTTTTAGTTTTATTATTTCTGTAACAGTGGGGCAGGAAAACCATCATAAAAGACATACTTGATTTTTTTCATTGGAGCCTTCTGTCTCCCTCACCCGCAGTCCACAGGTGAACTATTTTTGAGGTTTAAGGGCAATCTGTTCAGTGATTTTTAAAGTAGGCAAGAAGTGTCGTGGGAGGGAGATTTTCCTAGCTTCTCTTGTTGTGGCTTTATTTTGTAAAAAAATCATCATTATGTTGAAAGCAAGTAGCTGAAAGATAGAATTCAGGACCTAATTCATACTGGGTAGACAACTCGAGCCCTTCAGTGAAACCTTGTAGGTTTATTGTGTTCCAAAATCAAATCTTCAGTGCACAGTTCTTTGCTGAGTCTAGTGACAGACCTGAGGTGACCCAGACTTTGTCTCACTTGCTTACAACCAGCAGAATCTGAAGATAGGGTAAAATTTAGCCTTTCTGTACCTTCTTTGCTCCTGTGCTGAAAGGCCTCAGAGTGTGGCCTTTCCATTACCTGATAATTTTCTCTGGTCTTGATGGAGAACCAAAGGTAGAGAGCTGAGCTTGGCTGTCCAAATGGGCAATTTTGAATTATTTTAAGGTGTCAGTTAGTACAGAAAGAAGTGTGAGAACTTAGGAAGAAACCAAAACTATATGGAAACAGTTATATATATGACTTCTGCTTGTATGTTGTTGGGCACTCATCTCCCATTCCTGTTGTAGGGCAGAAGCAGGTAGGAGTCAGAGCCAGGAGAGTGTGTGAGATTGTCATGGAAAAGCAAAATGCAAGTTTTGGGATAGCTGTCAAGGCAGGGTGGAAAGTAGGCTTTCTTATATGACGGTAACACAGTGGCTAATGCAAATACTGAAATGAAGGCAGAATAAGCCTTTGGTCATTTCTGTGTTACCTCATCAAGTTGTGACACAGAGGGAAGGGATTTTCGGCAGTTTTAAAAATATCTTAAAGTTTTCCACCTTTCTTCAGGTTCATGATATGGTGGGGAGCTGGCTTTTTTTTTGAGGGGGGGAGTGGGTAAAGGGGTATAAGTGATAATGGTTAATAAAAACTTTATAAACTTAGAAAAAACTCTTCACAAAAGTTGTCTGTGTAATGTTAGATGTATGATAATATGATGTTGAAAAGTTTTACTGGGATTCGTTAATTTTGCCCTGTGCGATTCACTTCTGGCTCTTCCAGACTGGTAATGCCAAATTCAAGCCAAGAAAATGACTGTACTTATGTGTAAGATGTATACACACTGTGATTGCTTAAGAACTAAATTGCCTTATATAACTTCAGCATTTTCAGTGCTTTGATGGCATATCCTATGTCAGGGAATATTGGTAAATATTGAGGCAAAATTGTTTCTTTATGTAAGTCAAATCTTGAAAGGTTTCATGTGCAGCCAGTGAGTGGGTGTGTATGTTTTTATTTATTTGAGAGTGTATCTGCCTACATAATCACTCATCTTAGAGTCTACATATTTCTCTTGTCAAAAGTAGTATCATATTAAAGGCTGTTAAATACTTTATAGTGTCTTTCATCCAAGCTTCTCATATTGCTTTAGCTATTAATTAATGCTTGATAGTCCTGGTATGAGATAGAAAATATTATCCCCATTACTAATGGTTAAGCAGAACCACAATGCAATGAAACACTTGTCTATAGTGGCACTGCCATCCCTGTTTCAAAGCTGGGTTAATTTTGAACTCACTGTCTTCCTGTAATATCTCAGTAGACATCAAGAGTGTTAATTTTTTATCTCAACATATCTGCTCCAGGTCAGTCCTGGAAGTGATTGCGTGTGTAAGTGTGTGGGTGACTAACTTGCAGTGTTTAGAATAGTAACTATCTGTGCTTTCTTCATCATCCTTTTTGGTTTTGGTTATTTGAGATTCCTCTTGAGTTAAACTTGGTTGCAAGATGCACTTTTTTGAGGTGAGGACAGAGCCAACTAAGTCAGAAATTGAGTCGGTAATTCTTATACTCTCATTCTCATGCTGCTTCTAAACACTCCACTGTCCTTTTGTAGTGTGGATTCATCACACAAAACTGAACCAAACCGTCTCCCCCAGTTATAAAATATCAAAAAGCTACCAAGATATAGTAGATAGGTACCACAAAATGAGAGTTCAGCTTCCTCATGGCCAAAAATTTACTTCTTTTCTTTTCCAGCTTAACCCACGCTATCCAGAAGTTAATAATGAAGGAAAAGCTTTGGTAAGTGGAATTTATATGTTCATTTAACCTGGGAAATGCTGTACTCTTAACCCAGTACAGCCTGACATGTGGAAGCCCTTCATAGCTTTCTTTTTATTTACATTTTATGGCTGCTGGGACATCTTTGCAAGGATCTAAACTGTCTTTGCTGCAGCATGGATGGGTTTGGAGGAGGCAACAGCCTTTGCCTGTACAACATCAAGAGCATGTTAGGCAATTCTAACTAACAGGGCAAGGCCAGACATGTGCTTTATAACCTGTGAAGGAAGTGGAGTTTAGACCTTGGGGGAATCTTATTGTTACTAAGACAACAAGTATTCCAAAAAAGAGTAATTTCTCCATCAAATTCCCTAGACTGCCTTGAAAACACCAAGATCTTCTTTGAAAAATTTCAGTTTAATTTCTTTCTGCCTGCCTTCTGGCTCTTGTTCTTCAAGAGGATGCATTTTAAAGTTTTTCTCTGCACGGGGGAAGAATTTTTTTAGTTTTCATGAAATGAAACCCAAGGTTCTTACATAATCCCGTGCCTTGAGGACTGCAATTTTAATAAAAATTGAGACTTTTTGGGAGTTGACAACATTAATTTTCTATCTTCAGTGGTATTTGGTAATAGAGGTAATATAGCAATAAAAGCTAAACTGTCTAGAGAAATGAGACTTCTCCCTTCCAAAAGTACAGAAGTTCCACGAGTTGTTTCTCTTTTGTATTGGAATGACACTTGAGGCCTTTGGAGCTTTGTAGCCATTTTAATTCATCTAAGTAGTTAAATATTCCCTGGACTGGGTAATGAAGAAGGCCCAAGAGTAATCTGAGCATGAATGTTAAAGATGACTTCTCTAACACTTGGGCTTATCCTTCCTGGGTATTGGTTTCAGCTAAAACCCCAGGCCAGATAAATCATGTTAGAGAAATACGTCCAATAAAAAATTAATCAAAGCTGATTGATGATCAAAACTGATGTCTCTGTGGAAATTTTAACTTACACGCTCAGCACTTTCTCGTGAAAGATGTTTTGCGAAAGAACTTTTAACAATTTTTGGTAACACCTCCATGTAAATCCAAGCCTAGAGGCATTTGTAGCATAGTAGGAATCCCTTTGGATCATTCACCCCTTTGTAGTCTTGTTGGAAATGCCATGAGTCAGCAATGGCTATTTTAAGCCTTTCTTCTGGCCTTGAGCAACCGAGTACAGAAGCTCCAGATCTCTGTGCAGGAATTTCTTTTGGTATAATGACAGTGTTTTGAATTGTCCCTCAAAAGTACAAGAATCTTATAATATTTGGGGTTCTTTAAGGGTCAACTATGTCAGTCTTGCATCTAATAGCACATAACCTGGAGCACACATGCTTTCCTTGCTCTGTGGTTATCATCTAGTGTTTCCTCTGCTTGGTGACTGACTGGTTCACTGCAAAGTCATCTTCTTTTTCAGGTTCTGAAGCAATATTTTGAAATACTGCCCGTGAAGTAAATCTGCTCTAGAGGGGAGGTGGAAGTGGCCCTACCCCAGCAAAATCTGAAGTCTGGGTAGCAGGGAAATGGGAAGTGAATACTTGAATCCTTATGACTGAAGGGTTGAACCTGTAGCCTGTGCCCTGGGGGCCAAGAAGGCCAATGGAATCCTGGGGAGCACTGGGAAGAGCATTGCCAGCAGGTCAAGGGGAGTGATCCTGCCCCTGTGCTCAGCCCTGTGAGACACATCTGGAGTGCTGTGTCCAGTCCTGGGCTCCTCAGGACAGAAGGGACATGGAGCTCCTGGAGTGGGTCCAGCAGAGGCTGTGGAGATGATTCAGGGACTGGAGCATCTCCCTGGGGAGGAAAGGCTGAGGGAGCTGAGGCTGTTCAGCCTCCAGAGGAGACACTGAGAGGGGACCTCATCCATGTGTGTCAGTGTCTGCAGGGAGGGGGCAGAGGATGGACCAGGCTCTGCTCAGGAGTGCCCAGCAATGGGATAGGAGGCCATGGGCAGGAACTGATGCCAAGGGAGTTCCACCTGGACACGAGGAAGAACTTCTTTGCTGTGCAGTGACCGAGCACTGAACAGATTGCCCAGAGAGGGTGTGGAGTCTCCTCACTGGGGATATTCCAGAGCTGTCTGGATGCAACCCTGTGCCATGTGCTCTGGGATGACCCTGCTGGAGCAGGGAGGTGGCATCAAATGCCTCAGTGTTGGTCCCTTCCAGCAGTGATTGACTCTGTGTTTTTCTTTTTTCTGCCACTCTGGTACCACCTCCATATCTGTTGTCTGGGTTTTAAAGGTAGCACAGCCATCTGTGCCAGCTCTTAACTCCTAAAGGTGTGACAGGGCTTCTTGTGCATGTTCCCTCCTGGTTTACAAGTCCTGGTCACAGTTGCTCAGGCAACTGAATTTTCAGAAGCAGCAACAGAGAAGGAATTTCCGTGGTACGGTAGTGGGCATGGACACGTGGGTTCTAAGTGCATCTTTTCTGCCTTGCCTTATGTGACCCAAAAGTCTGAAAGAGTTTTTGCTCCAGAGATCATAAATATTACTGGAAACCATTAGGACTTCTGTTCCCAAGCGTTAAAGGTATGTTTGGACTGTGGTTCATTGCTCATTTATGAGCTGCTTCTTGACAATCCAGCTTTTATTTCTGGTAAAATTTGACCTTACAATGAGATGATTAATATTCTTACATCTAAGCTCCAGAAGATTATTTTTTTTTTTTTAGATGGGAAGACCTTCCCGTGATTCAAGGGTCTTACAAAAAAAAAAAGCTGCTTCATCTCTTGAAGTCTAGGAGTTTGCAGTATATCGTGCATCAAAATATGGTGTTCTGTGTTACAGCTCCCACTAAATCCAAAAGTGGTGTGTTTTGTGCTGCAAAGTAGGCTATTATTTCTAAGGACAGAAATGTACAGCATCCAGAAGAATGCTCCAAACATTGGGGAAATGTCAAGAACAGCTGGAAACCTGTCATTTGTTAATGCCTTTGCATTAAGGCCTGTCTTTGCCTTAACTCCATTTGTCCTCATTTTCCAGAGAGTGCTAATTCTAACCAGTTCCAAATTGCCTTTTATTGTTGAGATTTTTCTTAGAATTGAGACTGGTATGTGTTTCCTTTTCTTGTAAAGAAGTTGGGCAGTTCTACCATGGACTTCCAGGTGCAGTTTAATGTATCTCCTTTGACTTCTGTTTATCTATCTTTATGAATTCCAGACATTCTGCAATTCTAACTTTTTTTCCTTGCTGCCAACCTAAGAGATTTTTTTTTTATAAACTATGGAAATTATTTTTTTTAAATTTTATTTTACCTTCCAGAACTAAGTTTGTTAAATTATAATTTTATGATATGGGACATGGGTGATGCAGTTTAAACAAGAATAGAGTTGGGGGATTTATTGGGGTTTTTTAAAGGATTAACCTGGCAATAACAACCTAAAGAACATTGAAAAGAAAAGAATAATCGCCAGCTTTAAAATGTCAGCATTTCTCTGCTTATATAAAGCCAGCAGTCAGACCACTGGAGAGGCTGGGGAGAAGGGGAGACACAGATGCTGGCACATTATTATTATTCTGCTGTTGCACACAGGTCTGAATCAGCTCTGGAAATGCATACATTGTTTCTTACAGAATGTCTCTGGCTCCTAACAACAGGATTGCAACGTGATGTCTCCTCTAAAAATGCGATGACTCACAAATGAGTCAACAGTGAAGGTGTTCCAGGAGGCTACTGCTGTGCTGTGCCGTCTGCCAGGGCTCTGGAACGTGCAGGAGCAGGGCTGGCCATTCATTTACTCCATTATCTTTCCATATAGAATTTTTAAAATAATCTAACCTGGGCAGTTCTGCTCACGTTACTGCTCTGGGAAAATGCCTGTTTTCTGAGAGCCTCCTAAACTGGGTTAACATATTGAGATACCACATTGTACTGGGTTTAACAGGCATTTTCAGAACTCTGGCTGCTATTAAATTTAATTTCTGTTGAAATCTGTAGTGCAGTTTAATGTATTCATTCAGGAGCAGGGCATTAACCTTGTCTGTCTCTATGCCACCAGAGGAGTCTTCACCTATTGGAATTGTAGATTGGGTTTCTAAAAGAAAAGGTATTTCAGGTCTGTCATGGTTTTGTATTGCTTTTTGCAGTTGAAATGAAGGCCCCTCTGTAAGGCAAGCCCCATGTAAATCTCCTAAATTTTAGGTATGATGCCCCACTGAGATGAATAATGAAGATTTAGGGTAGGTCACAATTACTAGCAAATTCTGTTAAGAACTGTGAAAAAGGTTTGTCTGCTGGGTTGCAAGTCTCAAGAAAGACAAATCTCCTTACATGTTTTTCCTTCATCCTTGTGAGTGATTTAACCAGTGCACAACAAGAGTGAGGTGATTCCACCTTCTTCACCTTGCATATGGATCTAATTTAACTTGGGACAGCCCATCACTAGTTTGTGATTAGTTTGGGACAATCAAAACTTTACTTGTTTTCCCTCAGTGAATTTACTATTTCTTACTATTTCGACCCACTCATTTCTTACTGTTTTACCCACAGTACTTGCACCTCCTCTCCATACTCCTATCTTGTAATTCACCTGGCTCTTTGTTTTCCTAAAAAGTCTTGGAAGTGCTTTCCTCAGCTGTCACTGACCACATCTCCAACATCTCTGAAACTGTTCCACTGACTTCCTCTTTGTACTGCTTTAAGTTAAATTTTCTTCTCTCTACATTTGATTTCCTTTGCAATTCTTTTCTTCCTTTCTTTCAACTGAATCCAGTTTTTCTGGCTGCATCTGCTCATATACCAGTTTTTTACCTGAGCAAATGTCATGTTGTTTTTATCTGGTGAGGAATGCAGTGCTTCTCCTGAGCTCATCATCTTGTCTAATTAATTTAAAATAGCCTAATACTTTCACTTATTCTCACATCCTCACACACACTCATCTGCTGATTCAGTAATGGCTAGGTTTAAGTGCAGATTCTGATGACTGCTTACTAAATTTAATTTATCATGAGAAGCTTTCTGTATGCGAGTGCCTGTGCATTCTCCCTCTCCCACACACAGGCGTGTGCACATGGACTGAGACATAAATTGAGACATAAACACAAATCCCTGCATGTTCATATGTAATGACAGTATTGCTGTCTCTCGTGCTCCATGGATGCAACTTGTTTTCAGAGCTGCCAAGTTGAGGGACACATGGAGTTTTTTCCATGATTAATGCTTAATGCCCCTAATCCAGGTTGAGCTGTGAGGTTCAGATCCTAAAATAATGTAATAGGGTGAGTTCTGAGGTTTGTGGTGGAGTTCAGTCTGGAGCACAGCTCTTGTGCAGGGCTGGTTTTGCTCAGCTAGGCTTGGCATTGCAGCCAGCAGTTTGCAGACACTGTCTTGCCCACTGTTGAAGTGGACTTTCTTTTTAGACCAAAAACCAGATCTTACTCCTATGCCAGGTTTGATTTGACAGCTGTTAAGCCTGGTTGGTGGGGTTTAGGCCTGATGAGCCAATTCTGTTGCTCAAGTGGATCTATACAGTTGTTGGGGAGACTAGTGGGTGGTTAGTCAGCCTCAAACTGCAGGGTGAACTTCACTCCTGTCAATGTCGTGGTTTAACCCCATCTGCCAACAAAAAAACCCCCAAAACCCTAAAAAATCCCCAAACAAAAAAAAACCCCATACAATTATGAAGTGTACTGCCTTTTTGTATACCAGTCATTTCAGTTTGGAAATTATAGTGGAATGGGTAGTTTCTGGGAAAACAGAATGTAAGTTATGGGAAATATCAAAAATTCTGGATGCTGTTCTAAACTATACTGTGCTACTCATCCCTTTACAGACCTCTTGAAGTTTAAGCTGGTTTTCAAGTTTTCTGTTTTGTTTGGAAATGTAGAAAATAATTTTCATTTAACATTAGACTTTCACACATATTAAACTCTTAGAAGGATTCTTTTATAGTTTATGTGCCTTTTCAGTTTTTTCCTACTGTCTCTGTCCTTGATAGAAGTAATGGGATGGAAAGCTGGCATTTTTTAGGCTTAATAATGAAACAAATGGGTGTTTTGGAAGGATTCAAAAAGTGCCTTGAAATGAGATAACTGGCTCTTTCTTACATAGTTTCACTCATCCTTGATTTTTGTTGCTTAATCTCAGTTGTCAACATGGATAATCAAAGCTTTGCCCTTGATTATCCCTTACAGTTTTGTTTTAATCAAGGTACTAATGCAAACTGAGTGCAGCCTGGCCTTTTACACTGCTCTGTACAGCTCTTCTCTAGTGCTGCATTATAAATCATTATAATAGTATTTCAGGTTTTCAGGGTTTGATTCCCCCCCCTCGCCCTCTTTTGGCTTTCTTCATTCCTCTTTTCTTCTACCTCTATGATATATTTTGTGTACATGAAGTGCCCTGGGCTGCCAGTCTCTTAATTGGTTATTAGTCTTTTGTAATATGTGTAACTCAACACCCCAGAGGGGCAGCTTTTACTTACACCAGGAATTCTATTGGTTGCTGGGTGGGTATGGACTCAGACTCTGAATTACTCCTTCAAGCCAAGATGTGTGTCTAGGGGAAGGTGGAATTTGGAGTCTGTGAAGACAAAGGCATGTAGATAACTAAAGATGAGGATGGCTGGGTCGCAAAGTCCCCTCAGACTTTCAGCAGATGGTGGTAGGAAGATCACACCATAGATTCACATGCCTCGTTTGAGCAACTCTGTCACTTGAAAGCTCCTCAAAGGGAACAAACTTCTCCCCTTGCAGTGGGTAAAATCAGACCTGTGTTGGTGCTTTGTGTCCCCCCCTTCCCAGGACAGGTAGATCTTAGTGGAGCAGATATCCTGGCTCTTGCTCTTTGGAAAGTGTTGGACAGGATGAGAGCAAATGACCTCAAACTGTGCCAGGGGAGGTTCAGGTTGGGCATCAGGAGGAATTTCTTCATGGAAAGTGTTGTCAGGCATTGGAAGAGGCTGCCCAGGGGGTGGTGGAATCATCATCCCTGGAGATGTTCGGAAAATGACTGCATGTGGCACTCAATGCTGTGATTTAGTTGACAAAGTGGTGATCTATCAAAGGTTGGATTTGATGACCTTGGAGGTCTTTTCCACACTAAGTAGTTCTGTGATTCTGTGAAAGTGTGCTGCTGTGATTCCGACCAAATGAGAGGTAAAAAACTTAACTGAAACAACAATGGATTTATGCAAATTGCTTAATTTTTAAATCCCCTCCCTGCTTTAAAAAAAACAAAAAAACTGACTTTCATTAATTCTCTTCTTTGAACTTTCCAAACCAGCGCTGTGAGTTTCATCTTATGGGAGTGAGGGGACTGCAACTACTGCAGGTTTTTTGAAGTTGTAGGTGCCAAGTAATAGCACATCCAGTGCTGCAGCCTCTCCGTAGCTCACAACCTGCTGTTGTTCTAATGACTGCCTGAGACCTCACGTGCCTGAGGCAAAGTGCATCCTTTGTGTCGCTGCAAAGCCAGTCGTGGTAAATTCTTGCTAGAAGGTAAAAAGAGGAAAAAAAAATTACAATTCAGATTGTCTGCAAGGTAATTGGAGGATTTATAATGCAAGCAAATAACCCTTGTGCCTAATCAGCAGAGAGAAGGCGACCTTCCTGCTTCAAAGAAGAAGCGCCAGGCAGGGGAGAAGATTATGTATACTTTGGTCTCTGTGCCACATGGAAATGACATCGCATCTCTCTTTGAACTGGATGCCACCACTCTTCAGAGAGCTGATTGCCTGGTTCCAAGGTAAAATAAAAAAAAAGGGAATGAAAAAGGGCAGAAAATAGTGCTGCACTGACAGGGTTTCTCCCTGGCATTATGCTGGTGAGTAAAGCAGAAAAAAAAATCAAACATGAGCAAGTATTATCCTCTCATTGAAAATTGAGGGGTGTTCATGGGTAAACAAGGGATGTATAAAACATGATGCTGCTGCTGTGACTGGGTAAAATAATTATAGGGATAAAACAAGTGACACTTAAACAACCTGTGAAGAGAAAAATAACGGGCTAAATATCGCACAGATATATGTGAGGACAGAACTGAGGTCTGTGCACTGCTTGAAAAAACTGTGTTCCTAATAGATCTAACTGGATTGTTCCCAACAAATAACGCGTCGTGAACTGGGCTTCTGCTTCCCTGACAGATCACAGTGCCACCGAAGACATTTGTTATTCAGATGAATTCAGCAAGTGGCTTCTGGGTTTTAATTGTCAATATTTGAAATTTTCAACTGTGTTGCATAACTGAGATTGGCTAGATAAGTCACAGTGACTGAATGGACTTGCAGACACTTGGGGCTAGTTGTTATGATTTTAAAGCTGGGTACCCACAAATACTGCTGTATGAGGCTTTGAAGAGTGTTTGCTATGCTAAGTTTTGCCAGATAATTTGCTTACTTGAATACTCAAAGCCCATCAGCGTGAAAGGGAGAGCGTGAACAAAGACCACAGTGAATATATTTCAAAAGTAAAATTCAGAGTTAAAATTGCAATTGCTTTCTCAGCCTTGCTTTTTGATAATACCACAGATTATCATATGGAAAGAATTTTGAAGGATCTCATGTCTGCTCTTTGTTCACTTGATTTTCAGTTGAGAACTGGTACTGTAAATGGAAACCCTGGAATGAGGGTTTGCAGATCATTATGGTGAAGCTGTGAAACCACGGTCAGCTTTACTTTCTGGCTTTTGTGCTGTGACAACTTAAAGGGGGCCGTTATTCTGCAGAAAAGAAAACAATGAAAGAATTGGGTTTATTCATGAAATGTGTTTCTATTGGAATGGGATTTTATAACATCTCCCTTTTAATTTTTCTTTTCTTTGAAGAATATTTTACTCCTACTTAAAACCAGCCCTCTGCATAATTCCAAGATGCTGTTCTTGTTGCAGCTCTGCCTGTTGTTTGCTTTGTCCTCCTTTAGGAACTCCTATGTCCGACTGAGGCATTTATGCACTAACACTTGGGTCACCAGTACAAGCATTCCAATAGACACTGATGAGGAGAGACCTGTGATGTTAAAGGTAAACACCTATATCTTGGGATTAAAATCCCAAACTCATTCCTCAATTTGTCTAGCAGTGATCTCCCTTCAAACATATAAAATATGCATAATAATCAGGATAAAGGTAAGAACACTCCTTGCCCACTTTAAACCAAAAACTGTTGCAGATTGGGACGTGCCAAACCAAAGAGGACAAGGAAGCTTTTGCCATTGTGTCAGTTCCTCTGTCTGAGGTCAGAGACTTGGACTTTGCTAATGATGCAAACAAGGTTTTAGCATCAACAGTTAAAAAGCTGGAGAATGGAACAATAACCCAGAATGAAAGAAGGTTAGTGAGTTTTATTTTTTTTCCCCCCTCCTAAATTAGTGTTTGGTTACTCATGACATCATGACCTCACAATATAATGAAATTTGGTAATATCCTCATGGGTGCAGAGGCAGTTGGGAGAGTGAGCTGGAGGTTAGATCCCACCTCTGCCACAGCATCTAGGCTGATTTGTGCATCTCTTCTGTAAAATGGAGATAAACAGCACTTCCCCAATTCACTGACCACATAAATAAATGGGTAAATGTGTTTGTCTTAATTTCCTTTGATAAACCACTTCTGAGCTGCAATATGAGGGGTCACTGCACCTCATTCTCATGCACAAGATGGCCATCCATACAACAGGCAGCACAGCAGGGCTCTTGATCTGTGTGAAGTTCATGTTCACCTCATATTCGTGCTGCAAAAGCCTCAGAAGGAGGTTTTAGTGTGACTGAGAAGCTGGCCCAGTCATCCCTTTGCTTTCTTGTTTCTATTTTCCCCCATTCTCTTTTCCTACCTTACATAATTTTGGTGTTTACCCCTTGTATTCATTCCCACTTGGGCTGTAGCACTATTAGCATGTTTGTTCTTCCCACCTGCCCCTGAATTAAGGGATTTTGTTGTAGCCAAATGTATCCCACTGCCAGTGATGAAGTTCACTATTTGTCTTCACCTGCCTGTGGTTAAACTGGATATAAGACAGCTTCTCTAGCAATGTTAATTTGTAACCTGTAATGCATCATATACAGGTCCTTTTTTTTTTTTTTCCTGAAGATGTTAATTTTTGGTGATAAAACTGGATTTTTGCAGTCAGTTTCCAGTAGCAATTAGACCAGGTGGTTTAATATCATAACAGGCAGATCTGTAATGACCTGGGTGCTGGTACTCAGCCTCAAAAAGCTGAGTGAAAAAAAAAAAAGAACCCAAACATCTTTTTACTGTCTTATCACTTCCCTGCTTAGATAAAGAGAAGTCCCAACAGTTTATTTCTGGTTGCTTCATCCTAAATCTGCCTTTTCTGCTCTTTTTTTCTTGGAGGACACACATACCTTGCTGTTCTCTATCAGTGGGCTGAGACTTTCTTGGCTCAGTTATATATGAAAACAGTTATATATGAATATATATATATATATGAAAAAGTGTATATATGAAACAGTTTCTCGTGTCAGTAGGGAAATTATCTGGTGGCAGAATGTTTTTGTTCCTCTGCTGAGTCCATCATCTTGTTTCATGGACCCCTGATAAAACATAAAAATTCTTACTAGGCTGTTTAAGTTTCTTTTTACTACTCCTGGGCCTTGAGGCCAGCTGGTATAGATTTTGCATCTCTGAATACTGTGTATCAATCCAGCAGCCTGTATTTTTCTCCTGCTTTCCCTCTGGTTGTTGTTTAATGCCTTGGTAAATAGCCCTGTGATTGATTTAAGCTTCTGCTGAACCAAGGTTTAGAATCCTTAAGTATGTACCAAGCTTAACTTTGCAGTGATAGAAGTTCCATTTTGCCAGGTAAAGCTTGTTATAAGCATGATTTTTGTTCTTAATGAATCCTGGCAAGTGTTGAATGACTATATATAATAATGATTTGTCTATTCATTCTAGGTTTGTAACCAAGTTACTGGAAGATCTCATTTTCTTTGTTGCTGATGTGCCTAATAATGGGCAGGAAGTTTTGGATGTGATCGTTACCAAGCCAAACCGGGAACGACAGAAACTAATGAGGGAACAAAACATATTGGCTCAGGTACATCCTACTGTGTTAATAACTTAATTGTGTTTGCAACCAGATTGTAGGAGACAGTGAGGTGAGAAAATGTTATTTTTGGGTAATGTGGCTTATGCCATGGTGGGTTTGTGTGTGGTTGGACTGGGTAAATATGACACTACTGGGTCAAGGCTCATCTCTTGGTCCCTGAACCAGAGTGAAGTATGTGTCTGATGGCTTAGTTTCATGTGATTCTCATGACTTTTAAGGCTACATTTGAGAGCAAAGTGTTCACAAAATTTGAAATAAGCGTGCAGCACTGTCCCAATCCTGCAAGTGTTCCCCATATTGGAAAAATTCCAATGCCCTTCTAGACCTCTGGCTTTGTTTGTATGAGGGCAAACTTGCAAGTAAATAAAAATTAATGGTCTCTTTAAGTAGCCTACTGAAATAATTAAAAAAAAGGGGGGAAAAAGATGAAATTGGACAGCAGTCAGCATAGTCTTCCTTTTCCTTTAATGTATCCCAAGTTAAGGCACTTAACAAACAGTGGTCAAAATTGGGAATAGCAGAAATAGAGAAAGCAATATCAGTCACGTTGGTGGGAAATCTAAAGCTGAACACAAATGCATACAGCTGTAATGTCTCAGATTGTGGCCCCACTTGCATTTAGTCAAGGCTGTTAATTTAAGTTTAGCAAAAATCTGGGTTTGGTTTTCATTGTCATCAATTCTGATTTTGAGCAGATATTTGGCATCCTCAAAGCTCCTTTTAAGGACAAAGGTGAAGGATCGATGCTGAGACTTGAAGACCTGGGTGACCAGAGATATGCTCCCTACAAATATGTGTTGAGATTATGTTACAGAGTTCTCAGACATTCCCAACAGGACTATAGGAAGAACCAGGTCAGTGGTGTTGAGGGTAATTTTCCTCCTGATTCCTATAATTATATATCCTGGATTTGACATCGCTCTCTGCACTTACAAGTGGGATTCTGTGGTGAAAGGCCTGTTTTTTTGTGGGTTATTACTGTATGAATTGAAAGTTCAGCAATGAATATCACAACTTCACCTTGTACTTTTACAGGCTCAAACTGAGACTGGGGTGCACTGCTTCCTTCATGAGCTTCCTACTATTAAAAATATTCTCTTGGAGTCTAGACTATAAAGTGGGAAGTTTGCAAAACTATCTGTTTCTGTGTTTGTAGAGGGATGGCAGTGAATCAGAGCAGAATTTGCTCTGTCAGGTAGCCTGATTTCCCACTGCTGGAGACTTCCTGTGAGCAAAAAGGATTTCAGAACATGGACTAAAAGGACTAGAGATAAAAGTTCAAACTGCTGTGTGTGGCTTCTTTGTTTTATTTCTAATGCTTTACAGAAATATTTTTGTCTTGGAAGGAGGGAAAACTCAGGAAAAAAGCTTCTTAAACGATATAAAAACCTTTTGTTTTTTTTCCTTATAAAAAAAATTAGCTGCCATTTCTTGAATTTTATGTATATTTTCGTGGATTCATTCCTCTGGTATATGAAAGAATAAGAAGAGTTGGTCATCCCTAATATGGAATCTGTTCCTTGCAGTACATATTTTAGGTGTTCAGATGTTCTTTTGTTCAGGCCAGCTCAGAGAGGAAAGTTTTGAGGGTTATTTTGATTAACTGAGCTGAATGCCTCTGGTTCTAAAATAAAAACATTACTGCTCAGTGGTTCACCATGGGAATTTTCCTTTTTTTCAGGAATATATTGCTAAGAACTTCTGTGTCATGCAGTCCCAGATTGGTTATGATATTCTGGCAGAAGACACCATCACAGCTTTGTTGCACAACAACAGAAAACTGCTAGAGAAACACATCACAGCTAAAGAAATAGAGACATTTGTGAATTTACTCAGGAGAAATCGAGAGCCAAGGTTTGATGTGGTCCACACAACTTACTTTTTCTCTATTGATAGGTTTTTGTGTTTGCAGTAGCTGTGAATCTCCCTGCTATTCATTGCTCTGATGTCTCTTTCTCCCAGTTTTGATGTGGCAAACAGAAAAACCCACATAGAAAATATCGGTACTACCTGTTAGTCTTGGGGTTTGACTGTGTCTGCATTTCAGAACCTACTGAAAAGACGGTTTGTACTTCACAAGATGGTTTTGAAAATTTCGTATTACTTCAGATTGGGACAAAGAGATACAAACAGAAAGTTTAATTTCTCCTCTGTAAAACTGCCACTTGTGTTGTTTCCCCTGCCAATAATCTTGATGTAAATTACACAGATGGCAGTTTTTCTAAGCTTTTATTAATACCAGTTTTTCTGCAGGTTCTGATTCCAGGTCAGACCTAGAGCAGTGAAAATCCCAGTAAACGTGTCCTAGACCAAATTTTGTTCCAAATGAAAAATTCTGGCCTTGAACTTCGCTCATTTGAATTTTTTTTTTATTAGCTTTAGGTCAGAATATAAAAGAAGTGGATTTTTTTTTTTTAAACTGGAAAATCTGTTTTTATGGCTGATAGTAGATGGTCAAAGTTTTTGTACCTGGATTTCTAAGGAAGCGGAATGTATGACATGTACGTGTGTGTGTGTGTGTGTACCTGCTCATATCTGCTCCCCCACCAGCTCTTAAGCCTCTTGCCCAGTTTTGGCTACGTTTGCTAGAGGAGTGGTGGGCTCAGGGATACTTAGTTCCTAGGAGTGTCATGGAAAGAAGGACCTACATAGAGGGAACAAGCCCTTTTGATATCTCAGTGAGGCAAAGACTGCAGTACTGTTAATGCACACAGAGGAATCCATGGAAAAGAGACAAAACCAGATACCTCATAAATGCCCCAACTGTGAGGAAAGCCTCAGCCTGAACCTTGTTAAACATCAGAAGACCTAAGATTGAGAGGAAAAATTCATAGGAGACTGAATTCCTTGCAAAACTTCATTGTTTGTGCTTTACATGGAATGACCTCTTTGAATACAGAGGTCCTATGTTCAGCTCCTGCCAGGTCTTCACTCTTCTCTGATTGCCTAGAGTTCCCCAGAAGTGTTCAAGGCCAAGTTGGATGGACCCCTGAGCAACCTGGTCCAGTGGGTGGCACCCCTGCCCATGGAAGGGGAGTTGGAATTAGATAATCTTTAAGGTTGCTTCCAACCCCTACCCTTCTTTGGTTCATACTTCACTAATTGTTGGCTGCGTCACTTCAGAGATTTTAAAAGGCAGCTTTGGAAGGTGGAGGTGTGGTCTCCTCCCGTGCAGTGGAGCTCCCCAGAGGGCACATGACTGTCTCCAGCACAAGGAACATCTTCTTGCTACTTAGGTTAGGGATATATGTTAGGGAATGTCACCTGCTGGGGTGATGGGTGAGGGTGAGTGCTCTTGCTTTCGGTTCCTGACAAGCATAGTGACCTTCAGTGGAGTTCCCCTGCCAGCCAAACTTGAGACAGCCTCAGACTGCTCAGACTCACTGTTGTGAGTTGCAAAGTATGAATTGGCAAAAGTTGTACATCAATAAATATTGTGATTTGTGCTCCCTTGAGCATCCATACTCCAGTACTGGCTGCTAGGGATTTCTACTGCAGTGTTTCTGAGTAGTATTTTAAATCTCATTTTCTGTTGCATCTGTGTTTTTTTGCCTGCAGATTCTTGGATTATCTGTCAGACCTGTGTGTATCCAACACCACAGCAATACCAGTAACTCAGGAACTCATCTGCAAGTTTATGCTGAGCCCAGGGAATGCTGACATTCTCATTCAGACCAAGTGAGCATCTGTAATTGGAACACAGCACCTTTTTGTTGCCTGCTCTATTGTTATATCTGTAGCAGTTTGCTGTTGGCTCCATTGTGAATGGTTTGTGTTTGCAGGCTGGTTTCAACACAAACGGACAATCCCTTGGAATGCCCAGTCATCTCAGATGATGTGGATGAAGAGGAAGTGTGGCTTTATTGGATTGACAGCAACAAGGAGCCTCATGGCAAAGCCATCAGACATCTGGCTCAGGAAGCGAAGGAGGGCACGAAAGCTGATTTAGAAGTTCTAACCTACTACAGGTAAAACTGTTTATTCAGGCAAAATGTAAACTCTCTGAAGCCTCCAGTGCTGTTCTTAGTCAGTTCATTTGCCAATATCAAAAAAAGGAAACCAGGTCATACAGAAACTGGGATTAAAAGTTAGTTTCAAGTTTTTCTTGCAGGAGGCATCACAGTTTCTGCTGTCTCTTCCAAGCAAATTTAGAGTTTCTTTTGCTCATCACAGCTCTCTGTGTCTGTCATTTTGCCTCTCACCTTTTCTTTACTGGGCTCTAATTTTAGGTTGTGCTGCCCTGGAAGCAAGGCATGGTCTGAGGGAGGAGTGTCCTGAGGGTCTTGAGGATTAGGGGAAAAGGTGATAATGGAACAATGTCTTATACTGATTGAAAACACATAGTCCAAGTGCTTCAGCCTTCCACTGAACTGTTTCCTTTGACTTCCAGAGGGAGCCCAGTCTTCATGGGAGCTGGATCCTGACATTAGCATTTTTAATGGCAAGTCAATCCCTTGTTTAGCAAAGTCACTCTTGTAATTTTTGAGGCTTTATACCAGCAAGGCTGATATTAGGTTTGTAAAATGAGATTTTGAGGGGCAGTGTTTCATTTCCAACTGCTTTCTTTGAATACCATGTTACTACCTTTTTTTTTTTCTTAAGGTACCAACTTAACCTCTTTGCAAGGATGTGCCTGGACCGCCAATATCTCGCCATTAACCAGATTTCTGCCCAGCTCTCAGTAGACTTGATCCTACGGTGCATGTCTGATGAAAGCCTCCCCTACGACCTCCGGGCTTCTTTCTGTCGGCTGATGCTACACATGCATGTGGACAGAGATCCTCAGGAATCTGTGGTGCCTGTCAAATATGCCAGATTGTGGACTGAAATTCCTACTAAGATCACAATCCATGAGTAAGTTGAAAGTGCTTCAGACTAAAGTACAAAAGCACTTTGTAGGGTTGTTCTCGGGACAAAATGGTTGTAGATGTCTAATGTTGACAAAAGATGTTTCTGTAGCAGAGCACAGAACTGTTAATTAATGTTACTCTTGGAGACTTCCATGGGTTTTATTTTTCACTCTGTTTCTATAGATGTTTAGTTTTCCTTTTTTCTGTGCCTTGCACTGTAGGTATGATTCCTTCACTGATTCTTCGAGGAATGAAATGAAGACCAAGTTTGCACTAACTATGGAATTTGTAGAAGAGTACTTGAAAGAAGTTGTGAATCAGCCCTTTCCTTTTGGAGACAAAGAGAAAAATAAACTTACATTTGAGGTACTTCTCAGCTATCTACATCCTACTTACAGTACTCCTCATTTCAGCTAAGTTGACATATTTCAAAATAAAAGCAGTTGCGGAATAAATGTTGGTGCAAAATAGCCTGAAGAAGCACCAGTTCCTAATTTCAGTGTTCTTGGTGATGACTGTTACTGCAGAAAATTATATTCTTGTCTGCTGTCAAACAGCTGTATTTTTCCAACCCTTCCCACCTTCTCCTGAGGTGGTTGCATTTCGGTGGAGGGAGAGGGGATATGTGGGAGGATGAATGGCCATATTATCTTTCTTTCTACATTAGTGAAATAACGTGTAAGGATTCTTCAATATAAGTAAGTACTATTCTCTCTAAGATATTACACTGAAGAAAATAACCTAATGCTGTGGTTTAAGTATTGTGTGAAATTCCTGACAGAAACTTTAGATAGGCCTAAATTTTCTGGATTCAAATAACATTGAATAAAGGGGAAATGCTTCCAGCTTTTATAGTTCCTTCTCCAACCCACCTCCCAAGCTTTGTCACAGCTGCTTTTGGTCACCTGAAATCACCTCTGTTCTTACCAGAGTCATCTTATCTTTCTTCTGACTTCCATCTTCCCCAGCTGCTGCCTCTTTAAATAATTTCCTTCTTCTTGATCTTAGATATTTTCACAGGTGCAATTGTATCCTTCCAAACCTTCCTAAATCTCACCTTGGATTTGCTGTTTGCTGTAATTCGACTGGCCAATTGTTTTTGTGTAACTCTGACAAACATTTAATGTCACCTTAGTCCAAGGCCCACTTAAATCAGTGGAGAGACTTGTGCTAATTTGAGTGCACTCAAGATCTGAATCTCTGTGGAAGCTGCTGTGTGAAACATGGATTGCACAGCTGAACACCATAAAGGTTGTCAATACTTCCTTCATTTTTAATTTCTTTTTCTCATAGGTGGTACATCTGGCTCGAAACCTCATATACTTTGGCTTTTATAGTTTTAGTGAGCTCCTCAGACTGACCCGGACGCTGCTGGCAATCCTGGATATTGTTCAAGTTCCTATATCGTCCTACTTCGAAAGGCTGAGCAAGTTTCAGGATGGAGGTGAGAAAAGCAGCAAAATCTGTTGTTCCAGTGTGCAATTAGCTTTTTTAGGTTGGAAATAATTTATGGAACATCTCATTACTCTTTCAAGGTTCTTTATTCGCGCATAACCTGCCTACAGGAATGTATTGCAGGGTACATTAAGAAGGTTGGGTAAAAGGAACCTTCCTGACTTGTGGTCACTGCCTTGGTGTTGCTGCTGCTTTGCTTATTTGCAACTGAATTTTCAGATTTTGTTCTGAGCCTCAGTATTCCTTGCAGTGAACATCCCAAGCAAGTTCAAACAGCAGCTGCCTGAGCACAGTGGCACAAATGTTTATCAGGCATCTTAGCACTTCACTGAAAGGGAGAAAAGATGTTACTGGTGCCCTAATTGAAGAAGCACCAGATGGAAGCCCAGAGGAGGATGTGTTGGTCAGTTTAAATTATCCTTTCTTTAACCCCACGACTATCCTGTATGACCCACTGCCTTTTCTTCCGTGGCTTTCAACTGGGTTGAAGAATGAGTGTGCCAGGAAGGTGTCGAAACTTAGCAGTTTAGTTTTCCTGTGTGTGTGGAAGAGAGGTGTGACAGTCGTGTGGGCTGAGGGTCCAGGAGACTGACTGATGGCAAATTTTGTGTTAATATGTAGCTGGTGTTGCCAACCAGCTGGCTCACAGCACCAAAATGGATGAGCTGTCTTGTTTGAAACAATTATTTTGTATTTTCTCTGGGAGGCGTTTTCCCAGCTTTTGAGTTTTTCTAATCATCTTTCTACTCAGTCACTCCCACAGATGCCCTGCAGGAATGTGCCATCCTTTATAATGTTTTCCTTCTTTAAGGTTCACATGCTCTGGGGATGTTTAGACTGTCACTGTCATCTCTGAACCAAGATGTTTTATGCTTGATTCTCTTGATCTTCCCTCCATCACTGCCAGTAGACTTTCCTGCAAACTTCTGGAAGTCTTTCCTGCAGTGCAGTGCACACTAAGTCCTGCTGGAGCTGGCTGCAGTCCCTCCACAGCACTAGAGGAAAGACTGTATGTTCAGGCACTTGGAATTATGTTTTGCTTTTTTGTCCCTGAAAGACTGCATTGCAGACTCTCTTCTTAAATGACTCTGGACACAGTTTGACTCCATTGACACTATTGCCAACATGGAACATGCAGATGTGGTTCTTGTGTTGTTCTCACTCTGCCCAAGTCTTTAATCCTGATTATACATCTCATTCAATGTTTTTACTCACATTCATTACCCATAAAATCATGTTTCATCCTTAATTCTCTTCTATTTCTGTTGAAGGGTTTCATTCCCCTTTCACACAGATATTCTGTCTGTTAGAAAACTGAGTTGTTGGAACAAGTTACTTGTTTTATTGGTTACCTGTCTTGGTTTTTTATTGTCTCTTTTAACTTAAAATACCAATCTGTTAGGCTGTTAAAAAGGATTAAAGTAGAAATTACCTAAGTCTGGGTTTTCTGAGGTTTTGGAAAACGTGTTGGCATTTTCTAAAATCAGAATGGTCTGTTAATTTTTTTTGGAAAGTGTTTTCTTATTCATACCTTCCATAAAATACAGACAGATGGATTGTTCCCTGCCCTCCTTCAGGATGGTGGGAACCCTCCCTCCAGTCAGGTAGGGGTGAGGGTGACTTCTTGCCTTTAAAAAAGGTCAGTATCCATTCTTCCATATCTCTCCAGACTTTAGCAGGTCCAATACTGTGTGTCCCTCCAACACATTAATGTTCTTGGGATGTGCAGGTGTACACAGCTTCCTTTTTTAAGGAAAACTACCTTCCTTGAGTTGCAAAACTCATTATATTGATGTTCTTTAAACAAACAAACAAAAAGGTAAGATTGTATCTGTTGTGATTTTGTGTATATACTGCAGATATATGGAAGTAAATTATAAGTTTGAGAGTTTATAAAAGTTATGGGGTTTTGTTTGGGGTTTTATGTTTGTTTGTTGGTCATTTTTTTTTTTTTCTTTAAAGCATCCAGCCAGTGATCACAAATGTCTGGGCATTAGCTTAAATCAGGAGGAACACATATTTCATTCTTTGAGCTTAGAGCTTTGAAATGTAGCTCTAAACTCCAATTTTGACAAACACTGACAGCCAATCTTTATAGATATAAAGAAATATGCTTAAATTTTATCAAGCATTAGGGGTGTGATCCTGTAACTCTACTGTGGGAAAGTGCTACTGAATACCAGCTCAGGCTCTGTATTTTTTAATTTTCGTCACTATCTTACTGTAAATTTGCACAGAATAATATTAAACGTATATTTATCAGCGATATTTTGTCAATAACTATGCCAATTCAAAACCGCAGTTATTTTCAGATTCTAGGAAAAGTGACTTGAAAGGAGGCTTGACCAAATGAAAAAGTCATGTGATAACTATTCTTCAACTGTAGTAGATAAAAGGTGGTATCTCTACAGAAGAATTTTGGTTAGGATTTATGTATTTCACATGACAGGTCTTGCCTTTTAGTTTTGTTAAAAAGTAGTGATTTCCATGGGAAAATCAATGCTAAATAAATTCGGGAACAGATAGGTTGTACTGCCTTTCAGTTATGGCCATTGACTTGTTCCAGATCAGTAACAACAAAAACTTCCAATGTCTGGTTCCTGGAATGTGAAGTTGTAGGGAACTGCTGAGCTCAAAAAATTGTAGTCAGGATTTTGGGAAATACATTAATGATGGGTGAAAGAATGTGGTGAGTCTTGGCTGTGGGAAACCTGCCTGGAGTTTTGCACCTCAAAATTGAAACAACCAGATTCTCAACCAGCAACCTGGAGCCTTCTTCCATGTTTAATATTTATTTCTTAAATAGACCCACTTATTTCAGTAAAACTACTTGCTAAGTAAGGAAGTATATATGACAAGTGTTGAACTGTTGAAGCAAATCTGCAAAATGGGATGTATTTTTAGGCTTAGTTGCATGAAGACTTAATTAACCTTTTACCTGAAGATGTCATTTTCCAAACTTTGCTTAAGTTTTGAGCCACCTTGGTGGCTGAGGTAGTCCTTGATATTTTGTGTGAGTTTTTCTCTATCTTGGTTCTGAAAAGATTCTAAACAGATCATGGAATCATGGTGTGATTTGGGTTCGAAGGGACCTTAAAGACCATTTCTTTCCAAACTCTTGCCATGGGCAGGGACACCTTCCACTAGACCGGGTTACTGCAAGCCCCATCCAACCTGGCCCTGGACATTTCCAGGGATGGAGCAGCCACAGCCAACCTATGCCAGTGCCACGCCACTCTCATAGGGAAGAATTTCTTCCTAATATCCAATCTACACCTACTCTCTGTCAGTTTGAAGCCATTCCCTCTTGTCCTGTTGTTCCTTATATTAATGTAAATGTTATGCCTTGCTTGCTTTAAAAAGCTTGATTTTAATGCCACTGTCAGTTCCTTCATCCAGAATTAAATTAGCATGCATGTAGTTTTCAGGTGTGACCTTATTTGACGGAGACAGATTGGGGAAAGTTGGCTGGAAACATTTGTGAGAAAAGATCCTGGAAAAAGTAATGATATGTATTTTTGGAAATGCTTCTTACCTAGATTACATCCTAAAAATGAATTGACTTGAAAATGTTACAACCAACTTTTTTTGTTTCAGTCAGTGTGTCTTAACTTTGAATGATTTTCATGGTTCTTTGAAGATTTTTTCTGTTCCTTTTTTCCTGTTTTTTTAGAATCTAAAAAGAAATAAATATGGAGTTTACAAAATATACTTCTCGTATCCTAAAGAGGCATTTTTTTTCGTAAGGACAAAGGGAGGACTTCATTTAGTAGTGCTGTCTTTCTGGCACCTTTAAAGAACATTATAATCTCTTGCAGTTTTAATTAAAAGGTAAAGTCGTCGCTTTTCTAGTAAGCGCACCCTGCTGTATCATTCCAAAGTAAGGAACCAATCTGCCTTGTCCAATACTGCTGATTTAGTCTCTGTGAATTAAAATGCACATCTTTCTCTAGGTGCTATTTGATCTTTCAAATAGCTGATTTTGGTCAAACCATGCAACTACAGCATATGTCGGGTCTGAAAGATGAAGCAACATGGTAGGAGTAGTAGGTGAGCTAACACCTTTGTCATGTGGCTCAGTGCTATTTGGTTGTTTGGGAATGAGAATAAGGACATGCAAGGAAATACATCCTTAAATTGAAGCTGCATATGTCTTGGGATGCAGGACACAGTGCTGGGCATCAATTGAAAAAGCCCTCAGTGGTGCAAACCTTATCTGCAGACTAAGTCTTTTCCTCAGGAGTTCTATGTAAGTGGCTACAATTTTCCTGAGCCAGTGTCCACTGACATCAATGAGAGTCTTCTGGTTCCCTTTGCTGAGTCTTCTTGAACAAACTGGTTTTAAAAACTACCTGTAATAAGCTCAATTGCTCCTGCATCTGTGATTCTCCCATGAAATGTGTTGCTTGTTGAAATGAAATGCATGGAATGCATCATGAAAAGTGTGTGTCGTGCTGCAAGCTTTCATAGAATAGAGTCATAGAATGGCCTGGGTCGGAAGAGATGTGAAAGATCATCTTGTTCCAACCCCCCTGCCATGGCAGGGGCACCTTTTACTAGACCAGACAAATGCCAGGAGCTCAGTCCCTCAATTCCAACTGGGCAAGAAGTTGGGTAGCATTTTCTTCCAGCCCTCTTGGCTGCAAGTAGACATGTGTAGTGCTTAGAAGCACCAGTGAGACCACTGCTAGAACTGCCTTTTCTCTGGTTCCTTTGGGTCCTTGGTGATCCAGAAGGACCAGGTTTCATCCATGACTATTAGAAATGACTGCTGTTTCTCAACCTTTCACCTATGTCTGTTAGCTGCTCTTTTGTCTAGTTAACAATTGGAAATATCTTCTTGAAGCATACCTTGATTAGCAGACCTAATGAGGCAGTGGCTGTCTGGCAGACTGGAGCAGTAATTTAGACCAGTGATTTATGAGAAAAGAAAGGTTACAAGAGGAAAAAAAGATTTAACCCTTAGGAAAGTTACCTGTGTCAGTCACAGATGTCTGCAGTGAAGCAACTTCAGAGCACTGTCAGACCAAAGGGGAGGTCATTCTGAGAGCTTAATTCTGTGGCATGAACCGTTTCTCTTTCCCCCTTATTCTCTCCCTTATCATGAGTCCTGTGCATTAATGTGATTCCAGAGGCCATTGCTCTTCTAGGAATCAATATCCCTCTTACAGATGTAGCTCAGCTAGAAGGCTTGATTCCCATGATGCTTTTTACCTTCAAGGCTGGCACGGTGATGGATGTTGGTATTTTTCCTTTGCCTAATGTCCATGGCATAAAAGCCATGCTTGACACTGCTTCATGGTTTTGAGGATAGGCAAAATCAACAGAACCTGCAGAATGTCAGGAGGAGGTGAAGTTTGGTGGAGTTTCACCATGGTTGGGCAGCAGTGAATTTGTATACAAGAAGGGAAGGCAGGTCAGTGGAGGCTAGAGAGGCCAGAAGCACTCAAGGAGTGGGTAGCAAATGTATGTGCATTGCATATTGTAGTTTTTTTTTTTCCTTTGTTTTGCCTCATGATTTCTGAGGACTATAAAATATAGAAGTGACACCTCACCATGTGCCCTTAATGCCATGCATTAGGTTTTCTGGGAGGCTTACTTGAGGGTCAGCTAGTTATTAAGTGATGAAAAATGGTTTAGTGAAGACATAAAGTGTGATTCTTGGCCTGTTTATGGTAGGTTCTGAAATCTTTATGAACAAATTCTGTAGAAAACCTGTAAAAATTAATACCTCTTTCACAAACAGAGCTGTAAGGCTTAGTGCTTCTGGCAAATAATATACAGCTCTAAAGGGTTTGAAATAAAATGTGTTCCTTTAGGTGCTGAAGTATGGTTATTATATGTCTTAAAAATGGCTGTAACTTTTCATGCAGAAAAATTAAACTACATGAAGCAATGCAGCCAAATCAGCAGAGGCAAAGAAATGTCGAGCTAAAGCTGCCACAGGGTTTTTAATTTTGCCCTTGGTAACCACACATTACTGCAGACGCTGTTCCCTGCTGGAGGATCTCCAAGGACTGGTGGTGTTGTGTGCTTTAGGATGACCCTGAAGCTTTAGGAAGCTTGTGGTGGAGCAATAGTTTAGGTCTGACTGAAAGCCACAAAGCCAAGGCATCTTGGAGTCTTGCTGTTCTAAGTACTGCCTTAAAACCTGGTTGAACACACACTGGCACATGGGTTGAGACAACCTGAACCAGTTTTCTACTGAAAACTCACTTTGATGATGGTAAAATTTTGGACTTTCAGCATCATGGCAAAATCTCTCCCCTAATATGGTAGTAAGCTTGGAAACCAGCCTAAATCTCCCCCAGCACACTGGCAAAATTCAGTTTTGCCTCACCAGGGCTACAGTGGGTAAAAGTGAAATTCATGGGGAAAAGTGAGACTGGCTGAGGAGGACTGGGAAGGCTTTAGGACTTTGTTGGGTGGTAGATGGGGAAGGAGGCCTTCAGGACCTCAGCATGACCCGGCCGTGTGCGCTGGCACCCAGAAACCCCCCGTGTGCTGGGCTGCACCCAAAGCAATGTGGGCAGAAATTCTTCCCTGTGAGGGTGGTGAGGCCCTGGCACAGGTTGCCAAGAGAAGCTGTGGCTGCCCAATCCCTGGAAGTGTCGAAGGCCATGTTGGATGGGGCCCTGAGCAACCTGGGATAGTGGAAGGTGTCCCTGCCCATGGCAGGGGATTGGAACAAGGTGATCTTTAAGGTCACTTCCAACCCAAACCCTATAGTCTCTGATTCTCTATGGCAGCTCCAATGTAGGTACTTACTTTCCAGAAGCATTGAACATCCAGCTTTTCCCATCCCTAATGAAGCTGCTGAGTGTTAAAATCCTTTCGAAAATATAGGCACTTTTTAAAATTCTGAGGAGGGAGATGAGCACTGTGGAAAACTGTTTGAGCTAAAAACAGCTGGGCAATTTTGCAAACTGAGTCCTGGGAATCCATCTTTGACCCCTCTGTGTTCAGGAAGACTGAACAGCAATGTGAGTAAGAACCCACTGCACAGTTCTCTGTACTTTGTGTGAAATACCTCAAATTCTGTGGGTCCTGGAGCCCAAACTGAGGATTCTGCACAGCAATTGGCTGGGAACAATTTGAAGAAAAGGCATGGATCACCGGCTGCCTTTGACAGTTGTTTTTCCTACTGAATATGGTATTTTGTCACTTACCATCCATGCTGCATTGCATAGCAGATTGTTGTTTACTTTTCTATTCTGCTTTTAGAATTTTTTGCAACCAGTAAATGACTTATCAAGAAAATATGTTTATGTAGAAAATGAAGTGTCAAATTATCCACTGTTTCGATTACTTGGGTGGTTGCTATTTTTTTCCCATAATTGACTCCTCTGAAAAGCCTTTCTTCTCAGAGAGGTTGTTGTGTTGTCAATTGTGCCAAATTGTATGAGATTATGTGCTACAGTTTTGTGACAGAAACTGATACTCATTAGGAAGTTGTGATCACCGTAATAAAAAGTAATGAAAAGGAGATGCACAGTTGTCTTTTCAAAACATGACAAGCATTCTTCTCTTTCCTGTTCTTTCAGTGTCTGCCAATCTGCAGCTCCTTTAAATTACCACTTGTGCATAGTGATTTCTTTATGACTAACCTTGTGAGACTGTACATTCAACAGGAGACCTTCCTAATGGGTCCACTGCTTAGGGAAGGCTCTTGGCATCTGGCTTGTCTTGGCAGAGGGGAAGGGAAAACTGGAAAAAAGATCCATAGAGGTTGCCTTGCGTTGTTTTCCTCTGTTGGTCAGTCACAGCTCTGAGCACTTCTGCAGTGGTTTACCAGTGAGGGAGGTGGTTGGCTGCACACACCAACATTGTGACATTGCAATGACCATTGTCTCCCTGCCACACTTCACAGACTTACATAAACGTTAATACCTTGACCTCAAAGCAAACAACAAAAGCTGAGGTCAGCAGGTTAAGGATGGCAGTCCCACATGAAGGCACAGCTCAGGCTTCTCTGGCAAAGTGCACACAAAAGTAATCAGGGTTCTCATCTGCTTGCTCTCTCTCCTGATTTAGCTCAGTTCACCAGCTGAGGCAGTAAGTTAATTTTTCTTTGGTCATTGATATTCAGGAAGCACTTTGGAGCTTTGACTAAGATCAGGGCTCCCTTATTTTAGTCATTGTGTGCATATGTACTAAGAACTTAAATCTCTTTTATTGAGCCAGTGTATTTTGTCTTGCATTGTTGCAAGCTTAGTGGACATCGTCAGTCACTCTTTAAGCCTCAGTAACCTTCCTGTGTGCCTTACCTCAGAGACACACACCCTTCCCTGCTGAGATAACTGTATTAAAGCCAAGAGGACACAAAAGCGTAGCAAGGAGAAGCAGCTCACTAGCAAGACTGCTGTGGGCCCTATGTTTGTGAGTGACAGATTTAAATCCATGCTTAACTCAGTCTAGACTTGCAAGGCTGGACAGATAACACAGCACTGTGAACACTGATTACCTGGGAGGGGTCTTTTGGAAGAGAAGCTACTCCCCACTCTTTATGTCCATGAATGATCCCCATGGCTTCTTTCACAGAGTAGAGCAGTTCCTCTCAGTGTTGAGACACATCAGCTGCCTCACTGCCAGCCCTGAATGTGTTGGTTGGCTGCTGTCTGCTCCTTAGAGATGGTTACATTTCATCAACACCCTACAAAACACGGTTGCTAAAATACCTTTCCTGAAAAGAAATGCTGAATTGCTCCAGTTGCTGTAGCATTTCAGCTCTGGGAGTGTTCTCCCCAAGCCTGCTCTGAGTTAGTTGAAAATTATAGTCAGAACCAAGCAGTTAGAAAGTTTTTGAAAATGGAGGTACTCCTGACACCTTGTCTCACTGCTGTTATTGACAGAAATCATGCAGTATTGAGCCACGACCCATTTCAGCTGTAAATACTGAACTGGATTAAGTAGACTTTTCTCTCACTGGAATCCCTTCCTATGCATTAATGAACTACAATTTGAAATGGCAGGGATAATAAGCACCACCTTAATCATCCCTTGCTTTCCTTCTTCTGTTTGTTGAGAATCAGTTGCATGAAGGTCAGCAGTAAAGGAATGTTGTGGACAGAGGGTTTATCCTTGTCAACGAGGCTGTTGGGATTCACACTGGTTTGTACCATCTTTGACCACTGGTGTTCTGTGGGTAAGGGGAAAGGACAGCAGTAATTTTTTTCTATTTCCTAGATGATTTTCTAGGGTTCAATATTACATTTAGTCCCTCACAGTCTTTGTTATTTCAGGTCTCTCACTGTCCTTTTTAGAGGTGGAGAAGGTGGCCTCCTCATTTATGGGGGTCATCTTGAAATGCAGAGAGAGTGGCTAATTCCTTGGTCATGGAGAGAGTTCAGTCCCCTTCCCTGCCATGCCTGTGCAGCACCCCAGTGACAGCTGAGAAAATAAGCCAGATGTGTGCTCTAGACAAAATTCCAGCTTGCTTTCTCCAGGAATTTGAGGTCCACCCAAGATATCCTTATCCAAAAGACACAAAGTTCTTTGTTAACTTTACACCAAATAGACTTCAGTCTTGAAGGGTGAGCAGGAGCTTTACAAGATAAAGTGGAATTCTTCTGCCTCATTTAGGACAAACTGCAGTTTTATCTAGTTTTTGAAAGAATATCTTCTGGGCTTGTCTTAAACTTAAGTGGTTTAATTATCATTTATCCCATTGAATGAAGATATTTAATAAAGAATTCCTAAGTGTTCCAAATACCTTCTATTTATATAGAAGGAAAGGTCTTCTTTTGAAACCATGTTGTGATGACTTCTCAACTGAGATGTAGAGCAGGGGTATTACAGGCCATGAAGCAGCTATGCAGTCTACAGGTCTTGTGATGGACATCAGCATCAAGGACAGGATGAAACGAATAATGTAATTTATTTCATTGTTTGAAGATTAAGTAGATGCAAAAAGTTTAACTGAAGGTACATGAAGGGTTGAAGGTCCTCTGCTTGGGCCGTAGCTTTACGCAGGTGTACTGAGTGGTGGTCAGCGCAAATAAATGTTTAGCACACTGGGAGAAAGGGGTTGGGGAGTGGGAGAGAAAGATATATCTGTACTCTGTTATTCCCAAGCTGTTTTATTTGACTTGAAAGGAAAATGCACTGTTTTCATTTTGCCACGAGAAGGGTATTTGGAATGATTTTACTTACTTTATGCTGGTGTAAGCAATTAGAACTTTCTATGCCTGCCTAAAGTGAGGACCCAGCCCTTAGTTTGATTCTAGCTTCTTTTTCCTGACATCATGCAAACTCAGAAATACATTTCCTCCTCTCCTTTGTAGGGACTCAAAGTGTTATTTTCAAAAGACCAATTCAGAGTGATTGCACACCAGACCAGATGCTGAATGGGACCTCAAACCTGACACTAATCTGCCTCATTCACTTTGAAAAAGCAAATTCTTTGTGACTTGTCCTTTAAAAGTCAGGGCTGAAGTCATCCTCTTTCCCTGCGTGCAGTACTTGAGCTCTGTGGATTGAAGAAAGAAGGGCATAAGAGGAGGATATTGCCAACAAAAATAAAATAGAGCTTTGGCTTTTTACAGCAAATTGTCTGGGAAGAGGGTCTCTTCAGTGGGAGTAAAGCTTGTCCATGGCATGGTGATTAAAGTGCACTAAAAGACATACAAGAACTATTCAGGCTTCTCTCAGCAAAGATCCATTTCCTTCAGTCTTTTCTTTGGTGTAATCTAAGTCTTGGTGCTCTTTCTGTGAAGAGATGCTGTCCTTCCCTTCCTTCTGTCCATTCATTCCTATCTGTGCTTTGCAAGAAAGGAATATAATTCACGTAGGTAGGTAGCGCAATATTCTCATTCTTTCTTCTCCCCACCTTTGTTAGGAGATAGTCATCAATTCACTGAGATGCTTTTCACATCAAAATTCACTATAAAGACCAGTATAATCTGTGGGAACAGAGTTATTTCTTGGTAAATTTTGCTGAACCAGCATCAGTGATATGTACCATTGCAACTAGACTGGATAAAGTTTCTGCCACATGAGTATAAAATAACTTTTTCCCTCATGTATGACTGACTTATGAAGGGCACTGTGATTACAGATACTAGTTTGACCTTCAGGACGGCCTTCAAGCCTGGCATTCTCCTGTGACTACTTAATGATTCTTAAAAATGGGTTAAACAAACTTCTTTAAGAAATTATTTTAGATGTAGGTAATATACCTGCAGGCAAAAGGAATGGATTAGGTGAACTACTAAGATTTCTTTAGCTCTACTTTTTATGATTTATTGAACACGTTAACAGAGCTCTGGAAATATTTTGGCATATTTTCCACCTGCTGACCTGGAAGGAATCACACCTGTAAGAAATGTCACCTCGGAAAATCAGTGTAGGAAATTTGTCCCTAAACCACTGGGTAATTTGAATTAATTCCTTCTCCTGAGTTTGATCAGGAATTGAGGAGTTCTTATTCGGTATGCCTGTTGAGACTGGAAGGGGGTTTGATGACATGGGGACGTGTGTGATATACTCATGGCAAATATATGTATTTTTGTTTAATGCATAGGAAACAACGTTATGAGGACCATCCATGGGGTAGGAGAGATGATGACCCAGATGGTGCTGAGCAGAGGGTCTGTGTTTCCCATCAGCACCCCTGATATACAGCCAAGCATTCACCCAAGCAAGCAAGCCAGCCCTGCAGACAGTGAAGATGTGATAGTAATGGACACCAAACTGAAAATCATTGAGATTTTGCAGGTAACAATGATTGGTGAAATGTTGCATAGCAAACATTTCACAGGACTTGACTTATTCACATAATGGCAAATTCTTGCTATTCACTGGGCTGTTCACTGTAAAAGTAACTCTTTGGTATGAGGAAGAATACTCCTCTGTGTGAACAGCACACATTTGCTTTGTGTATCAAATCCCAACTGCCTTGGG
Source organism: Manacus vitellinus (assembly GCF_001715985.3). Lineage (NCBI taxonomy): Eukaryota > Metazoa > Chordata > Aves > Passeriformes > Pipridae > Manacus > Manacus vitellinus. Next base: position 2,459,448 of record NW_021940729.1, on the reverse strand, counting down.
CAGTTCCTTGCTTGTGCCCTGAAGGAATGTTTCAGTGTTTTCTATAAATTCTGTGGATCTGTTGGTACCATTTTCACCTTTGAAGGAGCCCATTGGTTCTGACTTCTCATAGGTGATTTAGATTACTTTATTACTTGTCATCTGAAAGGCTCTCACTTGTTAGAGTATCCTCAGTACTGCCTTCTTTGGTTCCTTTAGTTTAAAACTTATGATGAAGGACAGTGTTATGAAGTAATCACCTAAATAATACCAGTCTTCTCTTTTGCTTCTCATTTTCATTTGCTTCTATGACTGAATTTTTCTCCTTACTGTCTTGCTCTACTGATTGATGCCCGGGAGGATGATTCCAGGACCTTGTCCTATGCATTCCCTGAGAGAATCACATTTTGTCTCATCCTTTCTTTTTCCACAGCACATTCAGTGCAAGAGCACCTAGGATTGGAGAGCGTTTAATCCTAATTTGTTACTTAACTTGTGGTTTGTTGGTTATGGATTTTAGTCACATGGTCAAATTACTGCGCATTAGCAAGTTTTCATATGCTGGGTAAATCACAGTAAATGTGCATATATATGACCCTAGTTCACAAGAAATACAAAATAATTCGATTTCCTTTAATATGCAATGAAGGAGGATTAATTTAAATCATGTTACCATTCATTATTACTCTTAAAGAATATTTTAGATTTATTGTATTATTGTACATAGCTAGTACAATGATGATTAAAGCAATTCTATTCTAAGAAATATTTCAGTTTATAATAATTTAATTCCCAATCTATCCTTCTATTGCTTTAAGCAAAGGCTTTTTTACTTATGAGTTTCCATTCTACCCTCAACCAGAATTATACAGATGGCCCGAGAGACTTAGTTGACTATGTGTGGACTTGGAAAATTCTTAGTTTTAAAAATCTTACTTGTACAATTACAGGGTAACTTAATCATGGAAAATAAACAAATCCTATTGCAGTGGGTCTGGGAAGTATGTTTGACTTTAGTTATAAACTAAAGAAACAGGTTGCCACCATTTGTCACCTTTCAGATGACCTGTCGCCTCAGCCTTGGTAAAGAAACATGTGCTTTCATCTCCACTATAAATTATAAAATGCGTTAAATGCTCTTAAAGCTGTTTGATTGTGTGCTTGCATTTCCTGTGGGCAGGGAGCATCCCTGTGGGATACACTGAAGTCAGTTGATGGGCAGTCAGTTCTCCAAGTGACTTAAATCAGTATTAGTGTTTCCAGCCTGGCTATTTGCCTCACTTTTACCATGTAAAAGTAGCACTTCCAGCTCTGAATTAGGATTTTTCCTGTATGACTTTCCATTTCCACAGCTGAGCAACAGAAGGGCAGCTGTCAGGCAACTGGGAGGATGACCCTTGAGCCTGTCTTTGCTCTCTGCCCCACTTCTTGTCTTCATGGGGCATTGGAAGTGCAGCTGAAATGTGAAATAACTGGTGTCAATATGGATTGACAGAAGAAAAGTCTTTTTTAAAACTTTTTTTTTTTCCCCGTGTAGTTTATTCTCAGTGTCAGACTGGACTATAGAATATCCTACATGCTGTCTATCTATAAGAGAGAGTTTGGGGAAAACAATGAAAACGCTGATTGCTCCACAACATCCCCACCTGACACACCAGGGACTGCCTCAGGTAAATGTTGCTGTTGTGTTACAGTATAAAATAATTCCATGTAGAATTAGACTGCAAAAAATGAGTTTAATGACACCAGAAAGACGCATGCTGCTTGAAGTGGAAAAGCTTGTGGAAAAAAGAAAATTTTAAGGAATTCCATGAAAATAAGATTTTTGCTGGCCTCTCCTCTTCTAACAGAAATGTCATTCCTTTTTCCCATTGTGACATTTTGTTCTCTTATTTGTGCTCTTCCCAAAACGCTGCAGAGTTACAAATGGAGTGGAGGGTAGATCAGGAAGAATGGTTGGGGTTGGAGGAGGACAGATTTAAGTGAGGTGAATGTGGTACAGGAATGCAAGTGACTTTTCAGGGAGCCTTCCCATGCTCATGGAAGTGCTGAAAAGGTCTGTGTGAACACCTGGAAGTAGGGGAGAATTGTTCTAATTGGAGGTGGGCACACATATAACACTGGGTAGTAAGTTATATTAAAGGTATTCTAAAGGAAAATGTCAGTGTGGTAAATGATTTGGTTTATGATAAATATTCTAAAATTCATGTATGTACTTTAGAGGGGTTGGCTTATCTAATAAAAAAGGTATAAGTGGCTCACTGCTGGCGGTTAGTACAGCTCTTAGCACCGTGTGGCTGTGGTTCATCTCTACAATTTGACCCTTCCTCAGTAACAGTAAACCAAAATTTAACTCTGCCCCATGTCCTGTTTCTTCCCTGCTACTCTTGCAGACAGCGAATTTTGCCTAGTTGAGGAACGACTAGTTAGACCTTTACTTCATACCATCTGCTTTAAAGAGGAATAGAGTTCCATTTGGAACAGATTAAACAGTGATCACTGGCTTTTTTTTCTTTTAATATTTATTTTGATTTTTTTCCCCCCAGCAATCGTTCCTGACATAGATGAAATTGCAGCTCAAGCTGAAACCATGTTTGCTGGCAGGTACATTCTCTGAAGCTCTACCTCTGTGTGTATATATCTGTTTTTTCGTGTTGGTATTTCTCATGGACAGCCTCTCTTTATTCTGTGCCTGTTTTCACACCCCTTTCTCTCCCTTTGGCTGTTTGTTATTGTATAACCTGTACATAGACAGAAAAGACCTGGATTTCAAACAAGAAAACAGCTCAGTTGGTCTGGATGGCTGTGGGATTGGAAGTGACCATCCTCTTAGTTGTAAGAGAGTTGGTAGAAAGTTTTTTGCCATGTTCCAAAAGGCTGCTGGGAAATGATGTACAGGAGTATGGGCTAAAACACAGTAATTATTTATCTTATAGTGCCTCACCCAGGTGCTCCTAAAGAAAACCTTTTTTTTCCTAGTATACCTTCTGACTATAGCCCCAAATTTCTTGATCAGTAGGTTACTGCTGACCCTCAGTTTTTCTCCTAGACGTGTAGTAATTGCACTTTCTGTTTGAACCTATTTAAAAAATTATGTCAACAATAATCTCTTTCCAATGGCTCCTCAAATTAGGAGTGGACCGCTTCCCTCTGGACCACCAGAGGCCTGTACATCCCAAGTTATGCTTGCAGAGTTTGGGAAGAGATTTCAGCTACACTGTGAACAGGGAAAAAAAAAAGCATGGAAAACACTCACACTGGAGAGTTATTACCATTATCACTATATTGGTTTAATTTTATGAGTATAATTATACCAGTAAAAATTAATTCCATTTAGACAAGGCCATAGACTTTAAAGTTTTTCTTGGAGCTAGGGAGAAGGATCTGCAATGTCGGCACTGTGATCTTACCTCTCTCAGTCTCTTATGCCTTCTCAGTCTTTACCAGCAGAAGCAATGCCTTCAAGTCCTCTCCCTGAACTCCCATAATGTAAAACAACACACAGCCTTTGGCATCTGCATCTTTAAAATGAACAGAGAGACCGAATGGTTTCTTGGAAACATTACTTCTGCTTTGATATGTTAAGTGTTAATCTGCTTTCTGCCGTTTCACTTTATGAATATGATTCCAGAAATATGATGCTTTTGGCAATTCTTGCTATTTTTGATCTTATTTTTTCTTAAATGAAATTTTAATAGCAGCTGAAAAAGGAAGGAGTGAAAAGAAAAGGGTCAAATTAATCTCTTGTGAAATGCAGTTTACTTCATTTAATTTGGATTGGGGATGAGCTTGGCACAACTTACCCAAAACATAAATTAACGTTTTTGCAATATGGATTTTAATCACAATATTTGACACATTTCACATATACTTCCTTGCATTCCATAGTGTCCATTCTGCTACAAGATTGCTGCAACAGCACATAACTGCAGGATTCAAGTCCTTATAAAATATGTTAAAGTGATATTTATAATTTCCTTCCTGCAGCTGATTTCATTTGATTTTAAGAGCTCTGTCAAATGACGGTTGCGTATGCAGGGATATTTATGTATAAGGCTTTAATTTTTTCTGATTTATTTTACTTTATTGGGTGCTTTCCTCCCTCATTTTTTTTGCAGAAAAGAGAAGAATGCAGTTCAGCTGGACGATGAAGGGGGCAGAACTTTCTTGCGGGTCCTCATTCACCTCATCATGCATGACTACCCTCCATTGCTCTCAGGTGCTCTGCACCTCCTATTTAAGCACTTCAGCCAGAGAGCAGAAGTTCTGCAAGCATTTAAACAGGTATGGATGGGCACAGTGTTATTCCAGGAAACTGGAATGCAGGGAGACTTTCCAAAGCTTTGCCACCTAAACTGCTGGTTGTTGCAAGATGGTGTAGTTTCCTTAGAGGTCCAGTATCAGCAGACTTCTTTGACTATATATGTGCTGGTGTATATTAGAGTTGTGCACCCAGAAATAGTTCTTTCTGGGCACCCAGAAATGGTTATTTCTGGCATTGCATCCACTAGGGAAAATGCGGGTCCATGGTGAGCATCTCACAGGATGTAGTGATCCCTCAGGGACAGAGTCAGTGCCTTGTGTGTGGCAAGCAGGGCACAGGTGTTGGCAGTAAGACTTTCCCATCCTCAGGGCTGCTTAGGCTGGGGATAAAGCTCTTTTGTTATCCATGTGGTGTTTCTAGCTTTAATTCAGGTGTCTTTGCACCGTGCTCTGCCATCTGATAGAGGTATGCCCAAATAACAGGAAGGCAGTAATAGAGCCGAGCCTGTTCCCAGCTTTTATTCTTCCCGTTTGATAACGGTGCATGTGCAGGCTCCATGTGTCAGGGGATTAGGATGGGCAGATCTGATGTCATGGGGCTGGGTGACAGAGACATCTCTGTTATGTAACCCTTCAGAACATATGTTGATAAGACCATCTGATGCTTATTTCAGGAGCTTGATAGCCTGTTGTCTCATCGTTATGTAAGATGTTCCTCTTGTTTAAAAGTAGATGAATGATACAGACCTGAAAAGCTTTTGTTGAATGTTTTTGTTGTGCAGCATAATGGCCTCCCACCCAATATTTAAAGTTAGGCCTTGCTAGTTAGTGGCAAGGTAAGCAAGGACTGAGTTGCTTAACATGTTTTTGTAAAGGAAAAGGCTAATTGAGAAATAAAAAAAAAAACCTTGCAGTGAACATGTCTGCAGATGAGCAGCATTCATAAATTCTGTAAAATAATAAGGTTTTGCCAAGCCAAGAGAGATGATGATGAAAACTTTGTTACACAATAGTGAATATCCGCCTGCATGTAATGCTGTGGGTTTTTTTAAAAAAAAATACCTATCAGTGTTCTTGTTTACCATGTGACCTTAATCTTTTACATAAGTACAATTTCTTAATAGTGATTATTGATTTACTGTAAAGATTCTTGTTAGTTTTTTTTTAATATTATCTTCATTAATAATCTTGGTGCAACAGAGAGTGTTCCAAAGAAAGAAAATGTGTAGGTCATGCTAAATCGAGAGCTGCAAATAACTCACAAAACCTAGATAACTTGAGCAGTACAAAAATAAAAGGTAAAAATGAGATTAATCTTAGAGGCAACCACTCAGATAGTGAGAAATCACATGAACTTGGAAGTCAGTTTGTCAGCTGTATTGAAATAAGTCTTTCTACTCTGACCTAACATGTTTTTTTTCAATATTTGATCATGGTGATGTAGGTGATCATTTAAGTTGCTGGCCATTCTAACTTTTCTTTGGATGCCCTGATTCCTTGTCCAGTCATCCTTTTTTGGTCTTTTTCTTCTGAAGTACTGTGCTGCAGGATTAGCTATTTCTAATAGTAGATGCTTTAATAGCATGTAACTGTTGTTTTAATGCTGTGAGGATCATAATCAGTGCCTCAGAGCTTGCTCTGAGCTTGTAAACTGCTTATGCTGAAAATGTTTTGCAGTGTATTAAAGAAGGTGAGAGAATGTTGTGAATGTTATAACTATCCTGTTTTGGGCAACTCCAGTCTCTGGCTCTGCTGAAGGTTTTGGGTGAATGGGGGCCAAAAGCCCGTGTGTGCCATGTTTCTATTTCATAGAGGAGGTTGCATAAAGTACCTGAAAAGAGAGGCTTAGAAAGGGAACTGTTGAGCAAATTACTGTGCTGGTTTAAAGGTAAACCAGCAGGGGAAATGAACTCAACTCAAAAGAGAGATTGTAAGTCAGAATAACAATTTAATAAAATAATACAATAAGTACGATTTTACAGACAAACAATTGGTTTTAACCCACAAAACCCAAATATATAACCCAGCACCCTGGGGCATGAACAGAGTGGTGTTCTTTGGGCCCCCTGAGTCCAAAGGAAAAGGAGGGGAAAAAACCTGTTGGTGAGAGTGCTGTTGCAGTCTGGTTGAAAAGTGGTGGTTGCAGTCTGGTTGAAAAGTGGTGGTTGCCGTCCAGTCGAGAGCAGTGGTCTGCAGTCTGGTTGGGAGCGGTGATCTGCAGTCTTTCTCTGGATCCCACGAGTGGTTAAAAAGGTCCCAAGACTCCAAGATTATATATCCTCCAGTTCAGGCAGGAATGCTCAGCACCTCCCTCAGGGTGGGGGGTTCCTTAATGGGTGTGAGAACAAGAGCAACTCCTATCTCGCAGGCCTCTTAGCACCTAGTTTATAGCCTGAGGAGTCAGGCTCTATGTGCAGATGGTGTAAATGGTTCATTGATAACAGTTTCTGGGAAATGGCATGGAAGGCTATAGAATACACAGTTTTGGGTTACACCCATCCAGTGATGAACTGGTCTCAGCTGTCCTAACTAGGACAATTACCCAGGCATAAATGCTGGTGCTGCTGCTGTAATAGCTTTCCAATTTTCTCTATTTCCAGGTTCAGTTGCTGGTGTCCAATCAAGATGTGGATAACTACAAGCAAATCAAGGCTGATCTTGATCAGCTCCGCCTGACTGTGGAAAAATCAGAATTGTGGGTTGAGAAGAGCAGCAATTATGAGAGTGGAGAGGTGGGCGACAATCAGACCAAAGGGGGAGAGGAGCCACTGGAGGTGAGTTTAAAGCCTTTGCTGTCAGAGTTGTTTCAATATTGATGGATAGTTGCATGAACAGCTGCAAAACTGTGGTCTGGTTAACCAAAGTAGCAAAGTGAGAATGTGCAGAATTCTGGCTGAGCTTTAGGAATAGGCAGAAAAGGAAATAAAACCTCTTTTATCAGTGTGTTCAGTATTTTTTCCTGCTGCTTTCAGTAACTGTGTTCTTATGTCCCAGAGCTGCCTTCCTTGCTGGATAAGGGAGCAAACTACAATGTGTGGCAACACTCCGTAACCAGGGAAGCAATTTAGGAATCACATGTTGGCAGATGGGTTGGTTTGCTGGAAGAAAGAAGGAGGAGAGTGTCCTGCACCTAAGGGAGATGAGAACAGTCATGTTTTCAAACATCACAAGTAATTCCACTCTTCACCAGACATAAGACTTGACCTAAGAATGTTGAGATTTTGTGGGTGAAGTAATGTTTTGGTTTCTTTAGCCCTTGTTATACCACACTCTCAGGATATACTGTGATTTGAGAGACTGTAGAACTTGATCTGGGACCATGAAGACCTGATTTTTTTTCTTAAAATTTCCTTGTTTTTTTTTTTTTAATTTTGTTTTTCAGTGAAAACTGAGGTCATAATGTAATCACTTACTCATGTAAGAGTAATACTTAACTCCAGTGTGAATCTTTAAGAAAACACAGAGTGTTGCAGGACTTGCTGTAATTGAGGTTTGTGGCATAACAGTAGATAGAGCAGGCTTTCCCACCAATATTTATTCCCGCTTTTCCGTTTTCATCAGAGGAAGTGGGGAGAGATGAACAACTGTGATTTCTGGCAGAGCACTTTCCTTTTTCTCTTCCATGGTAGAATCTTCTCTGGTGTCAAGAAAAATAGATAAGGAAGACACTAGGGGAAGCTTAGTAGGAAGCCAAGTGGAGATTATGCAGCATTGTGGAGGCCACACGTTGAGGAAAAGGTGGAGCCACTAAGAAGAGATGTTTGTAGATATCTGTGACTACACTTGGCCTTTTAGATGGGAAAGCAGATTTTTGTTGGCTTCATGTGGGGAAAAATCCAACACTTCAAGAAAGACTAACAATTTCTAGTGACAGTGTACGTCTTACTCTTTCTCTGATCTAACTTAGCTGAATTTAGTGGTGTCAGAACTAGGAAGGAATCTGGGCTTTATGAGCTTAAGTATGTAGGATTTCCTACTTTCTTTCCTTGAGCATAGCTCTAACAGGAAAAGAAATCTTCCTTATGTATTTAATGAATGGAAAAGGTAATGGGGAAACAGGATGCAGAATTGCAGCAGGATTACAAGGTTATTTAGCTATAATACATTCTAAAAGTGTAATAAGATCCTCTTTATTCCTATGGATGGTCTTGATAGCAGAGAGACTCCAGGAAGAGGGATTGTTTCAAGCAATGTGCTTGAAACAGAGGCATTTCTCAATGGGATATTTTCAGTGTTTTTTCCCCAGGAGGCATCCCTGGGTCTGTGTGGATTAGCAGTGCTCCAGTAGATGCACAATAATATCTCTGTCAGATCAGAGAGATTATTGTATCAGAACAGTAATACGTAATCTGCTGGTTAAATCATCTGGTGGTAATTCCCTGAGAGCTGTGCCAGATTACAATAGCTCAGAATCTTGTCCCTTATTTTTTTTTCCCCTGTTAAACTATTCTTTAATAGTCAGCAAATGATTTTACCTTGCAAAAAAAAATATGTTAGATAGTCATTATTCTCTTTGAGATCTTAAACCAGATGTTAGAGGTGACATGCTACTCATAATCTACGTGTGAAGCAGGTGGCTTGGCTTCAAGCAGATAAAAATCCCATGAGATCCATGCTTTCTTGAACTGGATGCTGGGTATTCAGCACTGAGCTGGATGAACCCCATGGTCTTTAGGGAATGTGCTTCATTTCCCTGTGCTTAATTTTTCCCAAGCAACATTAAATCGCACACAAGGGCTTAAATGACATTCCATTAATGTTAAACATAAGTTTCTATCCTCACCAAAGCGCATTGGTAGATGTACATGACAGTTTTAAAATATAAATATTTTTTTGCCTTTGGGCTTCTGAGTCTTTCTGGGTAACTGTTTCCACCTTTCTGTCATAACCTGTAGTACTATTTTATTTTTTTTTTGGAAGTCATATGACTCCAGAAATGGGATTTGTAGCAAAAAGGCCTTGTTCTTCCAAAAGTATCCAGATTCTCCCCAGGAAAAATGGCAAATCTTGCATCCATGCCGGACTGTCTTGATAGAAACTGGAGAGCAGAGTTCTAGGAAAGAGTGCTTGGAGTTAGGTCAGACATAAATTGGACACTGTATTAGATTAGGAAGAAATGCTGAAATTGGTCTCACGTAACTGAGCCTTGTTTGAGAAGGGCAAAGCAGATAAAGCATGTTCACTTGATTCTCTCTAAGGGTGGGATAAGGGTGTTCCGAGTCTGTATGGACACCATGGACTATGGAAAGTGTGATCTTTATTGTCCTGTCCCTGGAGGATGAATTGGTGGTGTGGCACCAGAAACATAGCTCTGAGGAGGAGAAATAGGCTCAGTGAAAGTGCTTTTGGGTGAAGCTGGAATGCAGTGCAGTGGCATTTGTGGGGCTTCTCATCTTCACCCTTCACTGAGGAAGTTCAAGTAAATACAGTAAATAAGTAAATACAGCCTGTGGAGGGCAAAGCTCTGCCCTGGGCACACTGACAAGTGCCTTGCACTGCTACCCTGCTGAGGTGAGGGAGACTATTTCAGTGGCAGGGAACTGCTTAAGCTGAAAGCTGCAATCTGGGCTTCCACTGGGAACTAGAAAGAAAGGATCCTAAGGCTGACACAGAGTGATATCCCAGGAATTCTGTGAATAGAGGAAGCAGTCTTTTTCAGAAAATACCATTTCCTAAAGGTAGAGTACTCAGGTGAGAACATTTCTCAGTGAGATCCCTATGCCTCCCTGTCCGCTATGGAAAAGTGTGACAGAGGATGTCTATCATGGGGCATAATGAGTGCCTTTGGTGTCCCAGTGGTGTGATTCTCTTGATAACTACATCCCTGGCATACTCTTACAGGTTCAATAAACAGATTTTTATTTTGTTAAGAGAAAGGATGGATTCAGCAGTTTGATGCTGATCACCACTTCCAGATAAGACATATAGTTCACATGGATTATAAAACTGCTTTGATTGAGGAAGAATGCTGATAAAACTAACAGGTAAATTAATCTTGGTTAACCTGCAGTCCCACAATGGAGGAGGGTGGTTAATTATAGCAAAAAGCCTGAAATATCTTGCATAGTATTGATTCAAAGAGCTAGAGAGATAGCAGCCTGCATACTAACAAACCTAAACAAATAAAATCCACTCTTGCAGCATAGATCAACATGACCACGCTAAACAGTGGTGCTGACACTGTTATAAACAACCCCCATGGCCAAGTGGTGCAGCTGTTCTTACCTCACTGCAAATTTGGGCCAGATGGGATTTATAAAACTCCCCAACTTCACCATCAGCTAAGAAAGTTCAGAGAGGTTTCAAGACATACAAACATTCAGCTTGGCGTGCACGTGTGTGTTTTGGGAGATTTCTCTAAAACAGTAGGAAGTTTGAGGACACAATGAAACTCAGAAGTGCACCTGTTTCTTCTTTTTTTTCATGCCATTCCACTGGTTTACATCCTTCTGGTTATACTTTCAAGCAGTCTCAAGATTTGCTGCAGTTTTTCTTCATGCTTAATAATTTCAGCATCCAAAGGCCAGTCTTTCAGATTTTTGTGTTTGTAGCTAAGAAAGGCTTACCATAGCTGACAGCAGGAAAAAAAAACCCAACACTGCCAGTATTCTTATTTGTGTAGATGTTGTTCCGTGTTTTGATTTGAGACATGAATGGAAAGGTGTGTGGGTGTTGGCAGATACTTGCTGACTTGATTTCTCTTATTTATCATACCCAACTGGGGCTTTCTAAGAGCCAAGGCCCAGAGCATACGGCATCATGACTTGATGTTGCAGCTTAACATATGGTTCCTATTTGTTTTTAAATCCTTTCCTGCATCATCCAGAGACTAAGGACAGAAACATCCTCTTCGTGGGAGGAACATCTCTAATTTCCACATGCTACTTGTTCCTGTACTGTTGAGAACTCCACTCTACTTATCTCAACTGCAGAGGTCGTCTTAAGCTCTTTCTCCAGACTTTTTAATGCTTGCATACACAGATTTTGTAATCTTTCCAGATGTACTACAGATTTTTGGAACATGTGGTCAGTGCTAGAATACACTTATGGTCCATATTCTCACAGTATTTTAATTCCTTGGGATGTCTAGTCTGATTTAGGGACATATTCTAGTTTAGGATGATCAGAAGCATGAAATCATAAGAGTAATTGCCTCAAATTGCATTGGAAATTTGAAACAAAGGGAAGACTTGAATGTGAATCTTTTCATTCACTGGACCAGTGGATAAAGAATAAACAAATATTTTTCTTTATTATCTGTGTTATATCAATTCCTTTTGAGCTGCTGTAATAGTTCTTCACTGACTGTTACTAAACAAAATTAGTTCATATTGAGGAAATTGCAGTAAATCTCCTCTTGTCGTGTGCTCTTTATTACAGGAGTCAAACATTTTGAGCCCAATCCAGGATGGGACCAAAAAACCCCAGATAGACAGCATTAAAAGCAATAACTACAATATTGTTAAAGAGGTTGGTACACCCTCCAAGAAACTTGCTTGACATACTTGTTTGATAAGTAATTTAGTAATTGTTTTGAAAGAAAGTATTTTTGTTTGGGTTTGTGTGACATGGCTGGTGCTTTGCTTGCTCTCATGCTTATTTATTTGTTTGTTTGTTTGTAGATTTTGATTCGACTCAGCAAACTGTGTGTTCAGAATAAAAAAGGTCGGAACCAACAGCAGCGATTGCTGAAAAATATGGGTGCCCACTTGGTGGTCTTGGACCTTCTGCAGATCCCCTATGAAAAGGTTATTCTCATAACTTTAGTGGTAAAGAACATGAGCTCAATAAAAGAAAACCTCAAGAGGCTCAAGAGTCAATGTGAATACCTTTTAAAATTGAATTTGGTCAAATGTGGTAGAAACACGAAATGATGATTTCCTACCTTAAGAATAATGGGTTTGGGCTCAGTTTAAGTATGGCTACCTGCACAGAATAGGTATTATTGAAAACTTAATATTTACTGCCTCGGGTGCCTGGATGTCACAGTGCTGTCATTCCTATAATAGGCAAACCTTCTATCTGTAGTCACTGCACAGTGAGAAGTATTGGTTTAACACAGCTCCTGCCAGGGAATCTAAATCCCACTCTTGGGTACTGATGTGAGTGCTATTGTAGATACATTAGGTGGACCAAAAGCTTTCAAGGATCAAATCTGAAATAACTTCTTTGTTTCTGTGGTGGACATCTCTAACCTAGTTCCACTTACAATTTTTTTTTTTAACCAAGAGAATGTGATTTTGTACTGATTTAGTGGCATGGAGCATACAAATGAATGATCTACGTAGCCTTTTAAAGAGCAGATCTTTTCTAGATCTTACAGGAAGCACTGAGAGAAGATAAAACCTTTACTGGCCTACATTTTCCTGAGTGCTACCCACTGATGTTATGATGCAGACACTGGGTTCAGGTGTCATCAGCAAAATAGTACTTGTCCATAGAGGTGGTTCATCAAATCATAATTAGAATACTATATGAGAGGAATATGAAATGGGGATATAAAATAGACATATATTTGTGTGGGAGTACCGTGTATGAGCATATGTATCTGTGTAGATGTGCACACACATGCACACATACATCTGCTTCTATATGTAGCTATATAAAAGCCAAACCTTTGCCAAAGCTTAAAATTATTGTGGGCTAGAGAGCTTTTTTTGTTTTGGTTTGGCTTGGTTTGGTTTGGTTTTTTTTTTTAAATTAAACCAATTTGCACTTTTTTTTTTAAACTAGGAAATTATAACCAGGCATTAGGAAATCTTACTTGGAGTTTTGTGCTCCTACCTGTGACTTCCTATGATCAAGTTGATTCAGAGTAAGGTACAGCCTCTAATGGCCTCTGGAGGGAACTAGATCAATTGCTTTTGCCAGAGGGAGAATTCCTGCCCCATAGAGGCTCAGGAGAATTGGCTTGTTCCTGGCTGAATTGACCTTGTGTGGTTTTAATAAGTATCTTTAGGTGTGCCCATCTGATTTTGTTTGTCTTTTCTTCCTGCAGAGCGATGAAAAGATGAATGAAGTTATGAATCTAGCCCACACTTTTCTTCAGAATTTCTGTCGAGGAAATCCTCAGAATCAAGTTCTCCTCCACAAAAATCTCAACTTGTTCTTAACTCCAGGGGTAAGTATTTAATTTTAAGCAGAATATTATAACTGGAAGTAAATTTGGCCTTGGTGAAAAATTCCAGTGCTAAATAAATAATTTCATTAAGTTACGTTCTCTCTCTTCTCTCTCCTTTCCCTGTTCTCTCTCTTCTCCCCCTTATTGTTGCTCTTTATGTAATTGTTTTTAATGTTCACATTTTACAAGTGGAAAACAACATTACTTGTGGGCTTTACTGGAAGTATCTATGAACATGTCACATCATCACATGGTGTTTAGCTTGAGTCTGATGCTGTGACTACGCTGTCATGAAGCTTGTGTGACAGCAGAATCAGACCCATTCATTTTTGCTGATGGTGCCCCCATTTGAATCAACTAATCTAAAATTCAATCTTTTATTAAATCACTGTCTTTACAATACACCTTTCTGTCACAATCCCTTTGTATATATACGTATGTGTGTTTGCAGATACATTCATATAGGATGGCTCTTGCTCTGTGGCAAATCTGCTGAGCAAAGCATGCTGTTATTAGATAAGAGTTGTGAGTATAAAGATTGTAGATCCTGGCCTGTGTACCTTAGGAAGCATTTGTTCTGTTATTTTTTATTTATGCTCTTTTGTGGAATTAGTGAATGGCACTGAGCTGGCCCCAGTGGGGACCAGTGCCCAGATTCCATCATGTCTGACACAGACACTTCACTCAGGTGCCAAGTAGGGATCTTGCTTGCACTTGCATCTTTGTTCTTTTGAAGTTGATTTCCTGATCATCCTGGTCATCATCACAGTTGTGGTGCTTTTGTCCACATTATGGAACAAACTTGGTGTGGATTCCTTTCAGATGACACTGAAGAGACAGATTCTCTAGGAGCACACCTGACTCTCATGAGCCTTTAGTCCAAGGGATCAAACCAGAGCAAGTTTGAAGGAAAAACCCCAAGAATGTTGTGCAAGTTTCAAGCTGGCTTCCCGCCAAGTCCCCCAAAACTCGACAACAAGGACCCGCCTCCCAGAGAGGGAAAAGAAAAAAAAAACC
>NW_021940729.1:2228283-2441388 GCF_001715985.3 Manacus vitellinus | reverse complement strand
CACCGGTACCCTTTCGGGTCCTTGAAGTATCCTCTTCTTAGGTAGTCCATACCAAGGATGCAAGGGGCTTCTGGCCCCGTCACAATGGGACGCTTTTCCCATTGGTCTCCCGTCAAGCTCATGTCCACCTCTACTACTGACAATTCTTGAGACCCTCCTGTCACTCCAGAAATAGTAAGTCTCGGTACTCTCATACTCCGAAGGCATTACAGTACACTGGGCTCCAGTATCTATCAAGGCCTGGTATCTCTGAGGATCCGATGTGCCAGGCCATCGAACCCACACAGCCCAGTAAACTCGGTTATCCTTCCTCAGTCACAACCACTACTTCCTCTCTCGCAGTCGCGCCTTCATCACTTGCTGTTGCTCCTTCTCCCATTGCTGCCGCTCCTTCGTCCACTACGTCTTGAGTGAATTGGATAGGTTCTTCTATTCCTTCTTCTTCTTCTTCTTCTCTTTCTCCACAAATGCACAAAATCTCCTCTTGCTACTGATCTGTTCCTCTTGTTCTGTGCTGCTCACTGACACGCAGCCTTAGGCTCCCTCTCTGTTTCCTGTGGAAAGAGATGTTCTCTCAGGAAGTGATCAGGCTGCACATGCAATGATTGGCCTGCTGGAAATGCCTCTGTCAGTCACAGAGGGAGTCACAACCACTAATCCTCTCATGTGGTTGCCTCAATGCCAAGTTTGATTGTGAGTGAGATGAGTGTGGTTTCAGGTTCCTGTATACCAAACTCACAGAATCACAGAATATGCTCAGTTGGAAGGGACCCACAAGGATCACTGAGTCCAACTCCTGGCCTTGCACAGGACCATTTCCAAGAGTCATACTATGTCCCTGAGAGGATCATCCAAACGCTCCTTGAGCTCTGTCAGCCTTGGTGCTGTGCCCACTGCCCTGAGGAGCCTGTTCAGTGTCCAACTACCCTCTGGGGAAGAACCTTTTTCTACTATCCAACCTAAACCTCCCCTGACACAACCTCAGGCCATTCCCTCGGGTCCTGTTAATGATCACCACAGAGAATAGGGTGCTCTAGCAGTGTATTTATGTGTGTGTCTTCACCTTCCACATGGACACAGGTTTTGTTTATGTCCACTTAAGGACCATTTTATACTCATAGGGAAGTGTGGAGATATCTAGGCCCCAGATCATTGCTTAGTGACTGGGCTGGTGCATGTTGGATTTTCCCAGTTTCCCTTGACCAATGTGCCTTTCTCTTCCAATCCCAAAGCAAATCCGCTCTTCTTACAATGCTGTTTTGATTTTAACCTGTTCCAGCTGCTGGAAGCTGAAACCATGAGGCACATCTTCATGAACAACTACCTCCTGTGTAACGAGATCAGTGAGAGGGTGGTGCAGCACTTTGTGCACTGCATCGAGACCCACGGGCGGCACGTGGAGTACCTGCGATTCCTGCAGACCATCGTGAAAGCAGATGGCAAATATGTGAAAAAATGCCAGGACATGGTAATGACAGAGGTAAGAGAAGGGTTCTCATGTTAATCACTCATGTATTTTGAGGTTGGTTTTTTTTGCTCTTGGTACCTCACTTTAGAATTTTAAACAGTATCACAAATAATGAATATTTTAGCAGACGTTTTTGGGAGTTTGATCTAATTTTGTAAGGCCATCTGTATAACTACTAGAAAGAAAACATGAGTGTTAGCATGGTGATACAGAGATGTCTATTTGTAGATGATGTAGCATGGAAATCTCAAAGTTACATAAACCTTCATTTTCCTGTACTGTAATTTAGGGTCTCTTTTACCCACCTTGTGGCAAAGTTTTGCCATGTAAGAGGCTTGTACCTCTATGGATTTGTCTAAATAGTGTTGTTGTAGACCACTTTTTTTCAGCATGTAACAATTTTAGATACTGGTTTCTGCCCTTTTTTTTGTTTTGTTTTCTTCCAGAGCATTTACATGAGAGTCAGTAGAATTACTCTAGCTTTAACTAGCTAGATTCTGTCTGACCCGGTAAATTCAGCTGAGTGGTTTGTGGACAAATCTTTATGCCATTAAAGTTTCTAGGAAAATACCTAATTGACTTCTCTGCAATTAGGATTTGATATATAGTGAGCATGATATATGAAGTCTTCAACTTGCAGACACTTGTGCATTTAACTGTAATTATGTTAGCAGTTCAATGAGATTAATCAGTGGTTAAAGTTGAATATGGTGAAAAGTCCTGGTAGGATCAGAGTCCAAGGAACATTTTTCTTTACTTTACAAAGTGCTTTTCTTTTTTTGTTTAGTGTTTGTTGGTTTGGTGTTTTGGTTTTTTTTTTTTTTTTTGAGAGTCATCTTTGCAAAGAAATCACAGATAAGCTCTAGTTGTGGCATGAACAAAACTAAGCCCTGCTGAAATTTTATTCCACAGCAAGAAGAGGGAAAACTTATAATTAAGAATATAAAGCATCGGTCTACATGGATAACCTTTAATGGAATCCACCTCAACCTTTTCAATTTGCCTGAAGTATTTTAACATGCAATATCAATTACAAGCCTTTGATTTACATAATTGAAACAGTTCTTGTGCATTTTTGGTTTTAGATTTCTCCCCTTCCACCAAAGCTTCTTGTAGGTTTTTACTTCCTCATCCAACAAAGTTTTTGGATTTTTCTCAATTTAAATATATTTTGTTGTTGCCCTACAACAGCACAAAGATAAATTGTCATATTACATTTTCAAGCTGGCTGCATGATAAAAGTAGAAATGAACTTGGATATGTCATTCACACCATGTGTCCTGCAGGAATTTGCCTGGAGGGAGGGAGGAAATTTTGATGAAAGAGGCTAAGATATGTTTTTAAAAAAAGTAGGAAAATACAGGTAAGCAATTATGATTTGTCAGAGAAGGATGCTAATAGTGAAATTTGAATGGTGCATGACTGGCAATCCAATATAAAGGGAACAGTGTAGCCAAATGGTTGGAACTTGACACAGAGTCAGGACAGTTCGTCAGTAGAAAACTGAGATTTTGTGACCTTAAACAAGTGGTGTAACTTTTTTTGTACCTCCAGATAAACATAACAATAAACATAAACAATTTACCACAAGACAAGACAGAATATGACTGTGCAGCATGCCTCAACCACTCCTGTGTTTTCTTTCACCCACAGGAAGTATATTGTGGCTTATCCCTGTTTACTGGGTGTGAGGGATGAACTGACCATATTTACATGTTTTAGGAAATGCACTGTCATAAAAGGCATTGAACATTCCCAATTTGACTTATTCACTTGTTCTCCTATCCTTGCTCTCCATGTCTCTGGAGTGCTAGTAATGATGTTTACCGACCTGTAAGGTTCCTTAGAGCACTTTTTGTCATTACAAGCCTGCTTTGAGGTTCCTGGAAGAACCATGCCTGTCAGTGCAAACACTATTACAGAAGGGAAAGCAGAGTTTACTGTTGCAGTGTTGCAGCAGGTTTTTTTATTACCTGTAGTGTTCTGGAGTAATATATCACAAAACATCAACACCTGCTCCAATGACCAGCCTTTATTATACTTTCATGGAGTTCTTAACTCATTGAAAATATATTTTAGTAGAAGAAAATGCTGCTGGTTTGGGGATTTTTTTTCCTATCACTGATATATATTTATTGTTGATAAATGTCAAGTAATACTGGTACAGAGTAGGTCTGGATTTGACATAGGAGTGTAACTCTAGAGGAACCAGGAAAGAGCTGTTGTCGTCTTCTATGTGCAAAATGTACCCAAGTGGAAAAAACTATGGGAATGTTGTGAACAACTTAATAGAAAGTGACAGAGATTGTACCTTCCCAGAGGGTCAAATGTGGATTTTTTTATTAGTATTTTGTCCTAAGAGCATAATGTCAAACATCAGTATTAAAAAGTCAGTTCAATTTTCCAACATTCTGAATACTCATATTTTCCCCCCCCTTTTTTTTTTTACCATTGAGTGCAATGAAATTAATTGGTCCCTGTTCTGTCTCCTTCCCCCTTCCCAAGCTCTTGTCTCTTTAAAAACTTTTCCTGTACTGTGGATTGTCCAGAAAATGTCTGAGAAAGTCATGACTAAAAATTTTTTAGAAACCCGGAGATAAATGAGAAATAGGAATTGCAGGAAAGACTGAATTCACAATTCATTCCAGCGAAATGTCAAAGTAAAAATAAGGAAGAACTGGGGAAAACACAAACAGAAAAGTTGTGAATTCAAAATTTGAAATGTTGAAACCCTGGAAAATGTAATGAAATATTTCTTGACTTTTCGTTCTGGGAGACTAATTTTCATTCCTGCTCTTGCTGCTTTCCCACCCTTGAATTCAGTAAGATGGGTTTTCATGCCACATATGGATTAGATATGTCAAGAGCCTAATTCACAGAATACGTGGTGCTTCCAAGCTGTATTTTGTGCTAGGAAAGGCTTGTGGGAGCTTATTTTCACTCACACTGAGAGGGCATTATGCTTAAAAGGAAAGGAGAGAGGACAGGACTCCTGTCCTGTCCCAGCTCTGCTTGAGCTCATGGAGCAGCACTGGCAGTGGGATCTGGATCCTCTTGAGATGAGTGATGCACTTGTAGCAGGATCAAATATTTATCACATACACCAGTTTTCTGTTAAATGGAAGTGCTGACATGACACTGACAATGTCATGACCCACCTGTCACATTTGTATGGGCTGGGAAGAATCATCCTTTATTTCCGATGCTGAGCAAGGTGGGAGAACAGGTGGGTTCCACTCTGGGTGAGCCACAGGCTTTTTGTGTGAGGCAGCATGGAAGATTTCATCTCCCTGCACCTGCCTGTCTATAAAACAGGGATAATAATGCATCCTGGCCTCAGAGTAGGAGGTGAGAGTAATTAATTAACTTCAATAAACACTGAGATGGTAGGAATAATAAGGATGGCAGACTGTCTTAAGTAAAACAGAGCTACATAGAAATTAAACCTCAAATTCACCTTGCATTAACTTGCTCCTTGGTGAGTTATTCCAGAATTGCACGTGTAGATAAGAGCAGAAGTCTGGATGTTCTTTTGACATGTGCATTTGGTAAGCCACATCAAAATAAGTTTTATTTGGTTGTTGAGTTGGTGCTTCTTTTTTGCTAGACAGTCTTTGCATACTTAAAGATAGAACGAAATGAGAAATTAAGAAAATCATAGAATTGCTTAGGTTGGAAAAGACCTTTAAGATCACTGAGCCCAAAATTACTGCAGTGCAGGGTGCTTAAAACTTTGATATCTCTTTCAGCTGATAAATGGTGGTGAAGATGTATTGATATTCTACAACGACAGAGCATCATTTCCAGTCCTGCTTCAAATGATGTGTTCGGAGCGAGACCGAGCCGATGAAAGCGGGCCTTTGGCGTATCACGTCACTCTGGTGGAGCTGCTGGCAGCTTGTACAGAGGGAAAGAATGTGTACACAGAGATCAAGTGCAATTCCCTCCTGCCACTGGATGATATAGTGAGGGTAGTGACCCATGATGATTGCATTCCTGAGGTAGGATTCACGGCATGACGAAGCAGACTTAGCGTTTTTAGATACTCAGTGTTTTGTTGTTTATAATATACTGACAAGTTGAATATTTGTACAGAAAATGGGCTGGAAACAGGTGAATAAGTGAGAAAGGATAAGACAGAATTTTCTTCAGCAGAAAATTTCTTCTCCCTTATGCTTTGGTTGTCAGCCCTTCAGGCCACACACCTTGTTTTGTTTTCCTGGCTATGTCCAGTCACTATCAGAGTTTAGTTCTCTCATAACTTCTGGCTGTAGCTGTGAAGACCCAGCTGAATGGTTGGTGAAGGCAACGTTTTGTTGCTGCCTGAATTTGTTGGAAATGAAGTCAGTGAAGAGTTTGAGGTGAAGCGTCATTTTATTGAATTTAACTGCAGTCCAGCAAATGTTTTTACTCACCGCATATCAAGGCACAATTCTGCAACTACTACCTGTCATGCTTCAGTAGGGCTGGGATACTATCTGATGGAAAAATGGGGCTCATGGCAACAGAACTCGGACCTGCAGGTGTTAAGGCTCTCTCTGTACCATGGAAAAGTCCCCTTGTGATCAACTGATTCTTTTATTAAAAAGAAAAATGTTTGATTTTGCTCAGAAGTTCCTCCTAACATTCATTTCAACAGATGCTAATTAAAAAAAAACCCAAACAAAGGAAACCTGAAGGTCTGATGTGAGTTTTCTCCTGACTGCGTTAAACATATTCAACTATCTCATCTCTTTTGACCGTGACAGTGCATCTGCATATGTTTATACCTAATCTATACATTTCAGGCTCTGACTGACCATTTTTATGCTGTGTGCATGCAGACTTACAATGCTGGAGAGCAGTGCAACTGCAGTCCTCCTCTGAAGCCCTGTGCTGCTATTGCTGCAGTCCCAGTGCTCCACAACCTTTCTCTTCCATTTAGATCCCAAAGTGCTGCAATAGCATTGTGGGAATACAGGGACTGCAGTCCCAGCTCTGCTATAGACATTTTATTTTATATTTGGCAAGCCCTGTCACAAGGCATCAACCCACTACAGTCGCCTCAGCAAGTGCAGGGGTGTCCTGCATTTTGACAGCTCCTGGATTTAGAGCCAGACCCTTCTAGCCTTAATATCATATTAAATACCAGAATTTGGGTTGTTTCATGAGGGTTTTGTCATTAGAGTGAGAATGTTTGCAAAACCTTTTCATTTTTCTTCATGTGATCTTTCAGTGAGTACATTAAGGCATGTGCTGCTGTGCTTTTCCTTAAATCTTCATAACCAAACATATGCATTATTGAAGGTATTAATGTTTGTTGGCACTGGGAGGATGATCTTTATTGTTCAGTATTTTTGCAGATACAAAATATTACGTTAATTGTTTTTACTGTTCCATTTTATACTGAGTGTGTTTCGGTTGTTCCTACAGGTGAAAATTGCCTATGTTAATTTTGTTAACCACTGTTATGTGGACACTGAAGTGGAAATGAAAGAAATCTATGCCAGCAACCATATTTGGAAGCTATTTGAGAACTTCCTTGTTGATATGGCAAGGGTAAGCTTCACAACATGTTAAATATTATATTATATTTGGTGAAGTTCTTTTATTTTACTAACTATTTTTATTCACAGTTGACAATAGTCTGAGTGGTTTGTTGTTTTTATCATCACTTAACCTGTTAATTATTAGCAGTCTTCTCTTTCTAAAAGGGCATATTTCTCTTTTCTTCCAGAAAAATAAACTGAGTGCATGTACAGGGCTGAGAGCCTATGTACATCTTTTGAGAGCATGTGTTACATGTCATTATGGTGGTGACTAAAACAAACCCCCACATCTGTAATCTCTTCTTTTATTTTGTTGTTACAGTGAGGATGAGGGATCAAAGTGTTCTTTGGCTTATGTTCCTTCTTTAATCTCACTTCTGCCACAGGTTTTTGGTGGCTGCTGGGCTATATTTGATCCTTGATGTTGGACAGTGTTTTGGAGATATAGAGCATGTTGTGATAGTACATGCCTATCTTTTCCCAATCTGTGGTCCATTATATTTTATAAAAGTTCTCACTTCTTGCATTCTTCATCTTGTTGAAATAAAGAAAATAAAAGGTTAAAGAATCTCAATTCACTCCTGCAGCAGACATGCACCCCAAAGTAATAGTGTGCCACAAAATAATTTCTATGAGACCTATTGGGAGAAAATACTATGAATTCTAGCTAAAAGAAGAATGAGTGCAAAGACTTGTGCTCTATGATAGGCACTGGGACCTGTTCATTGCCCTGTGAAACAGAAAACTTATAAATAGTTGGGTTTTTTCTTTTTTTTTTTTTCCCCCTGGGAGCAGGTTAAGGCAGGGATGTTTGTGCTCCCTCTTTTTGCTGGTAGCCATTTTCAGCAGTAATTAGTCCTCTCCAAACACTGTTTGCTTGCTGTTTGTCTTGTCTCTGTGGTTGCGTTATAAAGCGAAAGCCCTTCTGGACAAACCAACCTCTGCTGAAAATTAAGATCAGAAACATCCTTGGAGGGGCATTCTGACTTTTAACCTTGCTGGTTTTACCCTGAGAAGTATTTTCTCCTGTTTAATTCCCCTTCTGGGTTGCCCTTTCCTGATGTGTCCTGACCCTGACCCTCCAAACAGACTATCCCTCCTCTCCAGCCCTTAACGTGACCAATTTTCTGTGCCCTTGAGCTACAAATAGACATGTAAAAAGAGGGTTCTGTCCACATTTCGTCTCCTGAGCCTGGAGACAAACTGCGCTGTGCTAAACGATGCAGGGTTGTCCTGATGGCAGCGAGCACCGGGCTCGCTTTCACATACCCTTCTCACGAGAGAAATTAGACTCCAGGTCTTCAGAGGTGAACACTGAGTGTGTGATTAACACTGTATTTTGTGTGCAGGTGCTGTTGGTACCGACTGACCAAAAAGCAGTTTTATTTTGCTCTCCTGCAAAGCCCTCAGGGTAGATGCCTAATTAGTCCTCTTTATTTCCTGGTTAATGGCTAAAAGAGCATATCAGAAGTGCTCTGGCCTGTCCTGCTCTCCAGCCAGCTCCCCATGGATAGCTGTATTTTCCAGGTTATTGAGTGTATTTGTTCAGGTTTGGTGTTCTGGAGCCTAGACAGAGACCATGTGTTATAAATACATCAGCGTTCTGTAGCTATCAGGACAGTTAGAAGGCTGTCAGCCTCATGAAAGATGTTACAATAGCTTTCAAAGCATTTAGAAAAAGAGCCCTTTGATCCTCTGTGTTCCAGTGAGCTAAAAGGGATGCTTTTGTGTGGGGGAAGGGGAAATGCTTTTCTTCTAGCTGCTACAAATGCCTGTCAGTGGGTGAGTTTGTGAGCTTTGAGTCTGAATCTGTTATTAGAGAGCACTAAGGTGAAAGACGGAGAGTGTTATCCTCAAGTTGGATTCCTTCTGGGGTTTTATGCATATATATATATATGTGTATAAAAAAATAACGAATTTTTTTAGTCTGTTTCTGGATTGAGGAAGGAAATATTTAGCCCCCAACTGTCATTTTTCTTTCAACAATGTGATACGTTGCAAAGCAGGCACGAGGCGGATTCGTGTATAAATTGGGTTTGCCAAAAGCAGTCGCGCTTTCAAACACACCCTGTTCCTGCAGCTTCTGCCAACCTACTTTCTCCGGTGTGTGACTTTACAGTGTTGCACTGAGCAAAGTGGGTGCTGCTGCTGAAGGAAAGGCTTCCCTTTCCTGCGTGTGGCCCAGTCAGCAGCTGTGCAGTCTGAGCAGGATTAAAGAAAGAACCAGGATCTGACAGCCGTAAAGACATCCTGGCTTTCACTGCAGAAGTTTTGAAGTATTATTCATGTGAGTTTTGGTCCCAAAGCCTCTTAAGGGGTTTTTAAACTCTGTTTTCTCAATCCTCATCTCCATTTCATGCATTTCAGGGGTATTTTTCTTCCACGAAGAAAGATCTTTCAGTCCCCAAAGGGCAGAGGGATGAGAACAAACGAGAGGATTTCCAAATTGCTTCTGTGCTGGGAATTTTTCAGACCACTGTTGGAGCAGAGTGGCATCCCCACACACATGGCTCTGCTTTTCAGGCAACTAAAGGGGAAAACTTAAAAGTTTTGGAATTTAGTTTCAGTGCTTTCAGAATTCACCATGCTAGCAGTGCACAGCTCCCTGTCTTCCCTCTGGGATTGCAAGTGCTGAACCTCAGAGCTACTGGTTCCAGCCAAAACTGGCATGCAGATTAATTAAAAGCAGAAGAACTTAGAGAGGTTTTTAGTTCCATGATCTCTCTTTTTGTTGTTGTTGTTGAAACAAGTTTTGATTATTAACTGAATCATTTACCTTCGTGAGGACTGGTGGTGATGATGGTGTCATACTTTCCCCAAAACTCAAGGGCTGAAGAGTTTGCTCTTTCAGTTTAACCACTGTTGCTTCTCTGACCAAAATGTTTCCTTTCTTGGGGTGATAAAAAATGCACTACATGGAGGCATGACTTATGTGACACATTTTAGATAAGCAGACAAGCAAAGCTCCTCAAGATGCCTCATTTCTCCAGGTCTCAAGATATCTTTGGTTATTCCTCTGCCTACCATATGACAGTGCTTGTGTGTTAGAATCAAGGTGCTTCTGTGTTCCCTGAACACGGGTGCTTTGGGATGTCACGTCAGCAACCTTCCTTAAAACATTCCTGGTGAAATTGCTGTCTTGTAGCCTCCAAGTGTGACAGTGGCAGTGTGTAATTAGAGAGAATCTTTGCCCTGTGTGAGATTCAGGTGCTGTGGATTATCTTTCTGCTTCTGTCACCAACTTTTCTCTGTGACCTTAAGCAATTCACTCAGCTTCTCTGGACTTCAGTTCCCCAGCCCTGGAGCAATGCAATGGTAAGTGTGTACCACTCAGGTTCATGACTGTGTTAAAAGCACAGACAGTAATGAAATGCTCCCCCAGGAGCCTGTATACAAAATAAATTCTGCTTTTGCATAGATCCCCCAGAACATTGCAGTCATCTTTGGCTTGCATAGGCAAAAGAGAAAACAACTTTGCCTTCATTTCTTGTTACACATGACTAGAACTGCTTATTTAAAGGCCGTTGAAGACATAGTGTGACTACAGTCTCTACTCCTTATTTGTCCAGTCTTGCTTTTTCACTATGTTTGACTCTCTGTAGACTCCTTCCAGTACTCTGTACACTGACATATGCAAAGTCAACATGACTCTGTGTGGATGTTCACAACTGTTGAAAAGAAATAAAGGAAATACTGAAGGATGTAATCCACCCCAGTAATTTTTTCCTTTCTTTAAGTGTGACATCTTTATGTAGCAACAAACTTTTAGTGTTGTACCAAAGGGAGTCTTCGGGAGTCTTTTGTACAAATCTTCCCACGTCCTCCCACCATTTAATCATCGTTCTGTGCTCCAGAGTTGTCCTAGTAGCATCCATTCCCTTCTTTCATTGTTTTAGCTTGGCTTTTGTATTTTCCCCATGTGGCTTCCCTAAGTAATGCTGCCTGTCTTACTGTACAACCCTAAAGGCTGCTGTATTGATTATACTCTTTCCTTTCTTTACCTCTTTTTAAACATTTTTCCTGCAAAAATGTTTAAATTTTTCCTGTTTCACCTTTGCCACCCATTTGTGGTAATTGTAAAGAGAAGTTAAACATTACATGAAATCTTTCTAACCTCAGTTGTTTATGTCTCATCTGTCTCTAAAGCTTCTTCTAACCAGCCCCACAATGGGAGGAAAGGTCCATTTTCTCCTTGAATCTGTCTAAATGTGTAAGTGGCTTGCAGTGTGCTGATTTAAGGGGATCTTTTCTTCATGGTGTGGGAAAGAATAGACAGCCAGCCAGAAAGAGCTAGTCCAGAAGAGAAGGGTTTTCAAAAGGCAATGTGGACCTCCATGAAGAAAGATAAGCTCTCCCAAATACAGCTTGACCACTAAGATAGTAATCCCTGAAAGAATTTGTATAAAAATAATTTGGTTTTATATTAAGAAGAAATATCAGATATATTGTAGTAAATACAAGATAATAAAGCTTGCTTATTGAAAAGAAGTAAATGCCATTGTTTCCTCCTTCTTCCCTTCAGGTTTGCAACACAACCACAGATCGTAAACATGCAGACACATCTCTGGAGAAATATGTCACTGAGCCTGTAATGAACATTGTGAGTGGCTTCTTCAATTCTCCATTTTCAGACAACAGCACCAGCCTCCAGGTAAGGAAAAGAGACACAGACAAATATGTTATTCAGTCTTTTAATGAGATACCTTCTGTTTCCTGCATAGGAATGCTGTATCTCCTTTAATGTCTCTGTCCCCTCTCATGCCACTGACTAGCAGCTTAATTCTCTTTAAAACACTTAATTTAATCACTTACATCTCTGAACCAGTAGGCAGCTCAGTGTGGTCAGATTTACATCTGGCTCTTGTGAATTCATTAGAGGGGGATCCTTGCAGAATAATGGCCTATCTCTGTATTTGTGTGAGAAAAGTGCTGTGTCCCATGACAGAAGGGACACATACCTGAGAACTGGGAAGACTCCCCTGTCCTTCTGCTCTCTCTTGTGTTTGCCTGTCATTATGAGGAAAAATTGCATGATTTGGCCTTTTTAGAGGTGCAGCATTGATTTCTGTTTCCACCAGTCCTAAACTTCAAAGAGAATTTAATGGAACTGTGACTTCAGTCTATAAGCTAAAAACCCCTCGGTTTATGATGTGTCAGACCTTAGGGCAGTTGTGAGGAGATCCTGAAGGGTAAAATTCCATGTTTATCTTTTTGTTTTCAGACACACCAGCCTGTTTTTATTCAACTGCTGCAATCTGCTTTTAGAATTTACAACTGTACCTGGCCAAACCCAACACAGAAAGCCTCAGTGGAGTCATGTATCAAGACTTTGGCTGAAGTGGGTAGGTGCCAGGTTTTACTTTGAGTATTGTTCTTCATGTTTTTAAGTTCAGACTTGAGGTTTACCAGTGTTTAATTTGACTCTACTGTCCTGAAGTTGTTATTTTAGAAATCCCACTTCCTGAGGCTGAATTCTTCCTTCTTTTATAAACCATTCAAATCTGTCTCATCAAATAGAGTTGTTAAGGTGAAACCTGTAGGTCAGAGAGATGATCTTGCTAAGTGAGTGATGATTGAACTTTCAATCATCAATTTTAATTTGATGATTGAAACTTTTGATGATTTTGGCTTTTTAATATCAAGCAAGCTAAGATATTAAAACACAACATAAGCAAAGGTTTTCCTGTGCACGGCAGGGGAGTTGGAACGAGGTAGTCCTTAAGGTCACTTCCAATCCAGACCATTCTGTGAGTCCGTGAGAAACTGGGGCATTTTCAGTCGTGCGGGGCTGCATTTGCACATGCTGTTTTAAGGAGCAATGCACAGCAATTGTGCATTGGAGAACACTCATCATTTTTCTCTTCAGTTCCTGGGGGATGCATTCACTATTGTCAGGCAGTCCTGGGCTTGTTCAGATTTTGTCCCATCAAGGAGTTGGGGATTGAAACCACAATTGTCCCACTCCACTCCTTAGCTTCTCCTCTTACTCCTCACCATCAGACCTACTCAATTACTGCTGTTACAGTCAGCCTTGTCAGGGGAATATTGCCTTGCATTGTTGCTGAGACCAAATTTGGCCCTCAGGGCAGCTAATAACTTATGTGCTTTCAAATCAATTCAAACACCATATTAAAGTGGAACTTGTTTTAAAACTTCTTATCCTGAAAATATTCTTCACCAGTACATAGCTAAGACTGGCAAAAATTCATTAAGTTAAATTTCTGTAAATACAATTTTAAGTCTTCTGCCATGACAGAAGAAAAGGATTATTCAGTACAGTTTCTAAAAGTTTAGTTTCTAAATAGTTTCAGTGATGCTGATTATTTGTAGAATAAGGTTCTGCTCAGTGTGAATGAAAATCTGAGTAGAGGCAGAGATACATAGAAACTGGCTAAATTCTATTGTTGATACCTTTTTTAAAAGTATTAATAAATAATGATAAAACAATATGAGAGTATCCCTTAGCCATCTGTGGCATTGTAACAATCAAATCTAAATTTAGGTTTTTGGAATAGCTTTACGGAAGTATCATTTAACATTTCAGCTAAAACATCTCATTAACTTTTTCTGTGTGTGAGAATAAGCAGTTACCTAAAAACTTAGCAACAGTCAATTGTTTTATTTGTTGTGCAAATGATTTAATTATGAATCCATCTGGCAAGAGAACTTTGGAAGTTAAAGACATTTTATTTCCTTTATGCTACAGCTACTACAATCTCCCATACAGCTCCATCCCTACAAATCCTTGTTTGTGTGTTTAACACTTATGTCCTTGCTCTTCTCTGGCAGTTCTGGAAGCAGTCATCAATAAATCACTTCCTTTGGGAGTCTGGAGAAAGGGGAAAGAAATAGGGCAGATGAGAGTATTTTGGAGATTGAGCACACCCTCTTGTTCTTCTAAGCAGCTCAGTGTCTTCATTTTTCTAGAGCTGCACCTAAAATCAAATTCTAGCTCAGAGAGGTCGCCGTGTTGTCTCACCAAGATAAGGGTATTTGGAAACTCCTGAGCATGGGTTTATTTTCCATTTGGCCCCGTGCCTACAGCACACAGCTGATTTTAGCATGAAAAATTCACAGCAAATTACAGCTATCCAGAGCTCTGGTGATTTATGGATGAGTCAGGCCCAAGGTCTCACTGCACTTTCTCTTCTCCCATGTGCTAGGGCAAGAGGAAATAGCCTCAAACTGCACCGGGGGAGGTTTAGATTGGATATTAGGAAACATTTCTTCATGGAAAGGGTTGTCAAGCATTGAAACAGGCTGCCCAGGAAAGTGGTTGAGTCACCAACCCTGGAGGTATTTAAAAGATGTGTCGATGTGGCACTCAGGGATTGATTTAGTGGTGGACTTGGCACGGTTAGGTTACTGGTTGGACTCTATCTCAAAGGTCTTTTGCAACCTAAATGATTCTATACTGGTGAGACAGCCAACCTGAAATTGTCTCCGCAGCAGCCTGACAGGGAAACCATGGGTCCCCTTAAGGGAATGGCAGATCCAGCTTTATGGCCAGGTGTGCCAGCATCTGAAAGGGCTGCTGTTCTTTGGTGGGAAGTCTTCTGTGTGCCTCTTGTTCCTGGGGGAGCCAAGAGGAAAGCCCTGCAGCATGTCATGGCTGATATCTGGAGTCTTCTTCACATTTGTGACTTGGTTCCCTGTTTGGTGAATTTAATTTCTACCTCCGCTACAGTCCTTTCTTTCATTCCATTTTCTGTTTCATGGAGATGGTGTTTTATAAATAAGCTCTTGTGCTGTCCCGTGGGTCCAACCTCCTTCTTGCTACTCTGGCTTCCCACCCCTGGGACCTCAAGCCATGCCTTGGGCACTCTCAGGTGTGGCAGAGCAGAGCTGAGCTGTCGTTGAAGGGCATCGCCCCGTGTCCTCCTCTGGGACTCTGCAGCAGCAGGGCAGGGAGGCTGGGCAGCCTCTGGCATTGCAGTGGGCTGGTAGCCTCAGAGCTGCTCCCTGAAAGCACATGTCGGCAACCACATTGCTGATCTCCTTGCCCATATCTTAATAATTAAGGATTCATCACTAATGGTAAAATCAAGCACAGTAAATTGTGCTGTGTTAGAAAATTACCACGTTTTTATTTAGTGGTTTATTTTGATGGTTCAGAAAGGGAGTGTAAGGGAAGAGTTGAGGGGGGTTTCCCCAAAGAGCAAGTTGGCAGGAGAAAAAGTAGAAGATGATTTGACAAACACCCTTGTGCAAAGTTTGGCTGTTGAGCGGAGATTTTAACTGCTGGTGATACTCAGTATTTTTAGGCACAGTGTCAAATGTGTCTTGCCTGGGCTAATTGAGTAGTCCTACCCCTTTTTTGTGGAAATATTTGGAAAAACTGCCCCAGCTGGGGGTACCAGAGGCTTTTACAGTTGAGGCCCTTCTGTGATTGGGTGTTCCACTACCCAAAATGGTGCTTTGCTTTGAGAAGCTAGAGGCATCTTCCATAATAAAAACATGGCAGCCTTCTTGTGCCTCTTTTGCTGCCTATGTATGTGGACCAGGTTTGGATTTTGGCTAGGCATTTATAAGCACCCTTCTGCCCTTTTTATTTTCCTCTTCTGACTTCAGAGTCTGACAGCTTTAATGTTAAGGCCTTTGTGTTTCACAGCAGGATTTAGAAAAAAACCCACCAGAAAGATTTTGCCTATAGGGAGTATTGGACAGATTTATAGCAGGCACCAAAGACTTCTGATGTAAAATAAGTGTAGTATAAAGTTGAAAGAACAAACTTGATTTTTTCTCTGTGTGTGTTGCTATGTTGTTGCCCTGGATTTAGAAATTAATCTCAGGAGGAAGAAAATACATACACAGATTTCCCAAGATATCAAAGATCCATATAATGTTGCACTTTTAAAAGACCCATTTCAGAGCAAGTTTAAGCAACATACATTCTTCTCAGTGCTTACTAGTTTGTTGTTGGCAGGTGGATGCAACTGTTGCCTCAAGAGCTTACGATCATTACATCTGCCTTCTGATGAGCACTGTAAGAATGTGCATTATCTTCCAAGTCAACAAAATGATATGTTGCAGAAGCTTTTTTTTGATAACCCTGGTACTTCACTCCCCTTGACCACCAGGGAAAAACTGCATAAGCTTTTCAAGCTTCACTTGGTGCTTTGTCTCCAGGCAGTTTCCTTCCTCCAGTTCAGCAGGAACCACAGTGGCTTGTTTCTCTTCTTCAGCAGACTCCTCTGTGGCTCCAAGATGGATATCCAAGATTGGTATCCAACATGGATACCAATGTGCACCAGTTTTTTATTGCCCAGTAAACATTTGGCCGCCTGGCATGAATAGAAACGCCTATGAAATAATACACGTATATTACTGTGCCTTGTCCACGCGGATTTCTGAAGCGAGTTACCACAGTAGTGAGAATTAACACATTAGACATATATCACTTTTGTTTTTTTTCTCTGTTATTACATAGGACTGAGCTTTTGCTTGAAAATGCACTCCAAAAAATGAATGATCAAAACTCTGATAAAATAGTGACAAATTAAAAATGTTTAAAAGGTCCCCAGACCTTTGTGAAAACCGAGGAACTAAGACATCTAACCATTTCATTTATTTGAAATGAATTTGTTATCAAAGGACTTTCAGTTCCTACATTTTATGGTCTTTGCAAGGTTGAGAAGGGTTAGAGGCCAGTCTCAAAGTTTGCATTTTAAACCATCTACTGTCTTTCCATAAAGATTGGGGAATATCGTCTGTCCTCCCAGCTGAAGTTTGTATATCTTAAATTGGAGCAGGGTCTTTCTCCCAGGGCTGACCAGTCTTTCAGGGCCCATGCAAAGAACTGTCTTTGCTTCTTAATTAAGTGATGATTCTTCTGTCTTCACCTTAGAGCAACAGTTTTCTGTTACAAGGGCGAATGCAGTTGTGTTATACTGTTGTCTCTGGAGTATCCATTATGTTTTTATCTTTTCCCCTTATGTTTTTAAACATTGCATCTTCCCTCTGATACTGTGTGTATCCCAAGGATGTAGCCTGTGCTGTGCTGTGACCACTACTAATGAAATAATTGGAATTTCCCAGATGACTAAACAGTAGCAGATAGGAAACCTGCATTTTGTTAGGCTATGTGTCTTGGCAAACCCTTTATAAAAAATCTGTTAGCAAGCCAAATCACATTAGTCATTACCAGATTATATCCTAGGATGATGTGCAGGAGAAGCAAAAGGAGAATTCTTGTTTTCATGCTACAAAATTGGAGGCAAGACATGTAAGATTGCCATTTTCCTAGGTTCAAAACTGGAACAGGTACAGAGGAAGCACTACTGTGATGGTCAGGGGAAAGGAGAACCGTATTACAAGAAGGGACTGAGAAAGCCCCATGTGTTTTTCCTACCAAAACACAGACCTGTGTTTTTGCTCTTTTAAAGTACTTAGGAAGATAAATAGTCGCAGAGACATTTAAGCTGAAGGACAGTGGTGACCCAAAACCAACTGGACATAAATTATAGGAGGTTGTAAATAACCAAAATAAATTTAGATTGTAAATCAGAGGATTGGAACCAACTTCGGAAGGATGTCCTTGGTCAACGGGCTGAGAGAAAATGGAGAGAGGAGGGGTGGCAGATAAGCTCCCTTCATTTTAAATGGGGCTCCATAAATTTTCCCAAAGATATTAAAGAACATGAGTTGTCTGTAACAGAGAACAGATGGTCTGAAGGAGTAGTGAAATCCTTTCTACTCTAGTATTTATTCCCTAATTTCAGGTCACCAATACCCCTTTGTACAGAATCCGAAAAAACTCTCCTGTGGCTCTTCCTGACCATGCTGTTATGCCCTCTAAAACCCTTTACTTTTCCCTGACAAATTACAAACAGGATACATTAAGCATAAAATCTAGGTCACATTTTATTGCTTCTTTGGAATTATTGTGTGTCTTTTAATGTCCATATAGATGAATTTTCCTATAACAATTTTTTTCACTCCTGAAAATACGTTTCTTTTGCTTCCATTTGAGCTTTAAAACCTGATTTCCATTTTCTAAAAAGATAGACCTTCATTTTCAATTTTTAGTTCAAATAAAATAATTATCCTGTTGTTACTTTTTTGACAGCAAGAAGAATAACATTTCAGATGAAGCACATATTTTATTCTATTTTAACTGTTTGTGTTTCCCTAATTGCAAGAAAAATTCAATGATGATCTTTTTACAGGCTGATAAATATTTTAGTGTAGATTTTCCGCTGGAAAAAAAACATCCAAGTGAAGGGTACAAGACTGGCAGGTTTGTGTCTTGTCTACACAAAGCTTTTATTTCCCTTAAAAAGTCTTGCTGTCTCCAGCATTAGTGTCTCTCCATCCAAATGCATTTGTTAAGCAGTCAGTAAATGATTAAGGAGCTGGAGGGATTGATTTATGGAACAAAATTAATTGAACTAAATATGCATCGCTCCATTACGTGACAACTGGGAAGTGTGGGAGAACACGATATAGCTGTCTGCAGCTACCAGAGGAGTGTAAACAGCAAGGAGAGGAAAGGCTTCACAGCCAGGCACAGCTGTGGCTTTTTCATGACCCACACCTGGTGCTGCAAGGGGTGAAACACCTGTGGGTGCCCCCAAAAACGTGCCCCAAGGATGGTTTTGGGTAGTGCAAAGAGCGCTGAAAGAGCTGTGAAGCCACAAAATGCTGTTGTGTTTTGTATACATTACAAAAGGTAATGGAGCGAAATTTAAAATTAGGGAGCACTCGGTGGAAATAGCAAGAACAGCAAGGCTCCTCATGGCAAGGTACATTATTCTGAAGAATGGGCTTCCAAGGAAAATTACAGGCGAGGGCCACTTCCTGGAAATCCTTAGTGCTAAACTGATCCTCAGGCTCAGGCAGGCAGCAGAGTGAAAGGACAGTGCTTCAGCAAGCATTCCTGAAATAGGTCCAATTGCTGTGCTTCTGTGGAGAGAAATACATGCAGGTAATTTAACCAAATAACACCTCTGCCCATTCCAGCCTTTCTGGGAGCAGCTGGATGTGCTCCTGGGGCTGCGGGGGAGTCTCGTTCACTGATGGAGAGTGGCTGGATTTTTTGCTACTTGATTCTCAGCATTAATGTTGCTCTTTTCTTTTGAGTCCCTGCCTCAGAGTACTTTTTCATTGTTTAAACAGTAAGGGAAAGCAAAGCTACTGATGCACTGGGTGCCCACAGCTCCATCCAGCACGGAGCAGAACATTTTACTGTGACCTGGCTGGATTTACAGCACCGGGTTTCTTACCATTTCCATGGGTCCTGTTTGCTTGTCTCAAGTGTGGCTCTTGCTGATGGCATAATTGGGGGATTTCCCAGCAAATTCCATTTCCTCTGACACTGGCAAGTCAGTGTTGCATGTTCAGGGTGTAATTAGCCCTGTGCACAGTGCCCTAGGTAGGAATTGGGCAGTATAAAAGCTTGAGACATGCCCTTCACTGCAGGACAGAATTTATCTTTGCTGAAGACATCACAGAATATTCTGAATTGGACCCACAAGAATAATGGAATCCATGTTCTAGTCCATCCTTGTAGGTATCCTGCTGGATACTTATGGTACCACTGTACATACAGCCATGTAGCTTTTCCCCAAGTTCACTAGTCAGATGAAAGACAGAATTTTACCCCCTCTCAGCTACTTTGTCTCCCAGCTCTAACCCTACTTTGCAAGTTTGACTGCTGTCCAAAAGTATTTCTAAGTGGAACAAAAATAAGCATGCTTTTAAATATTTGATGTTGATACTTTAAGGAAGATTGACACATTTTGAAGAGGAAAGCAGCCTACAACACCTAAATTAAAAATAAATATTTATGTTCACATTTGTTCATCAGCTTTCCAAAATGTAAAAATATGTTTCATGTTGTTTTAAATAATGAAATGTGAAACAAATGAAAGATAAACTTTCTACAAGCTGCAAAGGAATAAGAAGACAAAGGCTTTGTTTATAGCTTAGACTTCAACAGTGCCCTTTGACAACCAATACAAATCTTAATTACAAATGGAATTATACATGTAAGAACTGTTCAAAACAAAGCAGTATTTTTTTTTTCTCCCTCTGGTTTTCTTTGTGATAGTTTTAATTAGCTGCAACTCTTTGAACAATCATAGTCCTTGACTGCTCCTTAGACACTGATGGAAGTTGTTAACTTCCATGGCATCTGTAGGACTGCAAAAGTTTTTCTCTGAACAGAGTGTTCCCCATTGCTAAATTTATTCTTCAATATATCAGGATTCTGCATGCATTCCACTTAATTGAGAAGTGAGCATTGTCCAGTAACATTCCAGTGATTGACATTAGGACACAATAAATTGGATTAATAAGCTGCAGCACCTACTCACACTGGCAGAACTTTAATGGACTTCTCTAGTAAAGTAAGCACCAACAGGGCAAATGTGGTTTGAAAAATAGCCCAGTTCCAGAATATGGAAAAAACCAATCATTAGAAATAATGGCCAGCCATCCGTGGTATTTTCCACATGTTAATCAGAATCTGCCTTTAAAACAAAAGGAGAGTGGAAAGGAAAAGTCAATTTGTCTCTTCCCATCTTGACCTAAAAAAAAAAATGTTTATTTTTTCGATTCCCTGTGGCAGACTATTTAAAAGAAGGTGCCTACCAGAAGCAGAAGATGAGATCTCTCTTTCATCCCAGTGGAACAGCCTAATCCAGAGGAGGGTGCCCTGCACCTGTGGGAGCCATCAAAGGGATGAGAGTACCCCTGACAGAGCTCCCTTGCCACAGTCTGAGACTGGGGGGTGAGGTATCACAGCCAAATTTAGGTTTATAATAAATTCTGCCTTTACAATATAGTGTTCAAAGGGAGAGAAAGTTTGTGCCTTTTGGGATCTGTGAGTCACTGTGCTTGGCAGCACTGGAGCCTTCATTCATCCGAACTGTGTGCCTGGCTCTGCTTGCACATACTCCTGTGGGGCCTGATCCATAGGCTGTTCGAGAAAGAAGGGCGTCTGTTGACTTCACAAGTTCAGGACTTCAAGTTGTATTTGTTTTAAGAACTAGGAAGGAGGAGTGCTGTGGACAGCGTGCGTGTTGGTGGGGAAATGCCTCAGAGAAATGTTGAGCAGAACTGCAACATAGGCTGATGCTTTTTATAAAATTCACCTTCTTTCAATAAGGAAAATGAAAAAATCAGTTATTATTAGTCGTTATTCCAAATGAACTATAACTACTTCTCCATTATGCTTCTAAGTTTTTATTAAGCATGAACTGTGCCATGGAAATTAAGTGAAATGACAGAATACAGAGCCTAAGCACTGGAATGTGACCTAATCTTTCAGAGCTATTACTGCATTGATCACAGAATCACAGAATAGTTTGGGATGGAAGGGACCTTAGAGATTATCCAGTTCCAACCCCCCTGCCATGGGCAGGGACACCTTCCACTAGACCAGGTTGCTCAGAGCCCCATCCAACCTGGCTTTTAACACTTCCAGGGATGTAGCAAACTCTTTGTTGAATTTCAGACAACTCTTGCTTGCCACTGTGATGTCCAGTGGGATGGAGAGAAGCAGCTAACACAGAAACTTTTATGTGGGAGAGGGCAGATACCTTCTATCATTGCCTTTTAAACTGCCTTCTCAGATGACAGTTCAGAATGCAAGAGTAGTTTAATAGTGGATGCCCTGTAAGGATTCCTGCAAGTCTTTCCTCTTTTTTTTTTTTTTTTGCCTCTGATATTGTCTCTACTGTCACTTCCTGCCCCCTAAGTCTAAAAACTAAAAAAAAAATAATTCTTTAACTATTGATTATATTTTTTAACTATCAGTTAAACTATCAGATCTTTATTAACTATTAGATATATTGTAGTGGCATCCAGGAATCCAGGGTTTATCAATCCCAGCAGTATAGGAAACCCAGAGAGAAGAGGAGACAGTCTTTTTCAATTTAATTTGTATGCACTTGGTTTCTCAAGGTCTTCACAGGAGAAATACACAGAAAAGTAGCAAAGAGCACTTAGGATGAATTGGATAAATGTGCACATGTCCACTAGAAAGAAGAATTTTAGAATTTGCTTCTGAATAAAGTAAAACCAGCTGTTGAAATAATAATGCATGCTCCTTTTGTTATTCTTATTAATATCTCTGGATCTGATTTTTTTTTAGTAAAATAAAAATTCTGTTTTAAAAAATAAATGTATCTATAAAAATACATACTGGAAATTATCCCATTCTGTTTTAAAAAATAAATGTATCTATAAAAATACATACTGGAAATTATCCCCATCTCATTAAAATTGGTGCAGCTTTCTTTAACAGGATTATGGCTGATTTCTACCACTTAGGTAGAAGTAGGTAGGTAGTATCTTAGGTATCCTTATTTTTAGATATAAGGCTCCTTATTTTTAGGATCCTTATTTTTAAAACCTGTTGAAGTGATATCCCCCTGCCCCTGAACTTCAGGAACAGTCAGATTTTGCACGCCATGATCTTGATAAGATTTTCAAGTTTTTGCCACTGTAAATGTCTTACTTTAACTTTTTTTTTTCCTGTTAAAGCAAAGAACCGTGGGATTGCAATTCCAGTGGATTTGGACAGCCAGGTCAACACCTTGTTCATGAAGAGCCACTCTAACATGGTGCAGAGGGCAGCCATGGGGTGGAGAATGTCAGCCCGCAGTGGACCTCGCTTCAAAGAAGCTCTTGGTGGGCCTGCCTGGGATTACAGGAATATCATAGAAAAACTGCAGGTACAAAACCAGCAAATGGCTTGGGCAGTGGTGCCAGTGCATTTATCTCACATGTGCAAGATGTGGAAAGCCCCAGCAGTCACCCCCTGTGCCCCAGAGGATCATCCAAACCCTCCTGGAGCTCTGGCAGCCTTTGGGGCTGTGCCCACTGCCCTGGGGAGCCTGGGCAGTGCCAACCACCCTCTGGGGGAAGAACCTTTTCCTGAGATCCAACCTGACCCTGCCCTGACACAGCTCCAGGCCATTCCCTGGGTCCTGTCCCTGGTCCCCATAGAGCAGAGATCAGTGCCTACCCCTCCTCTGCCCCTCCCAAGAAAGTTGTAACTGCAGTGAGGTCTCCCCTCAGCCTCCTCTTCTCCAGCTGAACACACCAACTGCCCTCAGTGTCCTCACAGGGCTTCAAATCAAGGCCCTTCACTATCTTCATTGCCTCCTTTGGACTCTTTTTAAGGGCTTCATATCTTTTTTATATTGTGGCGACCAAAACTGCAGACGGTATTCTAGGTGTGTTCTCCTCAAAGTGGTCCACAGAGCAGGATCTCCTTTCTGCCTTTTCGTGGCCACGTGTCCCTCTTTGGCTGCAGAGGAGGCAGTGGAGCTTTTAGAAGTTGTTATGTCAGGTCTATATCACTGGAGATCGTCTATGAGATGGAGATCACCTTGTGCACTTAGAGGTTCAACATCACCAGGAGTTTTCTTGCAGCTCTGAATGTTGTCCTCCTTTCTTCCCCAGGATGTGGTGTCCTCCTTGGAGCAGCAGTTCACTCCCATGATGCAGGCTGAGTTCTCGGTGCTGGTTGATGTGCTGCACAGTCCAGAGCTCCTTTTTCCTGAGGGGAGTGATGCCAGGATAAGATGTGGTGCTTTCATGTCCAAGTAAGTGGTGTACAGAGAGGCCTATTTGCTTTGCTGGGAAGGATGGCAGGGAGTTGACATTTTCAGCAGCACTTAACCCTGATTTTCAGCAGAAACTTATGCATGCAGGTGGCTGAGTTCACTATTGAAAGCTTAAACTGAGGGGTTTTGCTGCATGTTTTGTGTTTCTCAGCAGTTTAGGAGTCTGGAGAGGAGCAGAGAGAGAGGTTGCTTGCCTTGTTTACCTAGAAATGGGATGTTAATAGCTTGTTAAAACTGTGGCAGGCTCAACTTCTGTTTTCTCAATGGGCTACTTTTGCTATTAAGTTTCTCCAAATCTACAGTATTAACTGAGACTTTGCATAGTAGAATTTTCCTCATAGTGAAGCAGTGGGGGGCTCGGGGCTAGTGGTTTTTTGTTGAAGGTTTTTTTTGGTATAGCAAATAGATATTTTTATTTTAAACTACCAACAGCTCTTTTAAAATACAGTTCACTGGCACCCCTACCTGGTCTTGAATTATTAGATATTTTATTTGCAGTCTATGCATTGGAATAGAGTCTTGCAAATTTTTTATTAGTCCTCAAGTGAGATGCCCCCCCCCCGCCCTGAGAACCTATAATTTAAACAGAGATAACTTAAGGGAAATTAATGCATTTGGCAGCTCTCCTGATTCCTTGGCTATTTGCATATTCTGCAGAGGTAGTGTTATAATAATACACTTTGTATATTTGGAAAAATTAAGCTAAATTTTGGGGTTGTCCCATCTCATGCCCTCTGTCCAAGTTCCTGTCCCAAGTCAGCATCAAATCATGTGTAGGGCTGATGGATGTGGCCCATGTACTGCACAAACATTTCTCCAGCAATGTGTGAAAAAGTGCAAGGATCTGTGCATGGACCTGCTCTGCACAGACAGGCTGCTTCTAATACCAGTTTAATCTGACTAAAATCCAAACTCCTGTCACAGCCATAGCTGGAGATCGAAATGTACCCTGTTTTCTGGCTTGTCAGGTTGTTGTGTGAGTGTAAACAAAGGTTATGTTTCATCCAAATGCCTGTATTTCTGAACACTTCCATGAAAGCTTTTTGATGATCCTTTTGGCTGGATACCATTTGCTAATTGTATCATAAATATATTTTAACCATTGTGGAAGTTGGAAGGTATAAAGGTTTTAAAGGTTTTGAGATGCATGGTGAGCACTGCTTACCTTTAAATAAAGGTTAAAATAAGTTACCTTTAAATAAATAAAGGATGAAATAGCAAGTTTGGATCTTAATCTGGAAGCCCTCAGAAAAAGTGGACATAGAATTCTGCCTTCTGTATGGGCAGTAAAATATGCAAAGTGACACAAAAACCACCTTGAAAGTCCCATTTCCTTTTTAATTATGATTTCTCTTGGCTGCTTCTATTTCCTTTCCTTGAGGAAAAATATACTGACAGGCAATTTTTGCATAAAGAAATTGTAGTATGGCTTAGCAACAATGTGCAATGCTCTTTAAGGTTTAATATTTTACTTTAAGGTTGATTAACCACACAAAGAAGCTCATGGAGAAAGAAGAAAAGCTCTGCATTAAAATTCTTCAGACATTACGAGAAATGCTTGACAAGAAAACTAACTTTGCAGAAGAGGTACTGCTACCACTTTAATATTAAATATAGAACTAACAGCACGGTATTAAATGTTGGCTGTGGGACAGTAACAGAATCTGACATGAGTTCAGTTTTGTACATGTTTTAGAGATAACTTAGTGTCTTAGGAATGTGTGGTAAGGTAGGAAGTTAGACTGGAACAAAGGAAACTATCTGCCTTACACAGTTTTGTGTGAGGGACTCGGCAAGAGTTCAGGCAAGGAAGATTAAATGAATTAGCAGTAGCAAGTATTACTATGTATAATTACTATATATTGGATATCTGGTATTTCTGGAGACTAGTCTGCTTATGTCACATCTGACTTTACCATAAAATCATATTATATATGATGGAAATATATATGGAAATATAAGGGATTTTTAATTGCAAGTGTACAGTTTTTCCCTTTTGCCTGTGGTGCCAGACTTTTGTACTCCATACACTTCTTAATCCTTGTAAATGTGTGAAGGGAATGTGCAATGTTTAGGCAGAGCTGGCAGTTTGGGGAAGAAGTGGCATAATCTGTACTCTGTAAGTGTCTAATTATTTCTTGCACTTCTCTCTCTCCCCTTATTGGCCATTTTTCTCTTCCAAACCCAAGTTTTTCAAATACCTCTTTCATTCTGCCTGTGCCTTTGGGTATCAGTAGCTGGACTGAGATTTACATGTCAGCTGTCCCTTCTTTTTGAGCCATGATTTTTATGTGGTTTCCTCTTATCTGTATTTCTGGGTATTCCCCAAATCCTTTCAGTATTATTCACTCTTATATATGAATCATAGAGCTATTATCTAATCTCTCAGTGCTGACATCTGCCCTGCTCTACACAAGAATAACCAGTGTGAGCAGACAAAACCAAGCTCATCTTCACCTCCTATAAGAAAACTGTGGCTAGGCCTGGTCCAATAAATTCTTTTTTTAATGTCATAACACAAATTTCTCAGATGAAGCAGATATTATTATTCTTAATTATTAATCATACTTATTCTAGTAGATTTCTGGGTCCATAACACCACTGCATCACATGGGAAAATTGATTTGCTTTTGTAGCTGCATGCTTTTTGCCAAAACTCTCCAAAATAATTGCATGGACCCACTAAAAGTTAACCTCATCTCAGGACTACGGGGGGGGGGGGGAGAAGCAACAATTTCAGTGTATGGCTTAAGCAAAAAAATTGCCTATTTTAATTGCTCTTTGTTGTGATGCTGATTAAGCGAGACAGAGTGAAGCCATCAGAGGGAATGTGCCCCACTGGTGTGTAGGGGCTTTTCACCTCTCCAGCCCAGCTTCTCTGGAGTGGACATAGGAGGTGTATTCCCATATCCCTCCACCATCTCCGTGGGGCAGGGTGGGTGGAAGAGCTCTTGGGTAAACAGAATTTCTCCCTCATGCTTCCTCTCAAGCCCCGTTGGTTTTACACTGCAGGATGTAATGAATCAGTGCAAACAAATAAATGAGTAAACAAGCTTGTATGGTTAGCAAGTGCTTCCCTGGCTTGCTACACTTATGAGTCATTGTTCGTGCCATGGACTTTGGAACAGCAAAAATAGCACAATGAATAGGCTCATGTGCGTGTTTCCCATCTTTTTTTTGAACCATGATCTCACTGCCCATGAAGTTATTCAACTGTGCTATGCAGATGCTAAAAAAAAAATAATATAGTAGTAAATACATAATGGTAATACCAGAACAAAGCTAGAGAGGGATGTGTGACATTTTGACAGGAAGACTGAGTTTGTAAATCATGCATCAAAATGGGTTTTCTGTGATAAATCTGACAGAAATGGTAAACCTCTAGTTTCTGCAGACTTCTGCAGCGTGAATCAAGGAAGAAATAATGAAATAAAATTTCCTCCTCTTTCTTTCTCATCTCACAACTGAGAGCCTTCTGCTGCCTTTCTCTTTCATTTCATGACTCAAAGGCAGCCTGTTTTATTGAAGGAGCAGGAGGAAAATACAGCTGTAGAGGCTTATTTCACCTGTTTTATGGCTGTTCCTGTCCCCACTCTGTTGTTGCGCCTCCCCTTGCTGGTGTTCCAGGTCTCTGGTGCTCTCCTGGCTCTGTCCTGGGATTCCTTTCCAGCTCTTGCTAGTGCATTGTTTTGCTTAGTGCTGCAACATCTTATCCTGTTCGGAATCAAAGTTTAATTTTGGAGTTTGATTTGAGGTATATAAATGACACATAAAACCTCTCGGTCATTGATTGGCTTTCATAAGTAATTCTGGGTGATTATTGCAGTCTCCTGGGAGAGAATCCTAGTCCTATTTGTATTGATTAAGTAACTGACTGGAGTGAAACTTGATCTACAGCCCCTCTCTTGCAGAAGACTCTTCCAGAACAGTGGAAGAAGTGTGGAAGTTGACATTGCCTCTGTTCAGATAGATACTGTGGTGTCTAAATGTATTTATCTAAAAGCCTTCTTCAGTCTCCCTGTTTAAGTAGAGAAACAGGAGGGACAGAAAGGACTGTGTTTGGACTTGATCTGCCCCATCTATATTTGGGGGTTTTTTTTGTTGCTGGCCATTTTTATACCTATTTTACAAAACCAGAAGGACTGGAATTTTTGATTTTTTTTTCCCAGCAAATTTTTTTTGTCCTTCACCCCACCACTTGATTTCAATTCAATTTCTGAACAAATGGTGCCTCTAGACCTACTTACACACCTCAGTTTGAATCTGAGTAACCTTTCCAAAAGCATCTGAGACATGTAGACCACTGATGCCTGTTCACTTTGCAGATGACAGGAGCAGTTCAAAATCACTGCCCTGCTGGAAGTGGCTGTCCCTACACAGAGCTGGTGGGCCAGGAGGGGCAGCCCAGCTGCTTCAAAGAGGGTTCACAAGCTTAAATTAAATCCTCCTCAGTGAATTGGATGAAGTTGTTGAACTCCTGCCCTAATTGTGCTCATATGGCAACTTCTTAACCCGCTCCAGCTGCTAGCACATCAGTGCCTTGGCCATGGACAAACTTCTGATTTCCCAACTGTTCCTAAATGAGGTCAGCATCTCTGGGGGTAAAAAAAAAAATTCTCTCTGATAATGTGTGTATATGAGGAATTTAGTGTAACATTACTGGCTGATAAGGGTGCTAATGGGTGATAGCGCATTACAGAACATGGCAGAATCCAATCCAATCCTCCCTGCCAACTGGCACTTCCTAAGGGAAACACTGTTATAAATGGATTGAACCCTTCAGTAAGGGTTGCCTGTGCTGCAGAACACAGACTTCATACTTTTTTTCCTGCTTTAGGTGTTGAAATACAGGATAAATAATTGAAAACTGCATTTTTAAGTGTCAGTAGAACAAAGACTGTGTAAGCTGCTTAATTGTCAGAAATAAGTAGTTGTGCTTTTTTACCTTTTTTGGAAAAACTCATGAAAAATGTTGGTTTGCTCTTATACTAGTTCATGATTTAGAATCATGGAAGTAGCTTTGTGGCCTTTGGTTTTGCAGTGTTAAATGTTTCTGCATTCCACTTTAGGTCTGAAATGTGAGCTGTCCTCTCCTCTTTGTTTGCAGCAATGGCACCAAATAAACGTGAAAAAACAGTACAGCTTCGGTGTAAATATAAATATATTTTATTCCTGTCAGATGTGGTCTCCAATATGGCCATACGGGCTCTTGGTCACTTTGTGCCAGAAGAACTGACTCTTTTCATATGGAGCTGTTGCCAAAACTCCAGTGAGTTTGTCCAAAGCAATAGTCCCAGTTCATTATTGTACCGATCTACCAGTCAAGTTGAAACCAGTGGGAGCTGCAGGTCTTTCTCTGCTGGGATAAATGGTCTCAGTGTGTCTTAGAAGCCAGAGATTTTGCTGGGAGCCACTACAGTGTCCCAGCGTTGCAGTTCTTTGAATCACAGACATTCCCAGCCTAAACTGCATTATGTTCTACAGCCTCATCTTTTCAAGATGATTTTACTTATTTGCATGTGCAAATTAGGCAGCATTCAGATAAATAGTATTTGTAGGTTAAAAAAAAAAGGGAGAAAAAAGAGAATAATTCTGAATATGTGGGGCTTGTTGAATGTATTCTACCTCAAAAGGATGTTTATTTTAAATAGGAGAATGGGATCCAAATTTCTTTATTTGTGTTACTACTCACATTTTGGATTAGTGGCACTGCAGAGGCATTCTGAAGAATTGCATTTAATTTTTCCCTATTTCTGCTGTCAGTTTTATTTGTGCTGATGTATAAAAATACCTGTGCACCAGCCTGTTTTTCCCTGTTGTGAGCAGTTCTTCTCCTCACTAAGCTCAGTGTGGCTGTGAGGTAATAGAGGGCTAGAAATACTACAGGAGAATGTGTAAGCTCAGTGCTGCTTATATTGAATTTTTTTAAAAAATCACTTCTGTGTTTTAGCTGGTAAAGGACATTTTTGCAGTATCCTACCTTAAAAATTCTCTCCTTGAGAAACCAGCCACAAGTTCAGGGGGGGACTGGAGGTGCAGGGAGGAAGAATGTTTGGTTACCTCTACCGGTGCCAGCCAGATTGTGACCAGCATTTACTTCTGGTCCAGTCAAGAAACTGCTGTTGAGGCTTTGTCATGACAGTCAAGAGATAAAAGTTGAAGTACAACTGAGACAAACCCCTCTCTGTGTGTGATGCTTTACGTGAAGGTGGTGATGTGTTGCAGAACCGATGCCTGCGCTAATTTATTGCAGAGGAGGATTCATGGCTTGCTATTGCTGTGAATCCTCTGAGCCAGTAATTGCAGTGGCAGGAGCATCAGAGCTTTCAGACATGCAAGACTAAACACTAAATGTGGCCAGGCCCTTAGAGTGTAGTAATTTCTCATTATACCCGTACACTGACATTTTACAAAGAGAGAAAACCCACAGAAAACCAAACTAATGAAGTTTCCCTTCCCCCCCCTCTAGGCTTCAAGCTGGAATAATTAAGCAAGGAGATACCACAGGGCATGTGATGGTGTCGTTTGTACTAGCTAGGTGTTTTTAGCCACAGTGCTTAGTGCCTCAGGCCGTTGGCCACTGCAGCACTTTGTTATTGCTGCACATTCCTGGTGCTTTGACATGTGGCATCAACTGGAATCTTCTGAATTAGCATCTCTCGTCTTTGGGTATCCCTTATCCCTCCCAAAATGGGCATCCTTCTGGACCGAAGGAGGATGCTGCTGTTCTCTGGGATGGACAGCCCCCAGATATTCTGCTGGGTTTCCAATCACACACATTTGTAGAGAGATGTGTTTTGTTGCTGATGCAAAAACATGTAAGTATGTGGCATGTGAAAAGCATGATTCCTTTTTAAGGGAAGATTATTTTTTTTTTTTCTCTAA
The DNA here is from genome assembly GCF_001715985.3 of Manacus vitellinus. Classification (NCBI taxonomy): domain Eukaryota; kingdom Metazoa; phylum Chordata; class Aves; order Passeriformes; family Pipridae; genus Manacus; species Manacus vitellinus. The sequence goes on along the minus strand of NW_021940729.1, from coordinate 2,410,930 downwards.
GTAACAGGCCGCAGGAATTTGATCCAGCTTTGGACTGCCACCTGCTTGTGTTCAGAAGCCTGTTCAAAGTCACTTTAGTTGGGCCAGTTGTGAGGTGCTTACAGGGGTCTGTGTTGTGCATTGCTCTTGTTGACCTGGACAAGAACTTTAAACTCCAAGTCATATATCAAGGGCAGGTGGGAGACAGCACTCCTGACCTCTTATGAAATGCAACATCCTGATCTAGTGAAAGGCAAGAGCATTTTAATCTGCTGCACGAGAGTGAACACATGCCTGACTACTTTGCAGGGCTGGGTGCGTTCATGATTTTGCCCTCTCTTTTATATGTATTATATATGTATAACTGTCACTGTGGTCCATATATATTAACTCCAGGTACTTTTAGTTCAGGTGATAGTTGAGTGAGCAATAGTGTTCACTGCTCACTGGTACTTATTCTGCTTTGTTTCAAAACCTCGGTTATTTTGTCACAAATCTAATGGCAGGATGCCAAGGCTGAAAAACACACATGGTTGTGAACATATTTCATCCAAAAGATAGTAGTTTCTCAGCAGCTCATATTTATCAAGTTTTAAGAATATAGTATGTTGTTATCCAGTTTTATTTCAGACATATTAAGCCCACATCCTGATTGATATATTATTTTGGAACTTGTATCATCTGCTTTTCTCACATACATCAGCTTTCCTCTAAAGGAGCATCTGATACTGTAAAATATTTTTGTTAGATACTGATTTAGACAGCATCATCCAAACCAATAACAAACTCGAGTGGCTTGTTCCTTGCCCTGAACTTCAAATTACCAACTTCTGCTGTGGAATTTCCCCTTTACACAGTGTATAGGGATGCTCCTTGTTTTTCCATTCCTGTTTCACATCAATTCCTTTCTATGTACCTGGTATTGAGAACAGCAAAGCAGCAAGAAGATCTTAACTAACTATAGACCATTTGGCATTCTTCTCTATTACTATTACTTTTAGTTAAAATAAAAAGGAGAAGAGTACAAGGGACTAGAGCTGTTTAACAAATAAAACTGTCAGAGCTCTGATGGTTCCTCTGATTCATCTCACCTTACTCAGGTACAAAATCCATGTAGCTGCTCAGGATCCTTTATGTGAACAACAGCAGCTGGATTTTATTTTTGTTGCTGTTTTGAATACAGTTGGGATGGATTTCACTAAAGACTTCATCTAGAAGTTAAATTCCATGCTCACTACAGCTATTTCAATCGAATTGTACATCATGAAGACATCAGGATTAAGGTTTTCTTTCTATCTGGTTTAATTTATATATTTTAAATTATGAACAGAGCAGCCAAGATTTTTAGGAAGGTAGAAGGTTCCAGCAGATACTAGATTGGCAAGGGTAAATGTTGTAGGTTAATATGTAAAATGAGTCAGCAGTTTTATCATGTGGTTCATGTCTCCAGGTGTGTGGAGTTTTGTGTCAGAATAGCTTCATATGCATAAATACAAATGTGAATATTTGTTTTAGATTATTTATTCCTATTCCATCTCTTTTTCTAATGAGATTTTACATCCATGGTGGAGTCATATTAGAAGATAAATATTTGAGTGTTCATTTAGTGTCCTCCCATATTGTTTTGTTTTTAATGGGGTAGATGTTTTTGCTTAGAATATAAAGTATCTGTGTTAATACTCTGAGTTACTTAACATGAGGAAAAACACAATTCCCATGGCCAACCTAATATTAGTGATTGATAGTTGTTTAAAGTGTCCAGCTGACATTCCAAGGAGTCTTTGTGCTTATTCACAGGTGCAAAAGGGGCTTTTGTACCCTGCTTGTCTGATGCTGGGAGGAGCTACACTGAGTAGGAAGGGAGTTCAAAAGAACATATGGGAGATGAGTATGGAGAGAGAAACAAATTGCAGCCATCCTGAAGTTTGAGATAGCTGTAAGGTTTTTTTGGGAGTTAGGAGAATAAAGCTGCATAAACCTTTTTCCTGACTGTGATTCTGGAGGATGTTGTTCCCCACACACTTTTACTCCCTTTTAAGAATTAATTGCTATACAGAAAGTCCACATTCCCAAGCAGTTTCAGTATCACTGCCAGGTAATGATGATAATTCTTCCTGGGGAGCACAGAGGACTGCTGCAGTATCGCAGAGACCACTGTGTGGCAACTGTGGACTTTTCAAAAATGTCTTCTGTCTGTGGGAGTAGGTCAGCTGCTGCTGCTTCTGCACAGCTCAATTCCCACAGCAGCCAAATGTCTGCAGTAGTCGTGGAGGGGGCGAGAGAAAATGTCTCCTTTTGGTTTTGAATTTCCCTGGAAGGGGAAAAGGGTTCTTTTGTTTTCTGGGTGGGGTTTTTTGGTTGTTGTTGTTGACTGTCACAAATTTGCTGCTGCTTTATTTAATATGTTTGAGCAACAACCCTGTTTGTACTTTGCAGTCGCACCAGAGATAGCAGTGAGCAGAATTCAATGCCTTGTATTAGGGATGGCCAATGAATATTTATGATAGACCTAGGGAGCCAGTAATAAAAATGAAATCGGCATGATGCCACTAGATCCAAATCTTTGATCTCTGTTTTAAGAGAAAATACAATAAAGCAGGGGATAATGGACTCATTATAATGGAATGGTTAGTTATGGTTACTTAGGGCAGTGTGAATAGGTGGCATTACATAAACTGCTCTGGTCTAGGATTTACGATTCAGAAATGTGTTGCAGGCACTGGGTTTCGACAGAAAACATCAGTTTATGATATTATTTTGGTTTAGTCAGTCCCAAGCACAAGGAACTAAAGATATATCTCTTTCAGATATTAGGATGGGTGTGCTCTTGCCTTACTAGGGGTAGCAAAAGCCCTAAGAACCAGCAAGGCCCTTCTGCTCGACCTCTTTCTGTGCTTCTGCTCCTCATTCATCATCCTGTGAGCAGGCAGAGGGAGGGTTGAGCATTGCAGGAAGGTGGAAATTAGATTCCAGTCCCTGACCAGGCTGTCTTGCTGGATACCAGATGTGAGAGGACACTTGGGGTCATCAGGGAAGAGGGGACAGCTGCTGGTTTGGCATCACCAGGAGGATGCAGAGGTTGTGGCTGGAGATGGATGCTGCAGCAGGACCCACCTATGTCCACCAGGAGCAGGGAGAAACTACTGCAGTGTGCTGAAACAGCTTGTGGGAAGCCTAATGAAGGAGCTGGTATTTGACAGGGATAGGGAGCAGGAGCGAGTGAGCTATTTTTCTTTTTAATGGTTGCAATTACTTGCTTAACACCCCTGCTACACTAAGCAAGACGCAGAGGAGGGTTGATTCCAGGCCATAGATGAAAGCTGATCCTGAAGTCTCTGTCTAGCTAGGCAGGAGGAAGAAATGGAAACTCAGTGTTTTGTGATTCGTTTCAAACTCATGTAATTTCTAAGGGACTTCATCACTAATGACATCTGGCAAGGGGTTAGTCCCTAATGTGGCCCATCTTCCCCTTTTCAAGAAAAAGAAAGTATATGCTATAGTGAACTTTGGAAAACAGCTATTAAGCAACCACAGTAACTGCTTCTGATAGGATCTTTTTTTTTTTTTGTCTGATGAGGATTTTACCCAGCATGTTTGGCCTTGGAGGAGAGCCTGGATGGTATTGCCAGCTGGAATTGTCAGAGCTGCTTTGTCTTCTGTCCCAGGAAAACAGAAGCCTGGCGGGCAGTCACTCTCGCTCTTATTTCATATCCCTGCTTAGTCAGAGTTGCCAGCCCCAAGCACTGAAAATCCTGAGTCAGGCCACAAACAATCACGAGATTTGGCTTGAAAATCATGAGATTTTTTAATTGCAAGTAGTTTATTTGGGATTTCTTTGAGTCTTTAGAGTATCTGTTCTGCCAGTTTTATTGTACAAATCCCAGAGCTTGAAAATATGCTTTGCTGAATTATACATGTGTTTATTTACTGAAGTGAAAGCCAAGTTCATTTATGGTTACCTGATCTCTGGAGTTCATGGGGAAAAGACCAGAATGTCTAAATGATGTGGGATGACCAGGTTGCTCAATGAGAGGCCTGTGCTGGATTGGTGATCGCCCTGAGGATTATGAGCTTCATTGTCACAGTGTCACTTTGACCCATGGGTTTTTTCGAAGGAACCTTTTTTTTTGTCGGGCAATGCCTGAAAGTGTCCTCTCGGTTCAGGGCAACGAACACTTTGCGTAGGTTGTTCCCCGTTTACCTTGCAACAGCTTTTCATGGGCAGCTTTTCATGTGGCTCCTTGCCAATGAGGGCCCAACTAATCCATTCTCTTCCCACTGCCGCTGCCCCGTCGCTCGGGTCTCTCCCGGAGCGCACGCGTGCGGGTGCTTTGTGCCGTGCAGAGTCACGGGTGTCCTGTGCTGGCACGGCGTGGATGGCAGTGCTGGAAGGCAGGGAAACGTGCACCACCAAAGGTCTGGACTAGTGTTGGTAACTCTCAGGTACAGAGCTGTCACTTGGGCTTGGGAAGAGCATCTTATAGCACTGAAAATTCATTTGGGCAGAGTTGTCCGAAACATTTTGTCCCCAAGTACTGAGCAGTTATGCTGGCAATGTCTCCTCATATTCCTTTTTTTCTGCAAGATTTTTACCCCCCCCCTTTTTTTTTCCTTGTTACTTTTCTCCTCTTTCTTGCAAAACCCTTGGGTTTTGACTCCTTAGCTGTATATGTGCACCATTACTCCCCATCCAGTCTGCCTGTCTGCTGCAAAAGAAATTTAGATAACCTTGACTCACGGTTTTTCAGTACTAAGACTCCTTCCTGACTCCATGGGAACAACAAGCTTCCCCTGAACCAGGTGTTTTCTCAGCTAGAGGTTCTCAGCTCTAGGGTTCCTCCCAAGCCACTCTACTGGGTACAGTTGAGCACTTTAGGGAACCAAACTCTTCTAAATATACAAATATTTGACTGTGGCTCTCTAAAAATGAAAATCTTTGCATTTAAACAAAATGCTGGGAGTCCTGCACATCATTGGGAAGTTCTTCTTTTACTAATCAGGGCAGTGTTTTCAAAGGTAGAAATGGTCCTGGAGAATAGAATGTGCAGCCTGGAGCTCCCTTGATTTTGCAAGGAGACCCATGTTAACTAGATTGCTTTTGTAAGGCAGAGGATATAACAGTGGTAAGGCACTGCTAGCAATAAAGTGTGTGATGCTCAGTAAATTTACCCTGGCTGGCACAGAGGATTGTTCTGGTTATATGTCACAGTCTTTATTAAATTTGTCCTGGGTGTTGTGAGCATTTGGTTCATGTAGTCATGTTAATTCTGACAATAAAACTGACCATAAGGGGCCTTTTCAAAAATGGAAGTCAAAGCATTTTAAGCTGTCCTTTTCTTCTTTTTTCTTCACATTTCAGTATCCTTACAGTGAATAACATCATGCATGGGAAAACCTCAGATTTTATTGACTTTGACTTTTTGTTGAGCTATGATTGGGAAGTGGCAAATGAATTGGCTCCTTCTGGAGTGCTACCTGATGCTCGGGAAAGTTGGTTGGAAGGGTTTGCTCCTCCTGAGTGTGATCTGCAGGTAGTCATTTGACTTAAATGAAGCTGGTTTTATATAAAGTGATTATTTCCATACCTGTGATACTGAAAGAGCTTGTTTTAACTCAGTAACCAATTCTTGCACACTGAGTAATCTAAATACAGGTCTTTTACTTCCTTTAAAAAAAAAAAAGTAAAAACCCCAGGAAGTCAACTAGTTGATATATACTTTAATTCAACATGCATTTAATGTAAGGCTTAAACTCTAAACAATTCCCTTGACTTTTTAAACCATCTTTCCTGGTTTTGCACATACTTTTTCCTTTTCTCTGTTTTGTTCTGATTTTTAGCTGAAAGAAAGACTTTATTTGGGAGCAGGAGAGGAAGTGTTGCTGGAATAATGTTTTCTTTTGATCTGTCCAACAGTTTATGGCTTCTATGTCTTAAATTCAGTACTTTGATCACTATCTGTTTTGCTACCAAGGCCCTGTGCGGTGTGAGTTTACTATTGAGGCAGCTGGGGCTCTGCTCCCCCAGCCCCAGTGAGAACCGTGAGGTAATAAAATCAGAGTAAATTAAAAGTGATTTCTCAAGCCCTCTGTGTGATTCCCAACTATTAATCTCCCACTGCAGCTCTGCCAGCTGAAAAGTAGCTGCTTTCTTGCCTGGGACGGTGCTGTGCACATCCAGCTCCATCTTCCAGCAGGGGCCTCCAGAGCCACAGGAGGTGGCGGAGCAGCCGCCGGGCAGCTGCAGCAGTGCACAAAGGGGCCCTTTCACACACGTTCTTGCTAGAAAAGCACATGTGCAGCTCAAACAAGTTCCAGTGCCCATCTGACTTGAGCAACAGCCACTGCAGGGAAGCTGTCAGGGTTTGGATTTTTTTTTCTGAAATTGGTCAGTAGATATATGGCGCTAATGCATGTTTCTGACTTGATGAACGCTGTGTTTGGGCCCAGGATTTTGTTCAGTCTAGATTTTTTTGTGGTGAGGAGGGTTGCTGAAGGACAAGGGAAAGGAACTGATCTCCCCTCGGATAGGCTACTGGAATGCAGCACTACTTCTTGCCCTGAGCCTGCTGTGCAGTGATGTGCCATCACCGTGGACACATGTCAGTGCAGCAGAGGGTACTTTCAAGTATCACAGGCTAACTCCCATTTTGAGCTCCTCTCCAGAGGACTGAATGACTCACCTTCAGAGAAGGTCTCTCTGAAAGTGGAAGCAGGACTTTGCATATGACAGTGCAGAACCTCGCTGGTTGGCAGGACGCCCATTTTCTCCTCCCTAAATCAAGGAGTGTGCTCCTGGGCTTTTTGAATGAGAGATTTGTTGGAAGAAAAAAAAAATGGTATGAAGTCTCGACAAACACTGATTTAGTAAGCTTGGCTTTCTGTATAAATTCCTGTTCTGAAGTTGGCTTCTATTGGGAAAAAACATGCTTTTAAAAATTTCCTGAAATGTTGGCATACAAAAAAAAGAGTCACTTCTTGAGTTGTACAGACTCCAGAGACTCATCCTGCTGTGTTGGCCAACTTGACTTGCAGTGCCCATTCTCCCAAAGGAGGAATTCTGGGTCAAGGTCAAAAATCTGCAACCCAAGGGGGGTGCAGTTGAATGAAAGACAAAGCAGAGGGGCTTGTAGGTAGCACTGTCCCCTACATACAGGTGCTGATGCCAAGCATGGGTGGAGTGGCTTGCAGCTTCCAAGTCAGCAAGCCGGGTGTTGGTAGGAGACCAGCACAAGCTGGGGTGTGTGTTAACCACTCTCCTCCCAGCACTCGGCTGTGATCCCTGGCTGTTACACCTGTGGGGATGCAAACCTGGAGATGGTGACACTGGTGGGGACTCCCTTGCCTGGAGGGATCTGGCCCTTGTCTTTGTCACATGGGCAGGAGCATGTTTTATCCCCAACAGCCAATATATATCCATTATTAACAGCGCCTGCCTTGTTTGTGGAAAATCCCTCTGGGTGACACTGAGGATGTTCCAAACCCACATGGATGTGTTCCTGTGTCACCTGCTCTAGGTGACCCTGCCTTGGCAGGGGGGTTGGACTGGGTGATCTCCAGAGGACCCTTCCAAGCCTAACAATTCTGTGAGTGGTACCTGGTGCGGTAAGTACACACCAGATAGGAGAGGGCTGCTACCCAGACCCCCACCACACATGCTGGGCTGCTCAGTAGGGTGAAAGCCAGACACGGTTGGGAGCAGCACATGGAATAACAGCGGCTCGAGCCCCAGATGCCGCGGCAGGTGCGCGGTGCCCCAGGTGTGCGCGGCGGATGCTCTGGGCAGGGCGAGCCTTGCCGGGGGAAGGGATGGGGGGATGCAGGCGAGTGCAAGGCGCCGCGTTCCACCTTTAGTATTCGCCACCCTGCTGTAATCGCCTTTGCCCGGCCAGCGATTTAATGAGCTGTTTGTGCATGTGACCGCGGCGCATGTGAGCGCTGCGGGGGTTATGTAATGGGCGCAGTGTCTGGCTCCGGGAGGCGGCCCCGAGCCCGCAACCGGCTCGGCCCCGCCGTGAGGGAGCCGATAAATCGCTCCCGCGGATCCGGCGGGGATGTATTTGCATGGCACACACATCGCCGCGACGCCGAAGGGAGCCGCGAATTGCGCGTTATGTAACGCGGCTGGAGCGAAGGGAAGCAAAACAACAGCCTCCCCTCCTTCCCCGCTGCCCTCGCCTCGCCAAAACATCCTGGAATAGTCCCCGCCTGCTTTGCCGCTGCCTCTGGAAGGGGTTTGGCAGGCAGCGGAGGTGTCTCCCCGGGTTTGTGGGTGATGGATTTGGCAGAGGATGCTGGAGTGCAGGCGCTGAAGTTTGGGCGTGCAGGTGGCCTGTGAGGAGTTTCCATCCATTGTTTTGTGCTGGAGACTCCCCAATGGCATTGCACAGGGGTGCCTGTGTGGAGCTGCCAATGTTTCTGCCATAAACCTCTCGCCTTTTGTCCAGTTCTCTGCAAAAGAGCAGGTCCTGTGACTGCAGGGAGGGGGAATACCACCTAATGTGGAGCAGCTGGGGCAGTTTATAATTTAAGCAACAATTTTTATTAATAACCAACTGAGGGACAAGTTGATGTAAGAGAGCTGAAAGACAGAGAAGTGATTCCCCCCATCATTCCTCCAAAGTACGATTTGAAATCCCATTGTTTCTCCTCTGATGGAAGCTAATGTTCATTTTCTTGCCCTTGAAAAGAATAATAGTGCTGCCCAGGAGCTGTGAAGAAACCAAACCCTCCAAAATTTTGAGGTGTATTAAATCTTCCCTGCTTTCTAAGGGCCAGAATATACTGCTTACAGGCAGTCTGATTGCATGGCAGTCAAAACGTTTTCTTCTTAAACATTTCCCCTGCCACCACTACACTAAGAAAATAGCCATTTACAAAGCTGTGCTTGCAACAAAATCCAATGCTGTTTGATAAGATCAGGATACCTGGCTGTGCATTTGGGGAATATTCAGCAAATAATATTACTTTATATGATACACATTCTATTATCCTGTATTTCCAAGAGGAAGTTATTGTTGGACTTGGGTTTTGTATTAATAGGCATCATGAAATAGTATTTTTTTTTCCCTGGTGCTTAGAGATTTTTCTCTTAATTTCTGTTGCTTTTCCTCTATTCTTTCACTTCACCTTTCTATACAGAGTGAACATACCCATGTTTAAATATACATTGTGATGTATGGTTACATAACCCTGTCTTGCAAAGCACTGAAAAAATGATCCCTGGCTTTATCTTCTGACTCTTTTTTAAAAGTAACAGGTTTTATGTATAATCTAGCACCATCAAAAGACAGAGGGAGGCATGCTGCAGCTTCATAAGGATGGTTTTCCACAAATCAGAACAACAATAATAGAAATTATGCCCCAACAAATATCATATGCTATGCTTTTGCTAGCCAGCAAGTCTTAAATCCATGTGTTTGCTAACGAGTGGATACTGAGTTTATTTAATGAGTTGGTGATGCAGTTGGTGACTGCTCATTATCATCAGAGAATTTAACTTGCTGCAGCAACTCAGAAAATAAATTAGTGTAGCTCAGACTCTGGACTGTGCTGTGGGTGAAATGAGAACTTTTCCTCTCTGCAGCTTTATCAGTCTTTTGTTTTTCCTGCTTCATATTAGCCATTCTGAGCTGTATTGCAGATCCTTTAACCATCCATTGCTAATCCATCCAAGGAAGTGATCCCACACCCACCTCTCCTGAGCAGAGGCAGTGCCCAAACAGGTAAACAGATTCAGAGGTCTTGACAGCTGGAGATGCACAACATGCTGGCTCTCAGAATAAAAGACCGTTCTCCCAAGCTGTGGTGAGAGAATATTAGGACTCCAGTTATCACCTAACAAGGCATTATAGGAGATAAAGGAGCTCTAGAGGTATGGAAAGCTCTAACTACAACTTGAGCAGGTCAGATTGCTTATGAACGAGAGCCTGTCAGGAGTCCTGGTACAGTGTTAGACTGGCCAAATGAAAACACCTTGTTCAGGTACCACTCATAGAAAGAAAATACTGAAATCTTCATGTTCTGCAGCCTACCTTTTGTTGGGCTTCATTCCTTAAATACCAATGTGCCCTCAGATCTGCGGGTGAGTAGATAATCAGAAGCACAGCAGATAAATAATAACAATGAAATTTGTTTTATTTTGGAATGGTTAGAAATCCAGTGTCCCTCTAGGGTATAAATACAGTAGAAGAGGTTTTGTGTGTGTTTCAAGACAAAAGTTCTTTATCCTTGGAATATACAATTAAAGAGAAAACTGATTCATTTGCTCCCTCCCTGGTGCAGTTTTAGAATCTGGTTCTGATTGCTGGTGCTTGGCTGCTATCTCAGGATTTTTATACAGTGCTAGAACTCAGACATGTATGTAGTGAAACTTTAAAGCTCTGTCGACTTTTGGAAATGTTCACCTGTTTAGGGAAAAAAAAAAAAAAGGAGCCAACCTACAGAGAATTTTAAAAATAGCCCAAGTCCTCCTGGAATTCAATTACAGATGCCTGGCAGCTGCTTCCCCTGCCTGGGACACGTATTTCAAGCTCCTCTGTTCCTCTGGATGCTCCTTGCAGGGGAACAGCCCGTGTGACATGACTGATGAACAGAGAGATTGGAGAGAGAGGTGCTGGGGTGTAGACCCCTGCCATGCCTCCATCCCACCTGCTGCTCGGGCTGTCCTTTCATAGTCACGATTTGAGCTGTGCGATTGTTGTACAATGTGGATACCGGCTGTGCGGCCACTGCTGGGACTGGCACTTTATTCTCATGCTATGTGCAATGACTTTTTCAAAAGCTTTTTATTTAGCCCCTGTAGCAATGTGTCTTACAAAAAAAAAAAAAAAAAACACACCAAAAAAACCATTATAAGAATCCCATCTCCTTGGATCTGTATTCTGGCTGAGTTCACAGGCACACATCATGTCCCCCATTTGCTAAAACACTGAAGTGCAGACCCTGAGCTAAACTGCAGGGTTCATTTCTCCTGGAAATATATGCAGATTGTAATATATTTGCCCGTAAGTGCCTGTGCTGGATTCTCCCATAATATGGACGCTGCCCTTAAGCAATTGTTGCCAAAGTTGTCATGCAAGGCCAGAAGAAAAAAGCAAAAAAAGGCAAAAAAAAAAAAAGCAAAAAAAAAAAAAAAGGCAACCCCCCCAAACTGTGCTTACTTATTAAATTACATGTACTGCCTTTTGTTGTGTATCATCTTTTTTGGTCTGGTTGCAGATGATTCAGCTGTCCAGTTCCAGGAGAACATTTTCCAGCAATGTAGTTTGGATGTAATCCTCTTTCTGGTATTGTCCTGTTTTACCCCCATAGGCTTTCTGAGCGTGTGTGCCCATCTGTGTGTGGCAGTGACAGGAGCTTTCCACCCAGTCTAGCTGTCTGCAGGATCTCACTGGTTCTGTGCTGCCTTGCTCTCTTGGGTATCGTTTTACTCTTTGATTGGGAAGAATATGGTTTGAGGGTTTGTGGCAGAAATTCATTTACTAATTCATAGGGGAGGGAAGTGGGGGAGGGGAGGAGAGGGAAGGGAAATAATTCTTTGGTAGAGAACAACAATCCTCCAAGGACATAGTTACAGCATTTCTTGTTAAAGTACAACGTGTCTGTTTTCAAATCATGTAGAAAATGCAGGGATTCTGTGGCTTAGGCTGTTGCCTACTTTACACACAGCTATGATGCAGATACAGCTGTTCTGAGCTGAGCAGTTCCCTGCTTGATGTCTGGTCCCACTGATTTCAGGAGACAATTCTTATTCACAGGTCTTCCCATGCTATGACATGGCTGCCCGAGAGCTGGAGACATGGATGCCTTGTTTGGTTTGAGATTTCTCGGTGATTTTTAATTTTGGTGCAGAGATCCCAGCAGAACTGATTTTAATTAAGAACCTGATCTGTAGCTCTTACATTTAACGGTGGGATGTGCCTACTTACAGTGTGCAGTGCTGCCCTGCCTTGGGGATCCCTAGGCTAGCTCCAAATTAGCTCATTAACTAATTTCACTGGCAGAACTGTGCAGCTTCCCTTTCTGGTGCTGCCTTATTTGTGTTTTCTGAGGTTCCTCTCTGTAGTGTTGCACAGATGCACCCACAGCCTCTCGTGAACTGAGGTCACATTTGATTTGATGTTAAAATCAAGCAGTTCTCTTGCTGTTTGATATGTAGATTTCTTTTTTCTTCGTAAGATTTTAAGTCAGGTCGATGCTTCCAAATTTTATTTTTAGAGGAGCCTGATACCTGTGTGGTAAACATGGTGAAGCTGATGTCTGAGAAGTGGAAGTGCACACAGCAAGTCCCTGGAGCTGACAGATTTCAAAGGGCTGTAGCTGGTTGTGTAAGCCACTAGCTTGGATGGTTTGATGTAATACTGTTTCCAGACAGTGTGGGGATTGCATGTGCCAGTGCTGTGTGTTGCCAGACAGAAACCACAGCAATTCGCCCTCAACATAATTACCACCTACAGCAAGGCTAGCAGCTTTTAAATGAGGAGGAGTGGGATTCTTTATCTAGGAGTTTATCCTTTATCAAGGAGTTTATGTCTTGCTGTAAATCCACCTAATCTCTTTATTAGAAGGGCAAGGAATAGTGACAAGCCTCAGCCAACATCGCATATAATGAAGTATTATATATAATCTTATATATATGAAGATTAACATCTCTTTGATGTTAAATGTAGCACAGGCAGAATCCAGAAAAATCAGGTGGCACTTCTTACAGTGATGGTTTTGGACATACAGCAGAGCTTCTGTTACATAGGAGGCTTTAATGTGCATTTTCAGTACCTCGTTTCCCTCTATCTGGATGCAAAGATTAATATTATTCTAAGTATAGCTCTAGCCACTTACAGGCTTCTTTAGGATGGTTGTTTGCTTAAATTACTGGGGAACGTTGTTAGAGGGGAAAATACTAAGTTAAAAATTTGTAATTAATTCTTTATTTCCTTTTCTTACCTACTTTACTAATTCCTCTGATTAATATATTAAGAATCAAGTTGTCTTATGACTACAGAGGTTGCTTGCGTGTGGATGTGGGGGGTTGTATCCATCATGAAAAAATAGATACTTGGGATTTGATTGTTTTGCTGTGCTGGTAGGAGTAACATGTCAGGGGGAATGTAAGGTGGCTTCCTTTGCACCTGATCCAAATCCCATTAAAGCCAGTAAAAAGGTTTCTAATGTTATTAGACCCATGATGGGATCACTCCAGCCACACTTCCCTCGTTCCCTTTCTGCTGGCATTGCCTGTGCAGTGTTCCCCGTGGGCTGGTGTCTGTATTCCCCTCCTTTGCGTTAAGAAAGGATCAGTCATAACAAGTAGGAAGTTTTTTACCCCTGCCCACCGAATAACTGGTTTAAAGGCTTCCCAGTCATTGCACCTGCTCCTCAGTTGCAAAACTCCAGTACCTGTAGTAGAAATGTTGGTGGGGAGAGCTGCATGGGGACCTGAGCACCCAAACAAGCCAAGGGGGCCCTTGGCACTGTGTTGCTTTCAAATCTGCCTACTTAGTTTGCAGATAAAATCAATTACTTTGCCATTTATGTGATCTATATCATTCTTTCTTGTAATTATGGCCCAGAGAAAGCCTGATATTGAAGAAGTGGTCTCCTCTGGCACAGATCAAGGGTATTAGTCATTTGGATGAAGGGAGCTTAGTTTTTGCTTGTGCCCCTTCTGCATTTGTACAATGTGTTCCATGAAGGCTGAAAGATGGTTCTGTGCTAGGAAAAACTTAAGGTGCCTTAAGTGCAAAATTTATTACAGCATACAGGAACACACCCGCTGCCAAAAATACTTGACAGAGCATGAAAGGAGTCCACTCTCCTCTGTTAGGTCTGCAAAAAGTTGGAGGAGTATATGCTTATGAAACATTGTGGGTACAGCACATCAGTGTTCAAGTGAATCTTATGAGCTGAGTGTACCTGACAGACACACCTGTCTGCCCCCCTTGTCAGCCCCAAGTTCCCTGCTTCCTTCTTAGCCTGGAATTTTCAGCTCTCCCAGCACATTGTTTGTGCCTTATGGAAGGCTTTGACCATTACAGCTTTGCACTAAATACATCTGTAATCGTATTGTAGAAGGATCTTAATTAGAGTTGTAAGAGCACCACACTCAATTCATGTGAGCTCCTGGTTGTGCAGTAGTTGATATGACCATCAATCTCCTTGAGATGGCTTTTTTCATCCCCTGAAATGTAACCCTGGCTTCACCTGCACCTGAACTTCTTTTGTGTGTAATTTAATACCAAAAGCAGGAAAAAGCATCTCAAGTGGTTTCCTGTGAACCTTTGCTCAAGGTGAAGGAGGAGACATGCATTCACTGCCTTAAAAATGGCTGACTGTTGGATCAATAGATCAGATTGTTTGGTGTCCACGAGTGAATCTCTTTTTCCACTGTTGGACACAGTGGTATGAAGCAAATTTTCTTTTCTTGAGGCTGTCTGTCTGCCAGGTGGAGTGGTAGTTAGGCCAAGAGATGGACTTGCAGTTGTGGAATCTGTGAAATCTATGACCTCTCTAGACTGCTGAAGGTGTTCAGTAGGCACACAGCTCACTGCCCAGCAGCACATTTAGCATCTCCCCACAAAGACGTGGTAGTTTTTGAAGGATGTGGGAATACATGGTAATATTTCATGTCAAAGAGCTTTATTGCAGTCAGTATGTGTGATGCCATAAACCCTGTGGTAGATGTTTACAGAGTAACTTGTGCCATTAAAGGGAAACTTGAAAATAATTGAGTTTTTCTGACTCTGACTGCATCATCTTCTGCCTGTGCTGTATTGGCTCAAGTTAGCTGAAACTTTAGGCAGGAGGACAATATTCTGAGGCAAGCTGTCTACCTGCAGGTCCCATTATCATCAGGACTGTAGCATCTTTCAGGAGCAGACTGTAAATTAAGGCCTGCAAGATCTGGCCATGTCCTCCCAGTCCTGCTTTTGTCTTTTGCCTTATGATACGAGATTTATATTTGTGTCACAAAACAGACCATAATGGTTATCTCAGAACTCATTGTTATTTTGCAGTGTTTTTATGAGGCCAGGAGCCTAATGCTGCAAAGTTGTTTGTAATGTTAAGCTTCTACACCTAAAGCAGTGAGGTATCCATGGTAACTGTATTGCCTGTACACAGTCCTCTGGCTGCCTTTTCACACAGGTCAGAGAACGAACATTCCCAGATACTGGCTCAATTTAGTCTGCCTCAAACATCAGATATTTTTAAAAAGACACTGGCTCTGACTTTTTTTTTTAATAGAATTCATCTTAAATTAGCCATTTGAGCCTCTGCATTCTGATAGTGAAAAGCAATATAAAAAGCCTCTGCCTCTGTAAATATGTCTGTTGCTCAGACCTATTCAAATTAAACCTAAGTCTTGTGCTGAAAATGTTAAAGGCTTTGCAGCAAGGAAATTCCAAGTTAAAGTTTCTACTTCACACTGATGAAACATCCTAATGGGAAGTTTACAATATACGCTTTCTACGTCCTCTGTCAGTACTTGGTATACTCAGTTTCCTTTGACTTCTCTTGTAGTTAAATCTAAGATTAGACTCCAAAGATTATCCCACTTCCTTCCCGATCTTATTGATAGGCAGAATATATGTTCATTGAAGATTAGCTTCTGTTCTAATCTATAATGACTTTTTGCTGTTGTCTGAGGTACTTATCTGCATATTCCAAAGTCTGAGGAAAATTCTTGGCAAAACTGGATGCTGTGCTTGGAACTTTTTTCATCTGCCAGCCTATTTCCATTTGCAGCTTTTCCCGCCTGTTTTTTTGGACATCATTTTACTTCATCTTGGTTTGTTCTGTCAGTTCCAATGCTTTTGCTATAGTGAATCATCAGGTGTGTTTCTTCTGAGAGTTTGGATTAGAGATTCAAGTGTGGAGGAGGAGGAGGAGGAAAAGGCCCAACTTTTAACCAGATGCTTCTTTCCCAAATGCTTGCTTTGCCCTTTTCCAGTCTCTTCCAGAGCTGCTTTGCTAAACAAGGAGGGATGATTACCAGAGTTACTGAGGGGGAAAAGCTACAAATCAAGTGTCACATGTATTATAATGTGTCATTGGCACAGCCAGGGGACAGGGAGGAAAAAGGCAAATTCAGAGGGGACAAGAATGAAGAAAAAAGATGGAAGACAGCAAAGCAGGAGAGACAAAATCCAGATCCTCTGCCGGTCTTCCACATCGTCCCTTCTGCACTATATAAATCTGTCAAGATTTTGACTGTCTCAGCAGCTCAGGGTGCCACAACTAGAATACTAATACTTGCTTCTACATATAGTGAATTTTAGGCCAGAGAAGGACATTAAGGATGTAGGTGGAGGCATCTGTGTGACCCTCAGTCCTTAGCAGTCAGAAAGCCATTTCATCATCAAGGGAACTCACAGGGAGACAGAAAGGCACTAATATGTATAGGAAACCAATTTATGTAACAAAGTCTTTGCGAAGTTGTAATTAATTAAAGGAACTAAATAATGGTGACATTCTGGTCAGTGTTATTTAGGGCTAAATGAGGGATCTGGTGTTCATAGGCTGTCATCAGTGGGGAAATCTGATGCTGTGGCTGTCTCAACCAAGCAAAGACATTCTTATGTGTCTTAGAGGATGAAGTATTTTGGACATAGAAGAACATCTGTAGAAGGGAGAAGGAGAGTTTGGAGAGTCACCTGGCTGAACAAGGGAGTGTGGGTAGCCAGCTCAACACCAGCAGCATGTCTCTCCGAAGAAGGGAGCCTTGAGCTTCTCTCCTAGAAGCTGCCCTTTGTTCAAGAGCTAAAGTGTTTCTATTTGCCATCATTTTTATATAAACCATAGTATTTTGCTAAGCAAAGGTGAAGACAAGATAAAATGCAGACCTTTTTCATGCTGGGATTTTAGTAATGTACTCTCTTGCTCTGGCAGTTCTGCGTTTTGCCTGTTGAAGTCAGGGTTCAAGCTGATATTTTGGGTCACTATAGTGCTCTGCTCTGCACGTCTCCTCATCATAAATGTCATAAAACTGATTTTTCTCTTGAATCTACATCAGATTGCACTGGTTTCTGGATCTAATACAAGTAGACTTGGTACACTTCGTGTTGCCTTTTAAACACACGAGGATTGCTAAAGAGGGTCAGACCAGAGGATTAAGAGTGTTTCTCGCTGTGTGGCCATCACCAGATGCCTCACAAGGTCTAAGAATCCCCACTGTAGGCAGAGTTGAAGTTTTCTATTCTTCCTGAAGCCTTGGGATAATCCTTAACAGTAAGACCATAAATCTGTGGCCCCTAAAGCAAGAGATTTTGTCTTCTTTCCCATAGTTGTTTTTTTAACATTTGCTATTGTAACTGGTTTTGCTTGTTGTCTATAGAAATGCCCAAATCCTCTTCTGAGTCGAATTCTTGCCCTCGGTGACTTCCCATGGTAATGAGTTTTCTACCATCTAATTATAAGTGGGATAATAATTATTTCTTTATTACTTTTTCATTTACCATCTTTACATTGCGTTGGAGGCCACTTCTTGTGTGGGAGAGGAAAGAGGAATTCCCAACCTCCCTGTCTCCTCACCATTCATGCTTTGCTCTACTTTTGTCACATCTTTCAACCTCTTTTCTTAGGTGAGCAATCTCAATCTATAACACCACAGTTTTTTTACACCTTTGTGTGCTCCCACCACTTCTCTGAGCCTTCCAGGAAATGGCAACTTAGATGAAACTGTGTCATTGATCTAACTTAGAGCTCTAACTTTGCCTATACTATTTCCCACCCTGCTCAATGTTTTAAGAAGGTTTTTTTTACTAACTAAATGCAGCAGCAATGCTGCATTCAGGGCAGAGGATTTTATTAATAATCAGAATAGCCTGAGCAGGCAGTTAGCTAGCCCCTAAAACTGTTGGTGGCTTTTGTTTTGCACTCCCTCGAAGCACTGCCTGGCTGCCATGTGTGTACAGTTTTAATTCCCACTTACTGGAACTTTAAAGTTCATCTTGGTTTTCATGAGGCTGTTGAGCCCTAATGTTGGGATGTTGCATGGCATTTATCAGAGAGATGTCATTAGTGGGGATACCAGTCCTCTTGAAACACAGTAGAAAAAAATTGCAGTTCCAGGACTTCCAGAGCAGGTTTTCTGCAACCTCACTGTTAATCTATGCTGTACTTAACAGTTCTAAAGAAGCAGATGACATTGTATTTCCATAGCTACATGCTGTGCAAGTAGGAATGTTCCAGTGATAATATATTTCTCCTTGGAAGCAATAGACTTTTAGGCCTTATAATGGCAACAGCTTCATAATGTATGTATACTAAAATCTGTTATGGTGAAACAGCTAATGCCCATGTGCAGCAGTCTTATCTGGGACATAAATAACTCAGGAATTTTAGCAAATATTAAATATAAAGGGGCAATTTAGTATTATGGGTGAACAACTTGCATATTAAATTTTATACAAACATGAATTTGTCTTTTAGTAGTGGGAATTTGAAAAGCTAAGACAGGCTCATGAAAATGTGTCTTCGTCTCCCCCTTGTCTCTATCTTTGAACCAACTGATTTAATTTCAAGCAAATTTCTGGTAATTTTTTTCAACCAGTTCTAGAGTGGCTTCAATTTTATTTTTTTTTTTGTTCAAGCTAGAAGATACCTTTTTCCTGATCTTGGGAAAGTTAGCATTTAGAAATTGCTTTTGCTCCTAAAATAAGACAACAGCTAAGAAGCTATCGAGCTATTGCCATGACAGCCAATATGCCTCTGAAAGTTATTAAAAACAAAATGTTACTCTCTTAACAACATTTCAGTTTCATTCAGCAACTTTGGCTAATAGAAATAGTTTATGAAACTTCTGCTGCAGTGTTGCACAAAGTCAGAATTATTTCCATGGCAATCTTCAAAGGATGTTATTAGGTTTATTTGTTTAAACTGATGAAATCTTAGACTCCAAGAGTGGAAAGCTAATATTGGCCTCTAATTTAAAAGGGAGGATTGAGAACTGCTTTGGAAACAGAGAGGTTTTTCCTACTGAAAGATGCCTTCAAAAATCAGAATGCCTGTCTGTCACTTGGAAGAGAAGCTCTGTCATAAAAAGTTCAGATATGCCAGAAAAGACCAACTCCAACACCAAGTCACTGCAGGTTTGTGAGTAAGGAAGTAAAAGCCAGGATAAACCCTGAATAACCTTGGAGAGGTGCTTATCCTGCTCACTTATTAATGACATTACTGGGACTTGAGATAGCTTGGCCTAACACAGGGTCTGAACGGAGACCTGATTCCTCATGCCTGGGGAATGACCCTGCCAAGTGCCTTCTTTCCAGCCTCCTGAGGAATTCAGCGCAGGGGTTATCATAGAGTCCAACTCTGTGTGTCAACACAGCCTTTGCCAGGGCAGAAACAGAGCTCAGATCTTCAGTGATGATGTTTTAGTCATAAGATTATCCATTTCTTATACTTTATCGAGGGGTCCTTTCCTTTTAGTGTGGCCTTACCTCGTAATCCTGTATTGCCATTAATTCTGAGTTACTTGGGGGTGGATTTGGTGCTTGAGGAAGAGGGGATGTGGCTCTTTGTGGTGACAGCCAAGTGTCAGCAACTCTGTCCTTGCTGAGAGTCAGCAGCAAGGATCTGAGCTCCTCTTGGCATGCACTATCAACAAATCTGCTGGAGGAGGTTGCTTAATATGTAGTTGATATTTACCACCTCTGGCAGTCGAAGTCAAATCAGGCTCCTAGAAATGATGAAACCACTTGGGTTTGGTTTCCTAATGATCAAAACCCCATCCACATATTTTAGTGGGGTTTAATTCTTTTTGTTTTATTTTTCCTGGCTTTCTGGCTCTGGCCACACAGATTTCACATTTCCAAGTACTATTCTCAGGACCAGGAGCGCTAGAAATTAGCAGGGATCGGGGTGGTTTTTGTTTTGGACTCTTTTTTTTCAATGTAAACTGGAATTCTCATACAAGCACAGAACTCTAGGTGCTGAACTTAAAGTGCCAGCTATCATGAATAGGATTATACAGTTGGGAGAGTTGACATGAATAGAAAATTCCCAATCAAGTTTACTGGAAATTTATTCGAACTACTGTTTTTTAAAACGGGAACATGAATTATAAATATTTTCAAATTATACCTGTCAAAATGGATAGCTGATAAAGCACCAGACTTGTGGTGTTGTCTAACTTTGCTTTACTTTTCTGTTGGTCTGAAACGCCACCTAATTTCATAGATACAGTGAAATCAGTGTGGCAGCTGGCTGTGCTCCAGGTGGGAATTGTTCTCCTCTGCTGAGAATTGGAGAAGGATGCAGCATTTTCTTTGCAGCACAGAGCAAAGGGACAATCTACCTATCACCGCAGTTACCACTTAGGACATCTTGTGCTGTATCCTGACCCCATCCAGACTGGTTTTTGGAGCTGATTTGTGCTCATTTTCCAGTGAGGTAGATGCTAAGACTATGTTTCCATATACGTAAATATATGTCTAAATATTGCTGCTGCCCTGAACTACCACAGGATTGGCTTCCTTTCATCGTTCCTGTTTTTTCCTTAATGCCTGAAGTCTGAGAAATCAGCAATAATTTGGTGTCTGTTTCCATCTAAGAATGCAAGAGGTGTTGCTCAGAACCATGAGGTGTGGTGGTCATTTTGTCAGGCTGGTTTTTGAGGCATTCTGGATACAGGGTTGCTGATCACTGTCAAAAGCACATCTGTAAATCATGGAAGGATGGGATCCAGCAGGTCTGTGTGTGGAATATCCGTGTACTGAATATGATGGTGTTTCAGGCAGGAATGAGTGGCATTAGAGGAAAAATGGTTGGCTTTGATGAGGTCTTGGGCCAGGTTGGATGGGGCTGGGAGTAACCTGGGATAGTGGAAAGTGTCCCTGCCCATGGCAGGGGATGGAACAAGATGAGCTTTAAGATCCCTTCCAACTCAAACCATTCTACAATTCTATGTTTCTGTTATCTTTAGTAGTAGACAAGGGTGAAGTTGAGAAATCAGTGGAGCTGGTGGTGGGTAAAAATGAGCAGGTGAAAACTGAAATAGAGAAGTGCCTCCTGAGCCAATTTGAAAGCCCTGAGCCAAGAGATGAAGATCCTGGCACATCTGATTCCAAACAGGACAGGCACTACATCTGCAGTTCCTCCCTTAGCTAGTAAATCAGATATCTGTAATGCTTTGGCTTCGAAGTTCACCATAACAGCAGCACAGTGAAAGAGAATAATGTCATGAAACTGCTATTTGGCCACTTGTGTTATTTTCCCCAGCTACCTGTTTCAAATTGCTCATAAAACACCAAAACCCAGTAGTGCTCATAAGTATTCATCTGGAAATTAAGTGTCTATTTCAGTAAATATCCACGTTAGGGCACTTACGGGTAAATCTTTTCCTTGCAGAGCACGAGGAGTTCCACACAGAAATCCTGTTAACAAATAATAGGATTTGTGTGCATAACCCCCTGTGCATCACTTTGAAAGTTTACCCCCTGCAGCATAAGGGTTAGGTAATTTTAGTCTTTGAAAATTATGCTTTTCAGATCTAGTCTTTTCCTCCAGTATGTTATTGATGGTGCAGTCATAAATGCTTCTGAATAATCGTGATCAAATCTTACATTGTTTTCTTTCAGTGGTGGAGAACTTGGGTTATTGTGTTTCTCGGTGCTTTGTCTTGTACCGGGGGAAGTTGCAAAGGAAAAATTACATAGGTGCAAACATGACCTGTTTTGTAAGTGCACAATTTATCACTATAGATGGAAACCCTGTCACCCAATGAGTAACAGCACAAGTGACAGATATAAACAATCATATTTGCCCACAGCAAAACACTGTTCACTCTCTATATAAATGCATATGTATGTAGAGATCTTATGTTTGGACAAAGAAATGGACATTTGACAGCTACTAATATTTTATGACCCAGTAGAAAAAAATTATACAATTACGAAATGAAACTGTAAGTTAAAAATGTTTTCTTCTCAGGCTAAATCTGAATGTCCCAATGCTGAGGCTTTCACTAATCCAAATAATTTTTCTCTCCTGCTGTATTTTTAGTGGAGACACTTTTTAGAGATACTGCCAAAAATCCCCTTACTTTTAATATGACATTTTCCTCAGTTTCTTCAGGGTGCAAAATTGGCCAGTCACCAGGCAAAACCTGGTTTTCTTGCAATGTATGCAGTATCCTTTTCACTATCCATATTGAAAATAGACTGGCAATAACATTTGTTTTGAAATATTTTGGCACTTAGGCTTCCAACTTTCTATGGAACCTGGAACTGCAAAGGAAAGAAGAATTAAAAGACTGCAAAAAAAAATTAGCAGCTCTTTTAAATCACTGTAGTTTGGTTTTAGAGAAGGTCACACTTGTGGTTTTTTACTGAATTTCTGCACTAGCTACAACCTTGAGTTTATCGGTGTTTGTGATTTAGGCAGTTTGTATGGAGACAAGTGGGATTACTCCCAGTTTTTGTGTAGGATTGAACAATGGCACATTTTAAATGTGGGGTGTCTCTGCCTAATGAGAGACAGATGAGAGGTGTGGGTGGCCGGTTCTGCTCTCCAAGGAGAACTGTGTCATGAAGTCTGGTGCATATTTTGGGTTAGTTTTTTTTCTTTTCAGACTTGGATAAAAAACTTTTGCCTGGCAAAGTGCTTGTCTACTCCTTCTCCTACTGAAATTGCTGGCAAATCTCTCGTTGATTTTAGTGGAAGCAGAGCTGGGCACCAGCTGGACCCAACCTCATATTTAAAAGTGCTTTTTCCCTGGGGTGCCCCAGCATGCAAATAACTCTGCTGTTGGGTGTCATGTTTTATTGGTGAAAATATATCACTTTCAACTATCAGTTGGCTATGAAAACATCTTGTTGCAAAAAAAGATCAAAACCAAGGAAAAAAGCTCACTCTGTGTAAAAACAAACAAACAACTCCCCAAAACAAACAACTTCCCCCAATTCGTGAGCCCCCCTGGAAGTTGCTGGCATCATGAAAACAGAAATTTTCCATTTTCTGGACATAATAGGAGTCAGGGCTCCGGGACTCTCTTCCAAGCTCGTGCTTGTGCAACACCATGCGTGTGTGGTAGCTGTGGCCTCAGTTGATCCCTCTTGGAAATGAGGAGATGTCTGTGTCATCTTACATTTCAAGAGCAGGTTGAATCATAATTTAAAGGGTTATAAAACTTCCATGCATGGTATCTTCACAGAAGCCACTTGCACAAAATTACTTCTCCTGCTGTGTTTTGTGTCCAAAAGAAATAAGGGAACAAAATAGTTTGAAAATGGGTGAAAAGCAACAACAACAACAAAAAATCATCCCGAAGCGGGCACTCAGACCAAGCAGTATAGGAATTTCATTTATAAATTATGAGAAGAAAATGTAGAGGGAGGTGTTTTTTAAACAGCCTTCATAGAAAGCCAGGCTTCTAACCTCATCTATATTTACTACAGGAAAAGGTGGCATGATGTCTCCATAGATTATGTGAGATGACATATTTTTGTCACCCAACTTGTTCTCCTAATGTAGACCACAAGATCTTCAAATAGTTTCTGTCTGAGATGCCACCTAGTCGTGGTTTAGTAACTGCCAGCAGTACAGACTATCACACCTCTTCTTAAGCTGTTCCAATAGCTAAATGCCATTACTGTTATATAAAATAAAAATAAAATTCATAACCCACAAACTGAATAACCCAGCTGCCTCTACTTCTTTTCTAGCTGAATTCCTCCATCTTCAGCTTCTCACCAGCATGTCTTGCACCTTTTATCTTTAGACTGAAGTCATCCATTGTCAGATTTCTTGTGTAGATAGTCAGAAACAGAGCTCATGCTTAGCCTGACTAGCTCAGTAGATAGAAAGCCTTGAATTTCTGATGAGAAGGCATGTTTTGTTCCCTAATCACTCTCATGGAGCTTCTCCAAGCCTAATCCAATTTGTCAGCATACTTCTTGAGTTGTGGACACCAACTTGTGGTGTGATATTCCTGCAGTAACGTGCCCCTGCGTGTGGAGAAGTAAAATAGTCTCACAAATCCTACATAATTGCTCTTGTTCTCATTCACAGAATCGTGGGATTTTGGGAGTTGTCTTTTTTTTTTTTGCTCCAAGACCTTTCATTCTTCCCCAAAGTCATGGCCTTCTAGAACAGAATCCTGCATTTTTTGGTGTTCTGCATTTTATTGTTATTAAGACATACAGGGGTTTGGACATGATGAGGCTCATTTTGTTTGCATCTAGTCAGTATAATGAATGATGCCTAACTTGTTACCAGTGACTAGACCTCACCACCCCATTCCCCCCCCTCCCTTTTTTTTGGTGTCCTTTCTAAACACTATTAATAATTATTTTCTGTATTCTTTTATTTAATTGGAAAAACCCCAGGCAGACAATAAATACTTTGTGAGGTTGCCTATTAGAAGCCTATGCACTTGTTTATGATTTCTTGCTTTAAATTGCACACTAAATTCTGTCAATCTTTTACTTGTTAAGCCATTTGATAACTATCCTTGTGGGCTTACTTAATCAAAAATTTTGCCTGACAGGATTATGTCACACTGCACAGTTTATCAAACTTTACCAGAATGATATTTTCATTATTAGCAAAAGCAGAAGATAATCTTCAGAAGTTTCAGAAGGTCTGTTTTTGTAAACCTGTATTGAGGCAATTATTGCAACATGATGCCAGTATTAAAACTGCCATCAGTTTATAGGAGCTTCCTTTAATTTTCTGTTAATGGAATGCAAAATTAGCCATTTGTTTTCCCCAGAGTTCATATCAAACTCACTGCAGACGGTTGGATATCAGTAAGAAGTGTAAAAAGTACTCCCATGCACTTTTAGAAAAGTAGCATTGCACGTGAGATTTCTCCCAGTTCTCTACCATTTTGTATCTGTTCCATGCTTTCTGAAAATCTGTATTAGTAGACCAGAGATCCCCGACAGTTCCTCTTTTATATGTGGCTGCAAATTATCTGCATGTAAAGATTTAACATGCCTAATCTTCATGTATCTTCCTGAATTTATACTGAAATACACTCACAACATCATCCATTGTATCACAGAAATGCCTGTTGGATGTAGCTGCCTTTTATGTGTTATCACTGGTAATCTGAACATTTCATTATTTTCATGTAGAGTGAGAACCAGAAGAGATCACCAGATCCTCTAGTTCAGCCTTCAGAACATCATAAATAGAATTCCAATTCCTTAAGAAGAGTGCAGAATTATTTAAGAGAACAGATAATTTTTAACAGTGTAATACAGTGAGCTGGTGCTGATGCAGGTATCCACAATAAGCCTTAGGTATCTCTCTCAGCCATTCCTTCCTGGCACAGAACAGCCCATCCTTATGTGGAACCAGCCTTTTGCAGGCTCAGAGAAGTAAAGTGAACAAACCATTGTATTAAGGCATTTAAATCAAGTTTAGAGACCAATGAGTATAATAAAATACGGACTGAGAAAACATAATTTGTTTGTGTCTACGTGTTCCTATTGGAATAATTATTCCCTATTGGAAACTTTTGTCTGTCAATCCCTAGCTATTTAAAACTGCAACAACAATATCCAGTTGTTGCTTTCTTGTGCCCTCAGTCTTTACCCTAGTTTTTGTTAGGGACAATGCAGTGGTATTCATCAGTAACAATAAGGCTGTTATGTTTCATTGTGTTTTTTCCCAAAGCTATACAATGTTCTAGCCATTATAGAAGGCTTGCAGTCAGCTGAGTGATGTTTACATGCCACTTCCATACCCTAATAAGAGGTATAAAAGAAAGTGTATTGTAGCCAGCAGGGGAGGGATTCAGCTTGGAAGGCTGAGACTTCTGCCACGTGTGGAAATGTAGTGGGGGAAGACAGCACTGCCCTGCCCAGTGTGCTTTTATTTCTGGCCTCTGCTTTAGTAACGTGGTTATCAATAATAGCTGCTGCAAACTGCTTATTCATGCTGCTGCTGGGATCATTTGCTTTTGGGCAATATTAATTTTGTGGCTAGGCTAAGTTCACAAGGACATCAATGGCGTGGCTGTCTCGCTCACCCTGGCAGCAGTTTGTCTCGTCCGCATGATAGGCTCTTCTAGATGCGTTTTTTGGCATTCCCATAAAAGCATACCCAGACACCTCTGCCAGCAGGATCAGCACTTTTGTGGGAAGCAGGGTCTTTCCATCTTTTTCTAGCATGGTGCCTCACACAGTTGCACGCAGGAGGTGACGGGTGCTGCTGAGATACATTCCTGGAGCATTTTTTCTGTGCATTTCTCAGCCCCGGGTTGTGTTGCTGGTCTTTTCTGCTCTTTGTAGTGGCAGCTGATTTCACAAGGCTCATGAAGTCATATGGTCATCACAAAGGGGAGGAAGATTCTGAGTTTGCAAGTGTGTGGGCTGAGCCCGAGGGCGCGTCTTTGGCACAGCTGTCAGCCAAAGCAGAGGTGCCACCACATCTCTGCTTTGCAAGCACGGCGTCCTTGACTCTTGACACTTTGGCTTCTGGAACTGTGACTGTTGTCTGAGTTTATGGGAGGTTGAGAGAAGGAGTGAGAGAGAGCAGGAATCCTAATAATTAAGGCTTGCTTCTTGGAACAAGTCTGTGCCTTAGTTTGGTAATAGGGGAAGCAGGATTCCCCTTCCCATTGCAGATGGAAAAACATCTTCATATTCCTGCTCCTCCTGATGTCTCTGAAGGTAATGAGGCAGTAAGAGCTGAGATGTGCTCAGTTACTCGCTTCCAAGCAATCAGACCCCAGTGCTAAATCATTCAGTTTATTAGTCAAAAGCTTTTTCGTGGTCTTAAACTCTCTTCTGGATAAAATAAAGGCTGTTTTGATTGAAAAATAAAAGCTTGTGACCACAGGTAGTATTCTTAACTATATATAGATGGCTTTTGGTGTTTCTTCCCATGACTGCACTGTGACTGTTTCTATAATTTACCATTAGTCATCCACAGACTGCAAAGATTACTCGTTGAGGATGTTGACTCAAACTGAGTGGCTGATCAGGTGGTATGGCAAGTGCCAGCCTTTCTGATGAAAAGATCTTGTCTCAAGGCAGTGCCCATTCTGGATCAGGCCCTAGTCTGGACTTAGAAAGGGTTTTTGCTCTGTGATTCCATTTGTGTGATACAGTTTTATAATTCTGGATATATGCAGCTGAGAAAGCTTGAAAAGGGACTTTATCCTGCTTCTTAGTCCATGTTTATTGGTTCCAGTGAGAACTTTTTTCCCCTCAATAATACATTGGTCTTCTTCAGGACGCAAGGAAAATGAGGTTCACTGTCCTGTAAGACACTGGATTTTGGTCACAGCTGGAGACATGATGTTGAGCAGGAGGAGCTGGTGCTCTTTGCAATGTCAGAATTGCTTATGAGCTTGGTTAGCCTACCCTGTCCACGCATGCAGGGTTAAACCCCACCATAAACCAGGCTGGGAAGGAATCTGTCTCTGTGTGAGCTCCTCAGAGACTTCTGAATCCTCGCCTCCCTCTGTAGTGTAGAGCACACTGGCTAAAGCTCACCTGGAAAATCCACCTAATAAATTCCCTGGCACTGCACTACAGATGTGTAGGTGACACTTCTTATTTTTCTTGCAGCCCATTGTATTTATAGCTTTTGATATTTTAACATAGGCCTTGTACTTTTCTTAGCTGTTTGAGGGAAATCTGTACAGACTATTAACAAATTAAAACATCACATTGTGAGAACTAGGAAGGAATGGCTGGGTTGTGTTGTCAGGTGGCACACAAAATCCTGCATTTTGGCACTTGTTTGAGGTGGACAAACCCATTGTCTTTGAGGTCAGTGAAGCAGTGAATCCCCACTGGGGCTCTTGGAAATACTGTTAAGTTAACAGAGAAGTGGGAGTGCTTCTGATGCAGTGTTTTTTACATTCTTTTCTTTCATTAAAACCATTAGTTTAGTAAAAGTAAGGAAAAAGTTGTTCCATTTTACTACCAAGCTGTTCAAATTACCAACTTCTGTGGTGATCATTGGAGGCCTTGTGTACTCTTTTCTGTATAAAATCTTAGGTTACAGATATGCCTACAGTTGTTGTGTCACCTCCTGCCTCTGTAAAGCTGAGTGTTGACTGAAGGTGTTCCCAAGAGACTGAAGGCAAAATAAAAATGCCAAGTAATTGGTACCTCTGACTCTTATGTTCTGCAACACAAGACATGTTGGATTAAGCGAAATGAAAGGGAAGATCTTCAGAGAGCTGCATGCAAATTTTGACTGGTTGTGGTTTTGGAAGTCAAGGAACAAGGAAATACAGAGAATGCTTTTTAAACTGTTCTATCAAATGTCACATATCTGTTTAAATATTTCATGTGATGTGGCTTCTTTCAGACAATCAGCTGTATTATCTGAGATCAGAGAAAAGGGAGTGATACTACTCAGCTGCAGAAAATAGGAAGAAAGTACTGCCATGGCAGCATAGGGCATAGACACAATGACTGCAGAGTGTTGGCTATTTATGGAACTTGTTTCAATATACACATCTTACAGATAACCAGTCAGAATTATTGAGGTTGAGGTATTTTATTTGTAATCTATAAGTTTAAAAGAAACATAAAATAAAAGTTTATACAACACTATTTTAGAATTCTTCCCATGGGATTTGTTAGGTAAGACCATTAGATGTTTGTTTTCTGGACAAATTTACTATTTGTGTGCTTCCTAATTATAATGGAAAGACCTAATAAATTATGTATCTATGTTAAACAGCTTGCTTTTCAAACAAAGGGAACTGGCCACAACTCTCATTTCTTCTATTTTTATCTTTCTCTTAAAGGGCAACACTTTAAGGAAAATACTCCTGTATCGCTACTTTAAAGGGGAATATGGAAGTGGTATGAATGGGCCCCTGTCTGCCAGCTACAGCAAAACTGCACAAGTGGGAGGTAAATCAACACAGATCATTTCAAGAGAACAAAATTAGCAGCATCATTTTTTTCTAATAGGCACATTGGAAGTGCTCCAGTGATTCAGTTGGTAAATAAATACAAACGTGTTCTATGATTAGTTAGAAGAGAGGTAGTAGCAGACTTTTTCTATTTTTAAGTTGCATGCACTTGTCTCAGATGGCTCCTGTGCATTTCATAGAATCACAGAATATGCTGAGGTGGGAGGGACCCACAAGGATCACAGGACGTTTGGAGGTACCAAAGTAGGTACCAGTAAATCACCATTCAGAAATTCAGCAAAGCACAAAACATTTAAATAAAGATGTTGCTGTTTCTGGAAGCTTAACTTTTTTTTTTTACACTTCTAGACCCTTTATTGATATATGAAAAAAAAAGGTATAAGGAAAAGCTTCTTGCAAAAACACTGGTTGGACAATGGAACAGATCTCCCTGAGAAGCTGTAGGATGTGTCAGTTCTTGTTACAACTGGACAAGACTCTGATGAACCTGCTCTAATTACCTTGAGCAGGAAGTTTGAGCAGATGGTCTCTGTAGGGCCATTATAACCTAATTTTTTTGCATTGTTGTTATAGAAGCCACAGGAAGTTACTATAGGATGGTTTCTAAGAAAACCCAAAATAATGCATGTCATGGGAAAAGAGACAGAAGTTGGGTACAGAGCCAGGTCAAAATACTTGTCATTGCATTTTCAGCATATATTAAAGGCATACCCAGATTTGTGGGCATTTCCAAATGTTACCTAACTGTTCCTCCATGGCTATTTCAGTGTAGACACTGGAAGTGTTTAGTTTTGATATCCTGCACACCAAATTTTGCTCCCTAACAAACAGGAGAGTAAAGATTTACTTGATTTACTTTTTTTTTTTTCTTTTTAGTTCTGTCTTTAAAAGTTGTGTGTATGGCTTCATCACAAACAAAGCCTACACGATTTTAATCAGATTAATCAAAATAGTACTGACTGATTAAAACAGTACTGTATTTTTCCTAATGAGGTGGACACAGTTATATCTTTATAGAAGGAAGTATAGCAGGAAAGATGATAATCTGTTATAATAAAAGATGGTTGATTTAATGAGCTAATGCAATTCAGCAAGATTTCTTCAACCCACTCCTTTACCTTGGATTAACTCAGGTCTCTGTTCTTAAAGAACGTCATCATGACGTTAATGATTTAGGAGTTTTGTTGGCAGCAGCACTTGGCTAGAAGGTCATACTCATAACCAGAGTGGATTTAGCAGGACACAATCTTTGTGTAGATTAGGTCTGAGATGGAAGAGCAGATTTAAAAGTGGTCTCAGAGCACTGCCCATACTCACAGTTGGGTGTGTGCAGCAGTGGAATTAAAAAAGGGCTTTGGTGAACAAAATGGTGTCATTTCCAACTTCCTTATTGTCTGAATATCATGAAAGAACAATGGTTTGGGGACTTGTTTTATTGCTTATTCTTAGAGCCCAACATTGCAGTTTCATACAAAAATCTTCGATTTTTTATCAGGGGGAATTTTACCTGAAAGAGAATTTCAAAATGAAATTTATGACATTGCTATTGTGTGCATTATTACTACTAATAGATACGCTTCTGTGCCCATGTGTGAAACCATCATGAATGGGATGTCTTTGTCTAATTTGCAGGTGGATTTTCGGGACAAGACTCGGATAAATCTGGGGTGACCATGTTTGATATTCAGTGCCTTCTGGATAAAGAAGGTGCCTCGGAACTGGTTATAGATGTCATAGTAAACACCAGGAATGACAGGATTTTCTCAGAAGGCATTTTGCTTGGCATTGCGTTGCTTGAAGGTGGAAATACGCAAACACAGGTACTTATTTAATATCCTTATTCACATATTGATTTTCAGAAGCACGTAGCCTGGCGACAAATAGAAAGAACCTTTCTGCTGTGAGTTCTGTGAAAAGTTTGTCACTGTAATACAAAGGTAAATATGCCCTATTGCTATGCAATATCTCGTAGTGTAGACTCTTCAATAGAAGAAAATGTTTTTCAGCTGTCCCTTTCTGTGTGCTTCTTTTAATCTGGTTTTTGCCATGTAAGCATTGCCTCAATTTATTTTATATCACTCTTTGTAAAATTAAAAATAACAGTGCTTTTAAGTATATAATGGCAATAAAAATATTTTCTGGAAACCTTCAGGGACATTTATCAAAATCTCCAAAGAGAGCAAAACTGATCATTTGAGAAAAGCGGTATCCCATTCCATAGAAAAAAACTGCTTTAAACTATGGATTCTTGTTTTTTGTGAATTGTGTCCCTCAACTCAACTTTCGCCAAATAAGATGATTGAAGAAAGAGGGAGAATTGAGATGATGAAGGGCTGGGAGGGTTTGGATTATTCAGCCTGGAAAAGAAAAGGCTTTGGGGTGACCTTGGGGTGACTCTGGGGCCTTCCAGGATCTGAAGGGAGTCCTACAGGAAATATGGAGGGAGACTATTTCCAAGGGCCTGGAATGACAGGACAAGGGGGAATTGCTTCAAACTGACAGAGAGCAGGTTTAGATGGGATATTAGGGAGAAATTCTTCCCTGTGAGGGTGGTGAGGCCCTGGCACAGGTTGCCCAGAGAAGCTGTGGCTGCCCCATCCCTGAAGTGTCCAAGGCCAGGTTGGATGGGGCTCTGAGCAAAGCAACCTGGGCTAGTGGAAGGTGTCCCTGCCCATGGCAGGGGGTTGAAACTGGATGGTCTTTAAGGTCCCTTCCAGCCCAAACCATTCCATGATTCTATGATTATTTATCCTTGACCATGACCAGCAGAGTTATCAGAAGAGAGGAGAGTTGCCATGAACCATTTCCTGCATTTCTCCAGCTCTCATCATTGCCTGTGGGAGGAATCCCATTTTGTATCTTTATTCTGTAAAAAGATAATATGATCTGTGACCCTTATAGAGTGTCCAGAAAATGATAAAGAAATGAGATTTTTTTTCCCACCTTTCTAAAATGAATTGTTAGGGGCCATAAAAAGCTTTTACTTTGGGAGACAGTTTGTAAAATGCTGCAAATGTTACTCAGACTGCTTGACAGTAATACTAAGGGACTGTAACCTAAAATATTAACTATTTAGTATTAAACTCTATGTGTAGCACAAAAAATTAATATAGTCCAAGTTATAATATTACATCTTAGATGTTCCATGTTTCCTCTTGTTGCATAATAACAGTTACTTTTCACTGTTATTTGTAGATGGAATATTATTACTCTAGTAAGCTGCAGAAATGGAGAGTGTCACAAAATAATTTAACTTCAAGTGTAATATCGTGACATTTTAAAGATTGCAAATAGCACTGTTCACCGTTTTACCCAAATTCTGAAACATTATCATCAATCTTTGTTACCAACCTTGCATATCACTTCATGAAAGAACTGGTGGCAAACATTTGTTTTATATAAGTGAATTAATTACTCATCATTTGTTTTGCCAAAAAATAGTGTATTTTTGTATTTCTTCTTCCTTAGGAGATTGATATCTGAACTTTTTTTTTTTTTTGCAGTATTCAACCTACCAGCAACTGAAGGAGCAAAAGAAGTCAGAGAAATTCTTTAAGGTGCTGTATGACCGCATGAAAGCTGCTCAGCAGGAGATCAGATCAACAGTGACAGTGAACACTATTGATCTGGGGAGCAAAAAGAAAGAGGATGACAATGACCTCACCATATCTGTTCCCAAAAAGAGAGGTAAGGAGGCACTCCTGTGAAAGAGGGGAGAAGTGCATTTTATATTGGAACTGCACCGCTGTGTTGAGATGATCAATAAGCCTCAATATTAACCATTGCTAATTTGCATCTTTTGTCTGCTTTCTCTGAATTATAGTCCACCCCAGGCTGGCTACAAGGAATTAGCTTTGATGGAATCAGTGAAGCTGTGCCAGTTCGCATCAATAAAAGATATAGAACCATATTTTTAGAGAAACAGAAGTAGAGGCTGCTGCTAATGGGGCTATTTCACAAGAGCAAGCACAGGAACTGATTTCCCACCCTGTGGTCTTTCCATTGTTCTCATCATTTATTGTATATGGGAGAGAAATAGTAGGGCTTTTTGTGTTAATGTTCTGTTTCACTCTGGTTTGTGGTTTATTTGGAACATGCTATCCCTGCATGAATGTTGCTTTGATATTCTTTGTAAGTTGCCTAGAGGTCTTCGAAAAGTTAGGCACCAACCAAGAAAAAGTTGCATTCATTATTATTGTTTTCTTATTGTTTAATCAAATGAGGAGAAAGAGTTTCAAAAATGAAGGAAAATCATCTTCTTTTCAGTTAAGGATTCAACCCTGCATCTGAAAGAGGGTATGAAAGGACAGTTAACAGAGGCATCTTCTGCAACATCCAAGGCTTACTCTGTGTATAGGAGAGAAATGGACCCAGAAATAGATCTCATGGGCTCAGGAACAGATGCTGCAAATGCAGAAGAGAAGTCCACAGAAGAAGCAATCATGAGCCCTGCCATTGCAATCATGCAGCCAATACTGAGGTTTCTTCAGCTGCTGTGTGAGAACCACAACCGAGAGCTCCAGGTAAAGTGGTTTTGAGCTGAGCTGCAAATGAAGTATTTATAGGGACTGCAGCTTCAAAAGGGAAGAAAAAACACCCTTGTGCCTGGCTGCTGTTACAGAATAGGGCTGTCTAAAATGTTGTTCTTCTTTTGGTCCAAGGTTAAAATAACCCTTTTCAAGACCCACCTTAGTTGAGTTCATGTTTATGTCCTCAGAATTGCTTGGGGACTGCAGTGTAGCCACATGGAACTGAGAAGTGTCTGAGTGACCCTGCTAGTCAGGTTTCTGTGCACAAATGGTGGATCACTTACCACGGACCTGAAGACCACAAGAACTTTCTGGGTAGTGTTTGGGAACTGCTCTGTTCCCAAGGTGTTATGATTGAAGGCTTTGAGATGTGTGTCCCTCCTATATCAGTTCTCTTGGTAGAAATTACTGTCCCCATAGCAACTTTTGCAAAATGAATTTTCTACAATTATTCCCAGTGTCCAGGAGCCTCCCTTAGAGCAGTTTTGGGGGTGGTTTGAGCTGAGCTGCAGTTCTGGGCTGGCACAGCCAAGGAGTGGCTGTGATGTGCTATGAGACCTGCTCAGCTGTGGGAATGAGCTTCCCAGAGCAGGGGTGTAATAGATGGGTGGAGGCAGGTGTGCAGGACATATATAAGACATTTAAGGCCAGTGCAGATCTTTGCAAAGCTCACTTTCCTAAGCCCTCTTTGCTCTGCTGTTTTAATCAGCTTTTAATTTCTCACCTGCTGCACTAGGTCCTAATATATTTTCTGTAGTGTGCTGTACTTCAGTACCTGATGTACAGTGGTCATAATTTGTATAAATTGTATATATAAATAGTACCTTTTCATGTTTTCATGGGAAAAAAGACTGTGTTTGACTTGACTCTCTCTCTCTCTCTTTTTTTTTTTTTTTGGTGTATATTCATTTTCTCCATCCACCAGAATTTTTTAAGACATCAAAACAATAAAACAAATTACAATCTCGTTTGTGAGACCCTTCAGTTTCTGGACTGCATCTGCGGAAGCACAACGGGTGGGCTGGGCTTGTTGGGGCTTTACATCAATGAGAGGAATGTGGCTCTTGTCAACCAGACACTGGAAAGCCTTACTGAGTATTGCCAAGGTCCATGCCATGAAAACCAGGTAGGGCTCAAATAACTCCTGGATGCAGAAGAGTGTACCTGAATGTGTGGTGTCTGGGTGCTTGTCATAAATATTTCAATGTTGCTAATAACATAAATTCACTTCCAACTGCTGTGACTGGGCTTAACACACAAGCTTTCATAAGGCCTGAGTGAACCTTTTAAGTCAGAACTCAAAACAGACTCTTCCTGTGGTATATCTGCTTCCATTGAGGATTACCAGTTCTTTTGGAGAGAGCTTAATGTTGTGTCTGTGGCTTAAACCTCACTTTGTGAGACTGGATTTGGAGTCACAGCTGTGGAAGTGCATTGCAAACACAGTCTTGTTTTCTTAATTTTCAAACATTTTGCCCTTGCTGGTGTTTATATGGGTTGCTAACGTTTACTTTCCTTATTTCACATATCTGCCACAAAGTTTAACTTCTCATCCTGCTATACTATCTAGCAGCATCTTTAATTATGATGTCAGTAGTGAAATGGATGAAACTAAAGACCAGGCTTCTGCTCATCTCTGCCTTGTTCACTCCAGTGCTTTAAGTCATAAAGGTGTGACTTTTGGTAATGGTCTCTTTAGTGCTGTGCTGAAGAAGTATGGAGATGTAAAGAATGTGGTTATATGCTTTGATCTGAAGAGAACTGCAGTAAAGTTGTAACACTGGTTGAAATTGCAGAATTTTTACTATGGATTATCAATTGGAAAATTGCAGTGGGCAAATTACAGAAGCAATCTCTTCTTTATAGTAGGAATAGCTGAAGAAATACATGCAATATTAATGCTTCTTCATTAATGTGCACAAATGAAATATAAATTGCTGCTATTGCCTTTGCTGGTAATCAACTGCATTTACTTAATACTTTAAAAGCAAACAAACAAAAATCCTTTAGTGGACTGAATTTTGAACAGTTAGATTCAATCCACTTATGAATGGGAAAAACAACTGTAAAAAAAGAATAGCTGCAGGACTGGAGATGAAAAAAAAAACCTGTTACAAATTAACATGGTCTCCAACAAATTTACTTAAGGAGCACTGGAGGAACACTGATAGTGGAAGGGAATGATTAGTTACCCTTCATTACTTAGACCTACCTGCTGGAAGTCACTCAGGATTTGAGTTATGCTTGTTCACACCAACTACAAGTCTAATTCAGTGTATTTCAGAGGCAAATGCTCAACACTCTCATTTTCATTTTTTCCCTCTCTCTGTCTTCCTGGAAACCTTCTTCTTTCCTATTGTCCATAAACCTGCTAGAAGGAAAAAGCACCACAGGCTTTTGTATAACTGACACTTACAATACCTAGAAGGTCCAGGACTCCAGCTGTAAAGGCATCTGTGAAGTACAGTTTTGAATTCCACATCCAGAATTCCATGTCTATCAAGAAAGATGGAGAGGGACTTTTTACAAGAGCATGTAGTGACAGGACAAGGAGGAATGGATTCAAACTGACAGGGAGTAGTTTTAGGTTAGACATTTGGAAAAAAATCCTTTCTGTGAGGGTGATGAGGCCCTGGCACAGGTTTCCCAGAGAAGCTGTGGCTGCCCCACCCCTGGAAGTGTCCAAGGCCAGGCTGGATGGGACTCTGAGCAACCTGGGCTAGTGGAAGGTGTCCCTGCCCACAGCAGGGGGTTGGAACTGGATTATCTTTAAAGTCCCTTCCAACTCAAACCATTCTATGGTTTTGTGAAATGCCCTTCTATGCAGAACATCCAGGTATATGGAGAGAACCTTAGTCTCTGCAAACAATTCATACTGTAAGAGTGGTATTAGAACTGGTTGCTGACTGCAAATTAAGCATTTGGATGTGCAGATTTGGTTGTACAGCTGAGCATGTCTTTTATGTCCGAGTCTGGCACATGTGTTCAGCAGCATCTGGCAGTGCTCCTGCTGTCTGTAACTTGTACCACTTGGTGCCAAGCCCTGCATGATTTACTGGGAGCATATTTTAACCTGCACCACCACTATTCCAGTTGTGTGTTCCACTGCTGGCAGTGCTGGGGTCAGTTCTGTACTACACAAGCCTCCCCCAGCAGCTCTTGTGGCATGTTTTTAGGATGCTCTGCTTTGGCTGAAAGGTTCACTGTTGTTGCAAGGTCTTTCAAGTTCTGCGTCCTTCTTTTAAAAATTTGTTGATGTGCATATTTCCTCCCTCCTGTTATCCTGTCTCCCTCTTTGTACCCCTCCTTCCCTCCCTCTCTCCTGCCCCTGCCCCATTCCCTTCTCTTTTTTTGCAGACATGCATAGCCACCCATGAGTCTAATGGGATTGATATTATAATTGCACTCATCTTGAATGACATAAACCCTCTTGGCAAATACTGCATGGACTTGGTGCTTCAGCTGAAGGTACAGTATATGTAAATTTGTTTATTTGAATTTCAGAATAGAAGACATACCTATGTGAGAGCTGTAGGCAACCTGACATTTACTTAATCTTACCGTAGCATAGTATACTCAGCAGCCTTTGGAAAAAAAAATACATTGCAAATTAATTCAGCTCAGCTTCTGAGTCCTTATCAGACCCTCTACCACAGGCCTTTTGACCCACTGCTGTGTTTGGGAGTATGCCCTGAGCTCTTTAAAAAAAAAAAAAATCCTATCAAACAGGCACGACATGAAAATTCTGTACTGTGGAAGTAAAATCTTGCTGGATTGGTATACGCAGCACTGAAGAGGCATGTAACAATTTTGGCATTCTCTCTGTATACTGAACTCTTAAAATTACTTGAGAAGGAGACGTTGTGAAAAAAGAATAATACTTCAGATGACCTTTAGTGTCAAATACAAGGTTCAAGTAAACTGTATTTTATTTCCCTTCTCAGTGTCCTCTGAGGGGAGACACAAAGCGTAGAGTGTGAGGGCAAAGACTAGAGCAGGAGGGCTTGTAATGTGATTTTGTTCTGTATTCTGTGAGAGTTGGATAGGCTCATAGATAAGTTTCTCCTGCCTTGCAGAGGGGAGCCCTGCAACTGTACTGTCTGTCAAGTAGGGGAGAATTTGTCCAGGAGGAGCCCTGGGTTTTGCTTTTTCTTGCCTTCCAAATGAAGTCTTTCCATTGCAGATGGTCTGTTTCCTCCCCAAACTAGCAAATACTTTGTGGTAGCTGCATTGCATCATATTGGCAACATTATGGATGTCTAATAAAATAATCAATATAGCTATATATCCTGTACAATGAAACACTGAATCAACAGTGCTTTACATATGATTTTAATAACTGTAATTACATTTCTGAATGACAATGTAATTCAGGCCCCCCTCAAGCAAAATATTTAAGCAGACATTTAACTTTGAACATGCAGACAGTTCTTTTGAAGTCCAAATTTCAGGTTCTGTAAAGATCTAGCTGCATTCACTCCAGTGCCATTTTGATTTGCCATCATCATGAAGCTACCAAGTGCTTGTAGAACATCTTTTCTGTGTAGTAACCAAAAATGGAGTTCAGGGACATCACTGCAAGGATGGCTCTTTCATAGGAGACTTGTCTGTGCCTTACTCCAGTTACTTAAATAGCAAAAATTGTGCTGAATGACACCAGAGGTTCAAACTGTGAAAATGATTCTGATTTTACAGAATCACAGAGTCATTTGGCTTAGAAGGGACATCTTGAGGTCATCTTGTCCAACCTCCCTGCTCAAGCAGGGTCAGCCTAGAGCAGGTTTTCCAGACCTGTGTCCAGTTGAATATCTCCCCAGCTGGAGACTCCACAACCCATGTGGGCAACCTATTCCAGCGTGTGATCACTCTCACTGTATTTTCTTGTGTTTAGACAGAATTTCACGGGGGTTTTATTTTATCTCTTGCTCTCTCACTGGGCATCACTGAGATAGGTCTGGTTCCCTGTTCTACATTCCCTCCCATTAGGTATTTATGCATTGATAAGATCCCTCTAAGCCCTTTCTACTCGAGGCTGAACAGCTACACTCTCACTAGCTCCTTATGTGAAAAAATGCTCCATTCCCTTAATCATCTTTAAGGCTTTTTGCTGGACTTGTTCCATTAAATCCATATCATCCTTATCCTGTGGAGTTCAGAACTGGGCACATTGCTGGGCCAGATGAGATTTTCTCAAGAAATTAGATCCAAATCAAGAAGTTGCTGGTTTTGATTTTGAGTGGCAACACACTGAAATAATAAAGCACTGAATTTACCAAGTAATGTTTAACACTGACTCTCTGTCAGTGTTCATAGGCAACTTTGAAGTTGCAAATGCATAAATTTTGCAGTGAAAATACAGAATTTGAAGTACATAGGCCCATATATTTACACCATCAAACAAGCTCAGACACTGTTTCCAGGGAACGTTGTATGTTGAACTTATACACCCCCAACCAGAGCAAAGGCAATGCAGAATTAAATTTTCCCATCCCATCTTAGTTTAACCTGTTTTGCACATAGTTTTTGATGTGGTATTTAATTGCATCTTCATGGGATTATATTTTCCAGTGGACGCATTGAGTGAGCAGGGTAGACAGTATTCACTGATGCACAGATGGCCAATGTTCCATTCTGCCTCTTTTTATTTTGAGTATGACACCCTGGCCTTCCTTATTTCAGTATGACCTCAATATCTGCCACTCTGTATAGTGACAAGATGAAGAGACATTGTCAGTCTAAGGGTAAACAGTCTAATACAAGTGTCTTCTTGTTTTTTCTCATAGCAATTTATTCTGGGGTATCTAGTTGCTTCACTCATTAATTTATTTTTCCATCATTTTTATGAGGAGATGAGATGGCAACCCAGGTGAAGAGAAATGAAGGCCAGAAGTGCTTTGGGCTGCACTGTTTATAGCACCCCTGGAAAGTGATTTTTCACCAATGTGTTATGAAGAACGTTGTACTGTACTTTCCAAGCAATGGACCTCTTTTCCTCATTGATATCTGGGATTGGAAATCAGATCCTGGGGTCTCAAAGCATGCAGAAAAGGAGGAATAAGTAGTCAAATGACCATCTCAATGTCAAGTGATCTGAGAGAAAAATCCTGCAGGATGTGCCTGCCTGCTGTAATTCTAGGCCATGGCATTGTCACTTTTGCTGAGTCAGTAGCAAGAAGCTGGGTTTTGATAACACAAAGCCCTACCCATCCTCTGCCTTTCTTCATTTCGTGGAAGCTGCAGAAGGCTTCTCTTTGCCCCCAACGTTGTCTGCACTGGGAAATAGCTTCTAAGTCCTCCTCACCCATAAGGGAGCAGACTGTTTCCTTCCCTTCCTTCTCGAGCTGTCTGGTACCTGTCATGTTCCCTTCCCTCCTCCTCAGTTTGAGATCCCACCAGTGCTACCACAAGTGACTTGGTCACCAAGACTGCAGCAGAAAAGAAACCATCCTGCTCTTCAGAGCAGCTTCCTGTTAGGAGTCTTAATCAAAATTCTGTCCTTTCCCTCCATGTGGGCTTTGTGATTCTGTGCCCACTAAGAAGAAACTCTGTGGGCTTTTATGTATGAAACCAGTGTGTTTCTGCAGTACAGTACTCAAATTGTAATTTACAAAGTGCTTATGAGTTGGACAAATTTGGCTGGGTTTCCCTGGGGATTACAACCTGTGTGATTGGTATGTTAGTGCTCCATGTTTTCATCTCTACTGTCAAAATTTGGATATACAAAGGCTGCTTAAAACACAATTGCTTGAACATGTGGAGAACAACATCTTCCTTCTTGCCTCAGTCCCAAAAGCAGCTGAACCCTTTCCCTCTGAAACTGCCTGTGCTAATTGTCTCTTGCTGAGAGAAATTTCGGTTTTAATTGCTGATTTATGGCAATAAACAGCTGAGAATGAGGTTCTGTGGTGGGTTGGGAGTTTTCCTGGCCCCTACCTGTTACCTTGGGATTGCTGCCTGCTCCAAGTGTTCCAACAGCTCAGTCTCTAATGGGGGATGACGATGGGATGCTGTGGCAGGTCAACCAAGGCAATCCTGCTCTGCCAGAAAGCAGTCAAACCTCCAAAACCACTCTTCCTCTCCTCTTCAAAACTGATTTAACTGGAAGACAGACAGGTCTCTGAAGTCTGAGGTACCACCAGACTACTGCTGCTAAAGCCCCTGCTGTTCAATCCTTAGGAGAGGTCTCGGTGAAAAGCAGCCAGTTGACAAAGAGAAGGTTGTCTTTTTATGCTCCCCCGGGAATATTTGGTAGTGAAACAAGATTCCAGGAATGTATGAAGACAGTTTATTTTACAGCCCTTCAAATAATAACCAGTTGGACTTCTTAAAAAACCAAAGGGGAAGGAAACCTGCCTGATTGATGAAACCTTTCATGTGATACATTTTGTAATTACCTCTGTTGATTCTTGTTTCAATAGAAAGCCAGGGCAAAAATTGCTAGGTGGGCAGTAAGGGGAGGAAATGGAATTTCATTTCTTGTGCACAGTCTACAGCAAAGCTCTATATTTAAGTCAAATATTTTTTGGTGTTTAAAATGCTTCTTCCAATATAGAGTGCAGGGTTAGTTAGTCTTACTAAATATCAGTCTTACTGATATTAAAATGGGAAAAAAAAATGCTATTAAATGTCAGTAAAATAAAAGATGCAAGTGGTTGAAAATCTTATTCACTAAAAAAAGTGGTTCTTGTAATCTCAAATAAAACAAATGCGAGGGTCATTAATCCATGAAAGAGATTTAAAATTTGCATTAACTTGGTTTTGTATCTCCAGAACAATGCCTCCAAGCTTTTGCTGGCTATTATGGAAAGCAGGCAAGACAGTGAGAACGCGGAAAGAATCCTTTTCAACATGAGACCAAGAGAACTGGTGAGAAAACTTGTGAATATTCATAAATCTTTTGGCTGAAAAAAAAAATAAAATCTGTCATTAGAACATTTTTTAAATGATCTGCATCTAAGCTGAAAAGTGTTGGCAGGGTATGGTGGCACAGTGTATCAGGATGGTACTAATTCACAAAAAGTACTTTGAAAGGATCAAGCATGCATGATTTCAGTCTTTACGACTTCATTATTTTTATCCGTTTGAAGCACTTTTTCTGTAATTGTTTCCTAACTAAGTTATCATACTCTGGTAGAGTGCCTCCAAGTACAGTTTGTCAGGCAGGGACTGGCTTGTACAGTTTGTGAAACAGTGTGTGTAGACATAGAATATATATAATATATTTATGTTAAATACGTCTCATGGACAGAGAGAGTTACAAACATTTGGACAAATATACAAATATATACAAATGTACAAATACACTTGTGGCTGTATTTTGGAACAACCCTGATGTTTGTGCAGGTCTCCAGGAACTTTAAATGGGTTGGAAATCTGGAGAAATTGTTCCCAATCCAACTGGCTCTGTAACAGCAGCAACTGAGAGATCTGTGTTTAAACACAGATTTCTTCTTTCCTTTCTTCACTGATTTCATCTCCCCCTGCTTGGGTTTGTGTTTCAGGTGGACGTGATGAAGAATGCCTATAACCAAGGCCTCGACTGTGACCACGAGGAGGAGAACGGAGATGATGGCATCTCCCCAAAAGATGTTGGCCATAATATCTATATTTTGGCCCATCAGGTATGTTTTATTGGTTGTGTGACTGGTTCTAGAAAAGTGCTACGTGGTTAAACTCCATCTTGTCATGGGTGGAGTGATGCATTTTACTTGTAAGAAAGAAGTAACAATGGGCTTGTTGACATAAACCAGCAATTTTTAAAAGTTAAACCTGGAGAGGTGTCCCTGCTCAAGGGAACATCCTGTGTGTCTTGGTACTCTGTGGGACTTGGTAGGCTCTATTTGTTTGAAGTAACAGTGTAGAGCAAAGCAGTTACTGTCCATTTAGCTTTGTCTTCTTTTAACATTAACAGCTCATTTATATCAATCGGATCATAAATCATGTTATCATTACTGGTGTATTTTAAACAGTAGCTTCAGTTTTGATACCAAGTGAACTTGAATTAAGAAGATCCCTATTATTTTAGATTTAGTTTGGCAATAAGAATAATTGGGTCTTTTCACTGCTTTCTCCTTCAGAATTCCCTTCCTTCCACTACAGAATTATGCCGTAGTGCCCTCAAGCTTTTTCTGATCACTTTTTCTTCTCTGCTGGTAAAGGTAGAATGTACACTGAGGGTTCTTATTTAATGGGCTGTTTATTCTTCAGAGCAGTTGGTGTCAAAAATAGTTTATCTTTCAATTATGTTAAGAGTATTGAAAAGATTTTTTTTAATTAAAAAAATAAAACCCACATATTTCTTGATTATATCATAAATGACAGCATTTGGTATTTCACGTAAGGGCCAAATTTTTAAGAAGTGCTTTTACTAAGTACGAAGAAATCAACAGATGGAGATATAGGGAGTGTTCTATATTCATTGTGTTTATTACATGTTGTTAAGAATTGAATACTCAATGGAAAAAAAAAAGAAAAGAAAGCAATCTATAGCTACAGTACTATTATGCAATGATTCTTTCAAGCAGGGAATGCAAAAACAGTTACTGAGTTATGCTGATGTGCTTGTAGCACATTTGAATAAGTAAGTGTTGTTACTACGTTGATGTTTTTATGGTTGACCACATTTTACTCTTGTGCTGTGTACATGAGATACCCATGGAAGATGACAGTATTTTAAGAAAGCATCTGTAGCTCCTTACCTTGCATGGCTATTTACTGCTTGTCTGAATGC
The DNA here is from genome assembly GCF_001715985.3 of Manacus vitellinus. NCBI lineage: Eukaryota > Metazoa > Chordata > Aves > Passeriformes > Pipridae > Manacus > Manacus vitellinus. The sequence goes on along the minus strand of NW_021940729.1, from coordinate 2,367,843 downwards.
TTATAATGAAAATCTAAAAGCCTGACAAGTAGAAATGTTGGTATTTTCTGCCTACAGTTTGTGTTAAATGACTTAACAGGGTCTGTGACATGGAAAATATGGTTTGGGGGAGTAGAATATAGGCCTAAAACTATATCTGAAATTACTGCTGGGGTCATTTTATGAAAGAGGTCACTACCAAGGTGAGTTGTAGATTATTCTCTATCCCTAGGTCTGTGTTCAAGGAGCTGGGGGGGTCCATGATGCCACTCCCCAGCTATTCCTGATCCATAGTCGGCACTTTGGTTGCATAAGAGTGGATATTTTTGCAGCACTTTGCTGAGCTCCTTCCTGTTCTGTAAAATTAAATGTCATGACTGGCTCTGTATGCTGTAAAAATATTCATCTTTTTACCAAAAAAAAAAAAAAAAGAAGAAAAAAAGACTGTTTTCTTTTTCTTGCATTTCTGTAACTCAGTACGTGTGTTTACAATAGCTTTGCACCCTTGTCAAGCCCCATATCAAAACAAAGCAACGGAAGGGCAGGCAATTTGGGGCCTTTCTGTGTCCTCTGCTAATGAAAAGTTAGAATTCTTGGCACAGGCCTGCTGATCTTTGACCCCAAACTCTTTCCATGTGTGCCCTCTCACTCGCCCTGGGATGGGCAGGATACGAGCGTGGTCCCTCCTCAGTAAGGCCATTGTTGCTGGGTTCCTTTGCTGCTTCTCTCTCCAAACACCCTCTGCTTTGCTGTGTCAGTGGCTTTTTGGTGCCTGGGTGCTTAGCTGACCTGATTTACATACTATTTCTTTGCTCTCACAGTTCATTGGACTTATCTTTTTTTCTACAACCAGTGTGGCTCTTCAGTCACTTTCCTGATGCTTTCTTGTGACCACTTGCTCTAGTTACAGCTTTTTGGTCCCTCTGCAACAGCAGAATCAAGACCAAGAGTTCCTCTTTTTGCTGTTCTAGCCCTCAAACACAGACAGTTTATTTTGGGGAGCTCAGACTTTCAGTTTTTGTCGTTGTGCTCTTCGGGGCGATGGTGGGTTCTGCATTTTTGCCACCACTACATCCTTCCTTGCCCTTCCTGTGGTTGATTTTACCAGAAGCAAAAGGCATTCTGGTAAATGTTTGACCCACAGTGCATAGAAAGTTGTACATATGTCATGAGCAAGGCTGAGATTTCTGCTAGTAAATCTTCTTTACAACCTCCAACCCCTACACAGGCACACGTATGGAAGTGCATGTGCGCAGTGGTACATGGTGTACACACACAGACGTGGCACAGCAGCCATGTCGTGCCAGTAGTCACACATCTTCCACATGTTTCTTTGTCCTCTCTTTCCTTTCCTTTATTTCTTCATCTTCCTCCAGCCTGCCACGTGCTGTAGCTGTGCTGTTTCCCCTGCACTGACCCCAGTCTGTCTGGACACTGCTGCTCCTCCTCACTTTTCCTGTTCTAGCTATTATATGGGCAGAGAGGAGAAGGGAGTGCCCCTGAGAGAAAGCAGAAGTGAGTGGTCCACGAGGAACTACCCTCAGCTGCACCCCTGCTCTGCTGCCTGGCTTTGGGGCAGGGGCTCTGTCGAGACGGAGCTCTTCTAGGAGCGACACAAGCTGGTGCTTGAGGTCACACCCTGGAGAAATAAATAAGCCTATTATTGCTAGATAGAAAGGGTTCACCATTTTCTTGAAAATTCATGGAGGAGATTATGTTTTCTTTGTCTAATTCAAATGTCATGCTCAGAGCCAAGCCTTGAACCTGACACTGCTCATTTCTTACAGTGGTCTCAGGTGAATGCCAGTGGTGTTGTGGAGAGTTCCATCACCTCTTACACCTCTTCTCTTCAAGCCCCAGTCAATTGGGATGGTATTTTCACTGCTGTCCTTTCAAGAGATCGTGTTAAAGCAGGTCACACTTTGTTCTGCAAAGCCAGTAAGGATGTCCGTGAAGAGACTTCATCTTGATGTGATGTCTACGTAGAGATTTACAAAAGCTTTTGACATAGTAGCACAAAAAAAGTTTCATACTTAATTCTTATATGCAGAAGTATTGCTGTAGGAGAATCAAGCTTTTAAGTGGTAGAAAAAAAGAAATTATAACAGGCTAAAGAAATCCTCTGGCATTTCAGATGACTCCTTGAGCTTGCTGCCTCTTATTTACAACAAAGTATTTCAGAAGTTTATAAACTCAAAAATACTTCATTGGAGTTAGCAGTCTTTCTGTGAGGTTCGTGATCCCTTTGCATTTGCTGTGACGTTAAGATAAGGCACTGGCTACAACCCCAGGCTCCTGTAGTTTGTATGCATGTATATATATGTGCTTCTGTCAACAGAAAATACTTTAGAGTGTTTCTCTGTGTTTTTCAACTAGGTGCAAACTGTCTAAACCAGGCATGAAGCCCAAGCTAATCCACTGTACCTTTCAGCAGGGCTTTATTCATGAGGGTCACAGGAACGTGAAGTAACTTTACAGAGCTCCTAGTCAGTTTGCAGCATGGCAAGGGTGCACTTTCATCTGCCTGCAGAGCTGTGTAGGCATGTCCTTGATCTAGAAGGATGTGAATGGGAAGGGAGTAAGGGAGCCAACTGTAATACTGTACAAAAATTTTAAATTCTCAATGCCCTATAAATTCCTCCCTCTGGTTCCCAAAGCTGTTGCAGGACTATAGGGGTACTGATGCTTTCATGGTACATGTTCTGTGGTCTCAGACCAGCTAAGTGTTTTCTCAACTGCTTGGTTTTAAGTGTATGTTTAAATGCATTGCTGGAGAGGGGAGCACAGGTCTTGGAATGCCATGATTTCCTTGTCACCTACAGGTAAATAGAAGGTTGTTTGTTTTTTTTAAGATTAAGCTAAAATATTATTTATATCCCTATGGAGTACCAAAACTACTTATAAATATAAAATTTCCTGGTGCTACCAAGACTTAATGAAAAATCATTTCCTCCACCCTGTAAGGTTAGAAGAATTAACCCTGCCTGCTGTCAGTGCAGGCATACGGCATAAATGAACACAAGTTTGAACCAGGCTATCCTCTGATAGACTAACACAGCTGGAAGTGTCCTTCCATTTCTAAGTTCTTAAAATAAACCAAGGAGAAAAGGAGGTAGATTTGCTGGGAACTGTAAGATTCTTGCTGCAGGTACTACTGAGCAGACTGTAGCAACTGGACATCACAAGTCATACACCTTCCTCTCTGGTGCTAATTTTAAATGGACTGGGCAAAATAAGTCATTCAGCCTTATGTATCTGTTAATATATTACCAACTGAATCAAGATTTCTTTATCAAACTTGGCAAGCTTTATCAAACTAGTGTTTTATTGCTGTATTTACTTAATGCAGTATATTCCTTAGTGTAGACACATGAATAATATTTGCTGACTGGGCAATTAAAATGGTATGGATTTACACTTTGAGAGTAGGGATACACTACCAGCTGCTTTTTAAAAATTACTATTTTTGACATTTGAAATAGGACTGGTTTGATAATGAGACTTGGATATGATATATTCATTAAGGAGAAACTAGAGTCAGTTTTAAACAATTTAGCTATCCAAATATGAAATATTCTAAGGAGCACAAAGCCATTTGTTTATGTGGGTCTGTGTTTAGTGTGTCTTTCTATAGCTTTCATCAGATTTGAGTACACCAAGGGCAGGGACCACCCTTTATTTTCCACATCAATGCTGTGCCTGGAACTGCATGCCTCTGAGACTCTTACATGCTCCAGCAGAATAAAGAAATGGCAACAATAATAGTGTTTTCATAATTTTTTAAAGAATTAATCTTCCTTTTTGTAGGATTTTGGAGCAGTTAAAAGCTTTCCTTGATTTTGTTTCCCCCTATCTTAAAGTAGGTGATATTACCTGGTGTTAGAGGTGAAGACACCAAGCCAGAAGCAGGTACAGACAGCAAGTCCTGAGCTGTCATGGGAAGCAAATATAGCCTGTTTGATCCCCAGTGCTTTGCTTTAACTGCTCCATTGGCTTTCCTCCTATGCTCACTCGATCCCAGATACTTAACTAATGAGGAAAATTGGCATTTATTGGGTGGTACAGCTGAGAAGAGCATAATCACTGAGTACATTAGTGCTCCAAAAGTCTTTTAAAGAGACATGCTAATGTGTATTTCTCAAATAAACTTTCCTGTGCTGCTACTATTGTGGATTCCTAAGGCAAGAAGAGCTTTCATAAGATACTGGATTACAAATGTGTGTGAGGGGAGGTTCTGTTAGGTTTAAGGGTTTTTTTGTGGGTTGCTATTTTTAGTGTTGGATTTCCTTCCCTTCTGTATTTTAGCCTGTAGACAGATGAACTTAGACCTTGGTCCTCCTTCTCCCTTGAGTTTGGGTGTGCAGGTATAAAATAGAATAAAATTATTAAAACATATACTGTTAGGTAAATGTGAATTCTTGTACTCATCCATTTGTCTTGACTTGCATATAACACAGGTCAGGTAAAGGGATTCTTTGCATAAAATAATGGGTACCAATTTTCCATGGTTTACTGTGTGAGGAAACAAGAAGTAACATTGTAAATGTGGGCCTCCAAATGTGGAATAGAACCGCTATGTGTGACTTTTCCTTTAGGATGAGAATCCAAAGCTTTCTGAACTGGGTGGGCTGTCCCAGGCTGACAAAACAGTATTCTGCTTGAAGTGTGATTGTGGTCAGGCGTAAATTTGGGGTGAAATTTGACCCTTTAAAAAGAAATGTTGATAAAAAAGGCAAAAATTAATGACTCAGTAACATGCATTGACAAGCATCTTCTCTGAGACACAGAAAGGAAGCACCTGAAAGGTGATTTAGGACAGGGAACTGGTGGAACCAGTTACAACCCCAAGTAGCCTGCAGTGGGCACAAACTGGCTGAAACAATAATATCGTGCTTATCCCATGGAAATAAAATGAACAGATGCCAAGTGGAAAAATCTTGCAAGAACACCTTCATCCCTGATAGTGGTGTTGCCATTACTGGCCTGTAATATTTACCTGAAAAAGATCTTCCTGTCCTTGTGGGAGCTAGGAGTTCCCAGAGGATTTTGCTCCAAAAGGTAGGGTTACCCTCATCCAGTTGGGAAGCAGCTTTCAGCTCCAGCAAGGATCTTCCAAAAGAGCTGAGATCTGGGGACTACACTAGTTCAGTGAATTTTTTAAGCATGCTGGCTTCTTTCTGCTCATCCTCTGCCTCAGTTAGATGTGTGGCCTGTGAGTCCCATAATTTATAAAACATTAGGATGTGCCTGGGTTCTGCAGACAAAGATTTTGAGTTGATTCTGTTTTGTCAATGAAATGTCTTGGTTCATTTGAATTGAATGGTACACTCTAAAAGAAAAAAAAAATGTTGTGTTTAGTGTATGAGAATATTATTTTGGAAAAAAAGACCCAAATACAAAAAAGTCTGAACTTGTCTGGTGTAAATAGATTTACTGTTCCAGAATCATTGGTTATTCAGTAAAAGTATAGATCGGTCACATTCTGTGCAGCAATGACCATTGTCAAATTCTGCAGCTGATGTGAACAAGAAGCAATTGGGAGGTATTACTGGAGACTGTCTTCCCAAGCACCAGATGGCAAATGGAGAAGAATACTGTACACACTTAAATAAACAGGACTACCTTTTGAGCCCAGAAGAGGATTGAATCTATCCTGTAGGATAAACCTGTCCTTCAGGATGAATAGCTGTGAGTTGGTGCAGTAAGGATGCTCTCTTTCTACAGGATGAGTAGAATTTCTCAAGCTAAAGGATGTCATTTTTTGCAAGGCTATGCTGAAGTTTGCAGGTTTTTGGGGTGGTTTTTTTTTGCTTCTCTCTCCTTAACAGAGAAGCTCTTGCTGATAGTGATGCCAAAACAAAGGGCTAATGGGAAGCAGTCCCAGGAACCTTGACTGTCAGGGGACTCGTATCCTTGGCTGCCAGACCTGAAACTTCTCATGGAACTTTTATGCTCCACATGTTGTTTTGTAGTTATCATCCTGATGAGACAGGCTATGGCATCAAAATGACACCAGCTAATTAAATGTCAGCAGAATCAGAAACAGTTGCAAGGCTTTTACACTGAGATTGCCAAGATTGAAACAGAAGCCAATGAGGCACATCACCCTCCTTGAGGCTCATTAGGATGGTATCTAACTCCACGTTCAGCCAGCTGCAGTATAGGGAGGCAGTATGGAGGCTGCCACGAGGGCCTGACACTAATGAGCACCTGAAAGATTAAACAAAGTCTGTGGCTAATGTTATGTCTCAGGTTAAAACCTTGGCAACTTGTGCTTCATTGTTATCTCAGGTTATAACCTTGGCAACTTGTCCTTCGATGTTTTCTTCCCCCCTCCCCCCCATTTCTCCTTGGAAGCATTCACCTCAGAATCCTGTTCTGACTTTGACAGGGACTTACATGGGGACCTCTGTTTTCCATCTGGTGTCCTGTTGAGTTAGGCTGCTAAGAGCTCCTAGGATTCAAGCTACAGCTTTTTACTGTAGGTTGGGCCACAGAAGTTTTAGCTTATGTTGAATTTTCTGGTTCTGCTTCTCTAGAATAAGATAAAGTGTCTATTATACATATGTGTGTGATTTATTATATGTGATGTTAATGAGCGATATATCCTGTTTGACTGTGGCGACTGTGCATTTCACTAGGGCACAGGTGGCCTTAATATTTCTGCTTTGTGGCTTTCTTCTTCTATCTGTAACTTCTGTAATCCTTGTGTTTTGTGGTTTACAAGATTTTTTTGTCATTGGGAAATATGTTGTATTGGTGTCAGGGCTCAAACGTTACACCAGAAGAAATATCCTTTCTTTGTCAAATGTCTGCATTGTGAAATCCTCACATTAGTCTGTGGTTTTACTCTGAAAATTGGCTGTGGGACAATGAAATACTCTTTAAGACATTCTCTGCTCTCAGGCTCTGTTTGCAGCCCTGTACTAGCAGTACCCACACTACCTTTTTATTGCTGTGTGAAGCATCACGGGCTGGGCAGTGTGACTTTAGTCCTCCTTTGGTTCTGTATCACAGGTGGGGCAGGTACTCAGCTTCCCACTTGAAGAATGGGCCTTCATTTAGCCATATCCCCAGCTGGTCTATGTGGGAATGCCTCCACTGGAAGTAGGCAAGCAGTACTGATTCATGCTGATTTATACTAGTAGAGAACTTGACCTGTTGCCCTCAAACTGTGCTCTTACCCTAGAGCTGCCCGCTTGTGTTTGGCATGCACAGTCTTCATTCAGAGTGATGATGTATGGGGGGAAAAAAGGACATCTTGACTTAAAATTTTACTATTGAAATTGCTTGGAGAACTGTTGTGTGGAATTAAAAATCATTTAACTTGCAAAGTGAGCAAACTCAACCCAGAAGCCATTGGGAGGCAATAAATGTGGAACCACACGGTGCCATCTTTCCAAAGTCACTCTTCAAAGCAGACTGCACTTTCAGTCACCCTCAACTGCTCTGTGTATATATTGCCTGTCAGAAATATATGTAATGTAGCTGCTTGCTTTGTTCAGATTGCAAGAAACTCCCCTTATTTTGGAAGCTGAATAACACAAAGGGTTGAGTTTGTGCTCTGGAGACAGATCTTGGGCTTTTCCATTTGACATAGCCATCAAATGAAGTAAAATGCTCTTTTTCTTATATCTCAAGCACCACTAAACCACTTCACTCTAAGCTGGGAGGAACTTGCTTTGTTTGTTTTGAGGGAAAGTGAGGGTAACCTTGGAAATATCATGGAAGTGAAGTCTGGTCTCACTTAATAGTATCAGAGCAATTCTAATAGGCCTCAGATTAGGCATTGTGAAATCGTACACCTTAATTAAAATCAGGGTGGGGGGACAACATCTCTAACAAAGACATACTTTTTTATGTTCAGTAGTCATTGAAGTAATTACAGGTTAACAAAAATAAAGAGCATTAAACAGAATGTCAAAATATGTCTGTTCCTCACAGTTGCTCCATTTTAACTCTCATCTCCTCTGATGTCATAATTTAATTAGGTATTTCAGTCATCATAGAGTTTTCCAGACAAGATCTGAATTTGTAATCTACAAATAGGCAGAGCTCAGCTGCCATCCCCTTTATTTCACTTGTTTAACACAGTGCAGAAAGCCGAAAATGAGGTCCACCTTGCACTTTTTCTGAGGCAGCTTTATGAGATACTGAATAAAAGTGTCCAGCTGTGAAATTTAGTTTTAACGGCTGATTATGCTTTTCTACACCCATAGTGAGGCGACCAGTTACTTTTGATCACCTTCAGACCTGCACATGGATAAGCATCTAATCAACCTGGGGTTAAAGAAATGGTTTCTCTGCCTTTTTCTATGGGCAAAGATTTTCAGAGTTTGTTTTACAAATGATACAGCCTCAAATGAACTTGGTCTTTCCAGCCTTTTCCTTCTTTGAGTCTGCAGAACACCATTTAGCTGCTAGCTGGTTGTGTAAAGCAGCCTTAGTTGGGAATGTCTGATGGGGAGAGAGATGAAATTTTTACCTTTTTGCTCTCCCACCAGGAACTGTTACTTTATAGGTGCCAGGTGAAAGTGCTCTCCTGAGGACAATAGCCATAACACAGAGCTGGAAACAGGAACTCATCATTTTACTTTCTCTGCTCTCTGTTCCTATGCTCCTAATTATTTTATTTTTTTAGAGATGTTTTGCTTTGCTAATTGGAGAGGGAGGCAGAGATTCAACAGCATGATTGAAAATGCTGGAAAATCTCACTGCTGCTATTGTTTGAAGGAAGACATCTCTCAATTCCTGTTCATCTCCACACTTTTACACTACCCTGTTTTGTACCCCACAAAGTATATACATCAGGCCCCAGCAGATAGTAGGAAATCCATGTCTTTTGTGAATTTGCCAGATTGCAGCTTCAGCAGTTTACTTGAGTCTCATATGTTTTTAACTCAAAATGAGCAAGTCATGTTTTTCTGCATGTTGAAAAGGTGGGATGCCAAGAGGAGTGGGTATGAACAGACTTTTTATTTTGCCATTGCTGTAACAACTAACCTGACCACATAATGTCCGTACTCAGGTGCTGAGCCTTGAGACCAAATTGCAACTGAGGACTTGAGCCTGTGTAATGCTCTTCGTTGAAGATTGGCTTATCCCAGCCTCATCAAGGGCAGTGGATGTTCTGTGGCCTCTCCCAAGCCACACCTGTGTGTAGCAGGTGGTTATATCAGATTGGGGTGGTGAAATGCATCCAGCTGAAGGGGTCACAGTGTGGAAAAGCAATCTTGGCATTATCCTGCAAAATGTATGAGATGAGGGTGAGAAAACATGAGGAGGGAGCGAACTTGTTTCTGTGTGGTTTAGGTAGACCTTGAATTTCTTCAGGATGAGTCCATTCTGGAAGTATCAATCCATGAGATACTTTCTGCTCTACTCATGGTGCCAGTGGAAGGGAGGTTGGCTGCCACTCTTCTAGTGTTATGGCTTACAGAAGGAAGTGTGTCCATACTTAGACTTAAAACGGTGGTTCCCTTCACCACACTGCCCCCAAAGTAAGAATCATAAGCAGTTCCTCCTTCTGTTTGTTTATACTAGCCTTGCTTTTCTTTAGAAGCCACATATTGGACAGAAGTAGATGGCTGTTTGGCAGAGAATCACGTTCTGAGGAGAAGGGAAACATAGAAAGTAAAGTGCTTGGTAGCTAAAGGATTTTAAGAGTTCCTGAAAATGTTGTGCCTTTCACAGCTCACTTATCTCAGGTGTATGCATGTATTTTGTATTCATATAAAGTGTTGGTGGCTTTTAGAGGTGAACAGTTCCCTTGTTGTGTGGATTTGGGATTCATAGACACAAATCTCAGATTGTGTCTATACAATGTTGGTGAGCAATGTTTTATTTGCCTTTCACAGAAGTTGCATGTGTTTGGGATCTTCTGCCTTGTGCTGTGAAAAAGTCTAGTTGCAATAACTCTGCTCTTTTTTTCTCCCTTTTCCATTGAACCTTCTTGTTATGTTCCTATAATCACATCTGACACTTCTATCATCTCCTTGTTTCCTTCCATCCTGTACCCTCCAAAACTTTGCTTACAGTAATCATGGGAGGCAGTCTACAAGTGCAGTTGTGTCATCCTGTTGGAATATTTCTGGATTGAATACTGCTGCCCACATTCTGTGTTCAGTATGATCAGTGTACACCAAAAGCCAAATGAGACCATTGAGCTGGTTTGATTCAAGAAGGCACAGCTGCCCATGACAGAGATATTTCTGGCCTGCAGAGATATTTCACATATATTCACCTCAAATTAATTTTGTTTGCTTGCAACATCTTTTTATCTGACCTGAACTTTCCCCATGCACATGCACTTTTTTTTTTTGTAAGTAAAAGAAATTGCAGAGAAGGCAAGTGTAAAACTTACTGAAATATTAGCAAGTCATTTTGTCTTCTGCTGGTTTTCATCAGGGAAAAAGAACAGCAAACACACTACAAAAATAGCAACAGCATTACTATGGAGGGGGGACTGCGAACTTAATAGTGATGGAGTTCACTTAACTGTGGTGGTTTCTCTTATATGATAATATTGAGGTGTTTTATTTCTCCCTTCTCTGTGAGGTAGATCACTATTACCCACAACATGTAGTGTGCTGGGGAGGAGAGCTGGTGTCTCGGAGGTTATATGAGGCCATGAAAGACCCACAACAGAATCCAAAGCGTCTGGACCACCCAGGGGCTTTCTCATGTACCACAAGCCATCAGGGAAAGATTAACTCTAAACCCTTTTGGTTGCTCTGTACGGTATAATCATCTAAATGAAATCAATGAATACTTGATTTGAGAGGCTCCCATTGCTCCATCCCTGCTGTTCCTAATGTTTGTTAACAGATTGCTTTGTGGCAGAGTGCAAAGGTGCTGCTCTATAAAACTGTAATGACTTCTGGAAAGGAAGTTGCCCTGTGTATTGCAGAAAGCACCATTCAGCTTTGATTGGAACGTGGGGAGTTGGGAAGTTGTTATTGCTGTTAGTAAAGCCAGTTGGAATAAAAGTTTCTGGTCAATTATGGTTAAGATGACATTTCCTTTTCCTTTCCTTTCTCTCTCTCCTTGTTTACCGGTGGGTTAGGAATGTTCTCATTTGCCCTGGGCAGGGAGCTGGCATGTGGTAAAGTCCTGGCACGCCGAGAAAGAGGATCTCATTTTCTGTCTCCTATCCTTCTCTGTCTGTCACCCATCCTGTTTGCTACTCCCTTAACTTTCTCTTTGCTGTTGTTTCTCAGTCCTTGGGGTTTCTCTTGTCAGTCCCCAGGTGTCTTTTTTATCCTTTTCTGCTCTCTAAGCAGAAAATGAAGTGTTCGGTGAGATGACTGGGTTATCCCCCTGTGAGGGGGTTTGGTGGTGCCAGATCTCACACTGCCTGGCTCCAGGAGCCAAAGGGACTGAGGAGAAAAAAGAGGAAGAGATTTCAGGTGGAAATGAGCCCCAGCTGCACGAGTCTGTTTGCACAGCAAGGTGAAACTAATCTGAGCAGATGCAATTATTCTGCTGCTGCTCCAAGTTACATTTTGTCTCATTTCTCCCTGGTGAAAGACCACTGGCCTTTGGGCTGGCAGCCCACCCTGCAGCATGTCTGGTTACTGACTGGGTAGGGGTGAAGATAATTCACAGCAGATCTCTCAGATGTCACGCACTGGACATCAGGTCTGTGCAAACACTCTTGCCTCACTTTCCCCAAGGTCTGTAGTTCATTAACTTCCAGGATTGTGGAGTGGCCTCTGTGCCCTGACAGGCTAGAGGGACTCACTGGCACACCAGAGGGTTGTCTAGTGAGCTGAGCTGGGGAATGGGGCAAGGACAGAGAGGGCATTGTGTAGTTCTGGAGCTTACAAACACCCCCAAATCCAGTTCTCACCCCAAAACACGTCCCAGTTCCCTGCATGCTCCCTGCCTAAACCAGTGCCCTTCCCCTGTCAGGTGTGTCAGGTATCTCCCAATCAGTAACAGCCTTACAGCTGTGAGAAGAAACTTGAGGGAATTGTTAACAAGGATAATAATTGCCTAAATAAGTTTTTTTTCTATTTTTAAGTGTTTGTAATACTTCTTAATACTGTAAGTGTATATTGCTTCAAGGCACAGGAACTATTTGTGTCTTTATTTCTGCTTCTCAGCCAGTTACCCAGTGCTTTTTGTAATATTCCATCAACTTTTTTTAGGAAATCAGTTTAACATGTTTGACACTTGGCCTGTGAAGCAGCTCTTCCATGGAAACCCTGATTGCCTACAGGACACTAAGCCTCACTCATTAAGATCCCTTCGTACCATTCTAGTCATAAAAAGTCACCTTTAACCCCCAGGTCTGGCAGTTGATGCTGGAAAGTGAAATAGATCTTTCAGAATTTGGGGGACTTCAACCTACTGTTTCTAGCTTGTATTTCTTGTACTGCTGTCCACTTTACTGGTGTAAAGTGGAGAATAACCTTCTCTTTTCCCAGAAGTTTTTCCACATGCACACATATATACACATACATATTTTGGGAAACCAATCTACTATCTCAAGTCAATGAGTTAATGACAGGCTGATGAAATGAATGTTCAGAGCTTTAAATCACTTTTTTCTTTAAGAACATTTAAATAACTTCATTTTTTGTTCAAGGTAATCTTGACTTTAAAACAAAAGGCCTGCAGGAAACTCATGTATTGTTAATTGCCAAAGCTGAGTCTGCTGTGGTTTTCCACACTGCTGATCATATATGGCATCCCAGATGAGTAGCAGATCTGATTTTATAGTCATGTTGTGTCAGGAGTTTAGACTGAGTATTACTTGTAATTCTGTCATTTATCTCTCCTGTTTCTTTATTAATGTCTGTAGTGTTCTTGCTCTGTCCTCAATCTTTCACATTTTGTACTGATGCTTTATTACAGTGTTTTCCAAATTTTTAAAGTAAAAATCTTTCAAGATGAACAACAGTCCTTCATCAGGAGCTGACTGAAAGCCAAATGATCTTTATTCATAGAGCTATTGCCTTACACATCCCCTCTTTGGAAATCAGTGTTCCATTATATGGTATTGCTTCCTTGTCCCTACATTCCTTGATGAGTGGTAAAGTACAGTGTTGACATCTAAAATATTGTCACTGGCATGGCTGATGGGTGAGAGAGTTGAGTGACTGAGAGAGTTTTCTCCTCAAAGGTGATTTTTTTCTGGGTGTCTCTGCAAATTCAGGCTCTAGTGATGGTTATTTTTTTTTATAAGTTACACTTGCAGTGCTTTTTTGAGATGCATTTTTGAGCTTTGCTTTGCAAACATAGATGGGGGCAATTCTTTTCATTGTAGTTGCTGTTGGCCATGTCCATCTGGTGTTTTGTCCTCCAGCTGCCCCAGAAGATTTGTGATATAACACAGGAGTTAAATACGAAAAAAATGTCATTCAGAGCTTGCACGGCCTTTAAGTGCCACTCACAAACTGTCACCTTGGGTGTATTATAAGCTTGGAAAAGCTTTCCATACTTTAGGTTCACAGTTTGCCAATACATTGTTGTTTTCACTGGTGTGTCTTTGATCTCACAAAAAGCTCTGTGCTGGTCAAGGAGTCTGTTGACACAGTCCCCTTTGGCCATGTGGGCCTTTGAGCTTATTATGGGGAGAAGGAGGGATCGTGAAAGCAGAGCTTCAGAAAACACTGTAGTTGCCAAATAACATAGCATTTCTAAAGCTGTTTTGTGTCAGACTGTGGGCCTCTGCTTCAGACCTGAGCTCTCACAGACTGCTGCCCACAACAGCCTTTCATCACTGTATCTGTGACAGTACAGAAATATTAGCAGCAGTTATTATTGTGTCTACGTAGAGGAATCCATCCCATGTAGGAACTAAAACAGGAGCAGAAAATAGATGGGCCCTTTGCTCTCAGGTTACTCTCTGAAGGTCCAGAGTACACAGAAGGTGAGTGGATACAGAGAGATGTGGAAGCAGAGAGAAATGAAGTTACGAGTGCTTATTGCCTACGAGAAGATTCAGCTCCATCACTTCAAGATTGCTGGTGCCTTTAGGTAGGTTCCCCTCCCAAAATCTGCTGCAGTTCCTCCATCTCGGTCAGCAATCCCTTGTTGTTGCTGATGTGTCTTTTCTGGCAGTCGAGGTGCTGGCACAGGAGATCCTGGCCTCTTCCTGGGGTCGTTTTGTCCAGTGCTTGTGTCAGGAAGCCCCAGCTGTGCCGTGCTGGGCTCTGTCTCAGCACAAGACAGTCGTGGCCTGAAAGCACAGCCTCGTACAGTGAAGATCACTGAATAAACACTGTTCTAAAGTGTGTGGCTGCTGTTCACATGAAACCTGAGAGCAAAATATGCATCAGCACTGTCCCAGATCCCCAGCAGTCTCTGAACACCCTGTTCTACTCAGTCCCATGAGAGGGCTGAGATGGTTTTCCCTTCTAGTCCACGTGGTGAGGGAACTTCTGTTACTGACACTTACCAAGCAATACTTTTATACTAAAGTTATGGACAGTTAAAAGCATATCAGGAAGCAATACCTGGAGATTTCATATGGTTTACAAATGGCATTTCCAATTCTGTATAGAAATTCAAGGATGATTATAGAAAGTTTTTTGTTGTACTAATGGAAATTTCTGAATCTATACCATGTCCCTTTCTCCAAGTGGACATACTTTAATAATAAGAACTATCCATACATCCTTGACTTGTCATTTGTTAGAAAACACAAAATCTTAATGGCTCATATTGGAGAAATAAAGGTCAGGGAACAGGCAAAGTTCGTCTGTATTACAGAAGATTAAAAAAGGAGAATATATTTGCTTCTGATTATGCTAATTCATCACTCCAAGCACGGTGTGATTGCATTCTGTCTAGTCAGTTCTTCTCTTTGTATCTTAAAGAAGAGATACAGGCAAAGTAAAGGGCATTTGGAGATAGACAGGGAAAATAATTGAGTCACAGAGAGTCTTCTATTTGAGGAGGGATGGGAAAGATAGGGGTTGTTTTAATTTAAAGAAGAGACAAATAAAAGAGAACATGACAGTGGGGTACAGAATGATGAATGATACAGAGAAGGTGAACTAGGCACTATCACTTGCCCTTTCTTAAGTGCAGAAGCAGAGGGACATCCAGTAAAGCAGAAAGGCAAAAGCAGTAACTCTGGTTAGAGGGAAATTTTAAACAGTGACTGTCTTATTTCCACAAGCTCATCTTGTTTCTCCATGATTCTAGAGCATGTATTGAGGAGGATGCAAAAGACCTCTAGAAAATGAATCCAAGTTGCCTTGCTAAGCAGTTGTTGTGGGCATACTGCAAAGACTGCTCACTGGATCAGATTATGTGGCTTGCATGAAAGAGAAGAACTAGTCAGATAGTCTTAAAGAACCTTCTTAGTCTCAAAAATAAGTGGATGTTTAAGTTAAGACATTGATATGTGTAATGAGAGTAGCCATGCATTTACTAGATAGCATAAAAAATTACTGTTCAGGGCAGAAATCTACCAATGGAAAGAACATTCCTCTGCAGTTGACCCCCATGTTATTTTTTTTTGCATGCCTCCCTGAATATCTGCTCATGAGCCTTTTTTAAAATGCTGACGTTCTGACACATTGGCTCAGGGCCAAGCAGAATTCTGTCCCTAAGGAAGCTGTAAGAAGCACATTTATTCTTCCTGAATATCCCTTTCTTTTATTCTCTTTTCTTTTGGATGTTCTATGTATTATTCATCTTTAATTAATAAGTTTGTATCAAGATCCAGAAGAAAATTGATTTTGATCAGTAGATTCTAGGGAACTATAAACAGAGTAAATTATATATGTGCCTCCTCCATGCCTTACTGGGAAATGAAAGAGGGGGTGATAAGACGTGCAAACATCTTACAAATGAGTGAGATCACTTTCTCTTTAGATTATTACAAGATCTGTTTGGATCTACTGTTACTTTTAGACTTGATCCCTGACAGTCCTTTTGCAGCTCTGCTGTTATTTTTATAATTCCTCACCAGACTGTAGTACATCCTGGTCCACCTGTGGTGATCATCACTTCAAAGCCTGGTTCCTGTGGTCATTTTGCCTTGTTTCTAATGGCTGTGTCTAGTCTGTGGTGGTAATGTCAGTGCAGTGATTCAGACCCGGGTCACATCTGCGAGGCAGCCTTGCCTTTCCTGCCTCGGTTTTTTCCCACCTTAAAATAGGTGAAATGCCTCATTCATTCTGGATGAAAACCACTCACTAGGATATGGGGAAAACTGCATTTTTAGTGTGTTCTCATGTCTTATAATTAGGTCTTTGTCTCTCACTCACCTAAGGGAGGTCATGAATGCATTTGCCAACTTTCTTGAGTTTAAACTTTGTGCAACCATGGAGCATTTAAAAAGTTTACCATTGAACATAGAACAGATGTATTTTATGAGTCATATAAAGTATATAATTTATAAAAGCTTGTCGGAAATACATATTTGTATTTGTGTATATATTTGCTACGTATATAAATGGTGTAGTTTAGAGTGTATTTTCCCACCACTGCAGTCCAGCTGCCTTTGAAATAGTTGTGGACTTCACTGCCGTTGTTGCCAGCCCTGAAATACCAACCTACAACCTGGTTTAGCCTTTTGAAATCGCAGAGAAGAATTAATTGGAAATGTAATTTTGTACTCAGAGGTATGCAAATTTTATGTCTAAACTCAAGTGAAAAGAAGCATTCAGTCTAATTTTTTGGCATTTGTCAAAAGCCCTCCAAAAACCATCTAGGCTGCAGGCTAAGCTGCCTTTCATAAATCTCAGCCGAAGACTTGCTGCTGACTTTTTAAGACTAAATTATTTCTATTGTTCTCAAGTAATTACATTTTTGTTGTTATCTGTGGAAAGAGCCCCACTGGGTTGAGCATGTAAGTATATGGGAATGGGGGGAAGGAGGATTTGTGGTAGTTAAGTGGAGATGATAAAGCTGAAAACATAGCAGCAGGACATAAATCAGATTTTTCTTCTTTTTCTAGTTGGCTCGTCACAATAAAACATTGCAACAGATGCTGAAACCAGGGTCAGATCCAGATGAAGGAGATGAAGCCTTGAGGTTTTATGCCAAACATACTGCACAGATAGAGGTAAAGAATTGCTCCCTGGAAGATTGAATATGAGACAAGTCTGCATCTTGTGCATGGTGTATCACCTCTTTTTAAGCTTCTGAGCAGCAAAGCTTATTCAAATGGTGCAGATTATTTATGAGGAGAAAGCTGAATAATGTGCTTTTGGCTGTGGGAGAAAAAGGAATGCCCCTATATCAAAAGTGGCTCTAAATAATCATTTTACAGGAGCTTTCCTCTGTGTTACCAAACATGTTTTGTTAGGGAAATACTGACTGCGGATAGTAGCTGTGTCATAAGTCAAGAATAATCTTGTATGGTACATCACTCAACTAAATAATCATGAGTTTCAAAGCCAGTGATGCTGGCTGATCAAATTAAAAGTCTGGCTCGAGTACAAAGGGGTTTTGAAGTGGTGTAGACATTCAGTGTGGCTTTTGTTTAAAAGACTAAGGCTTGGCCTGGTTCAGCAGTTCTGTTCTCTATTTTAAACTTTACACCTGCCATGGATTGGATTTAGATCAAGAACCATGGAGGTATTTAGGTTCATAATTCTTATATCCCTTTCTGGGCTCCTGCAGGTTTCATGGGATCATAGGCATCACGATAGGAGTTGGGCACTGGAGTAGCTCAGTGACTTTGTCAGGAGCAGAATTTCTGTGGTGCAAAGGCAGCTGCTGCGAGAGCCTGCGGGGAGCGGAGGCATCTGGCTCTCCCTCAGAAAAGCTGTAGCAAGTCCAAAACTGGCCAAGTGTGAAAAATGCACAGCATGGGTGCACACAGGCCCAGCCTGAATCTGGTCCAATAATCTCCAAGTCCTTCAGTGGGCTCCCAGGCTCCTCCAGCACTGGAGCTGAGCTTGCCTGGAGAGGGAGCAGTCCTGACACATGACTCAGTGTTGTCCTGCCTTCCATCAAGACAGACCACAGCTGGGTCCTTCTCTGTTTCCCACCACCCCTTTTGTCTGATAATGGTCATGTTATCCCCCCACAGAATAAATGGAAGCTCCATGGCTATGGTTGTCCAGAGGGCAGCTCAGAGCTCCTCTTAATATATTTGAATACTCTGGGCATTGCTGAGATATCTCTTGGCAATTATCAGCTGAGTTATCTGGGTAGGTTGTAAATTTAGGCATTAAACAAGCACTGTGGTCAGCTTTTCTGTGGCCAGTAACTTCTTCTGCAACCCAGCACTGCTGCTATACAAAATAGATATTCACAGGTCTTTCTCTGAAAGCAGACCTGGACCTGTTCGGTGTGTAAGATATTATCTCCCCTATATTAAGGTATCTCATTTGTTTGATTTGAAAGTCAAATAGTGGGGTTTTTTCACCAGTGGCTGTACCGAGACATGGGTGTAGGAGTTAAAATGAGTTTTCTACCTATTTTTGTATTTTTAGTAATGCAGAGTCCACAATCAGAATGGGGAAGCAATTTTGATGACAGTGGGGTGAGATGAAATAAAATCCAGTTCACTCACTGATAACTTGGTCAGTCCTGAAATACAAACAATTCAGAACCTTGGGTTTTGCCAAGTAAGAAGATAAAGACTGACAAGATATGGGTGCTGTCTGAGTAACAAGGTGCTATTTTTGCATGTTCACCTTCACAACTTATCCCATCACAGAAACAGACTCAAGGTGAGCAAATAATTTTGCAATCTGAGCAGAAAGCCCCTGAACTTCTGCACTTTTTACTGGGAGAGGTTTGTTTCAGTTTGCTGCAAAACTGAAGCATTCTGAATAGGAACAATTTTTCTATTTGGGGAAGTCTGGACCTGGGTTTTGCTTGAGGCATATGTTGGCCACTTTATTCAGGCAGGTGTTTGAAAATAAAAAAGTAGTTTTACTCCATTTTGGGACTTTATTGTGATGTTCAAATAATTTATGCATTAATTGATAAATAAAAGGGGAGCTGTGAACAAGAAAAGATATGACAAAATGATTGGAAAGTCACTGATCCTGACAAAAATGTGTATTTTATTTATAGATTGTTCGCCATGATAGAACAATGGAACAGATCGTCTTCCCTGTCCCCAATATTTGTGAATTCCTCACTCGGGAATCCAAAAGTCGAGTGTTCAATACAACAGAGAGAGATGAACAAGGCAGCAAAGTCAATGACTTTTTCCAGCAGACAGAGGATCTGTATAATGAGATGAAATGGCAAAAGAAAATTAGGAGTAAGTATTGCAATTTCAAAAAATGGGTTCACTATGCTAAAAACCTGCTTTTAAACCTTAAAATCCTTTGATTTTAATAATACACTTTTCTCTGTTCATTCTGATACCACCACAGGCAAAACTGTTCAGGGCTTGAGAGCGTAGGCCAGCTGAGACACTTGCATGCCACCGTAAAAGAGGCATAATATGGAGCAGTTAGTAATGTGTTCAAGATGATGTTTTGGACTCCAAAAGTTAAATTGAGGGATGGATGAACTGGGTGTAGTTCTACTCAACTCAATAGCGTTGCACCTAATTAAGCCAAGGCCCCTAATATTTAACAAAAACATGTGTAGCTGCATATTTGAGGTTTGCAGATTCCTAAAAGACCATTAAAAAACTTGTAAATGTCAGTCACTTAAAAACATCTCTCACCAGAACCTCAGCTGCTTTACATCTGTCTGACTCCCATGGAGTCAGTTCCCCTCTGCCAGTTCACATCAGCCTTGCATGACTGGGCTCCAGGGTGTCCCAGTGAGCCCATACTGGTGTCCATCCCGTGACAGTGGGAGAGGCTGGCAGGCATGGCTGAGATCACGGGGGAGAGATCAGAGCAGGGGCACGAGGAGGAGGGGCAGTGAAGCCAAGGCAGGTATCCTGAGTTTCTAGTTTAGTTCACTGATGGGCATGAGATGCTGGAAAGCAGTGCCATGGAAAGGGCTCTGGGGGTCCTGGTCAGTGGCCAGTTGGACACGAGTCAGCAGTGCCCTGGCAGCCAGGAGGGCCAACCCTGTCTGGGGGGGCATCAGGGACTGTCCCACTCTGCTCTGACCTGGGGCAGCCTCATGTCGAGTCTGAGGGCAGTTTTGGGCACCACAGTGTAAGAAAGATGTTAAGCCCTTAAAGAGTGTCCAAAGGAGGGCAATGAAGATGGTGAAGGACCTTGATTTGAAGCCATGTGAGGAGCAGCTGAGGGCACTTGATGTGTTCAGCTGGAAGAGACTGAGGGGAGACCTCACTTCAGCTACAACTTCCTCAGGAGGGGAAGAGGAGAGGCTCTGTGTCTGTGGGGACCAGGGACAAGACTGAGGGAATGGCCTGGAGTTTGTGTCAGGGCAGGTTTACATTGGATCTCAGGAAAAGGTTCTTCCCCCAGAAGGTGGTTGGGCATTGAACAGGCTCCCCAGGGCAGTGGGCACAGCACCAAGGCTGCCGGAGCTCAAGAAGGGTTTTGGATGATACTCTCAGGCACATGGTGGGACTCTTTGGGACAGTCCTGTGCAGGGCTGAGGGTTAGACTCGATAATCCTTGTGGGTCCCTTCCATCTCAGCGTATTCTGTGATTCTCTCATTCTGTCAGAGCCACTGGCCCTCACCAGGACTGGAGCTGCTGATGATGTCCCAGGGACAGGAGGCTCCTGCCAGCTCAGCCACTATCAACTCTGCCCTTTGCTTTTGGAGCAGAAAGTTGTATTTTATATATCATGGAATCACAGAATGGTTTGGGTTGGAAGGGACCTTAAAGATCATCTCATTCCACCCCCCTGCCATGGGCAGGGACACCTTCCGCTACATCAGGTTGCTCAGAGCCCCATCCAGCCTGGCCTTGGACACTTCCAGGGATGGGGCAGCCACAACTTCTCTGGCCAACCTGTGCCAGGGCCTCCCCACCCTCACAGGGAAGACTTTTTTCCTTATACCCAATCTAAACCTACTCTCTTTTAGTTTGAATGCATTCCCCCTTGTCCTGTCACTCCAGGCCCTTCTAAATAGTCTCTCTCCATCCCCCTTGCACACTCCCTTCAGGGACTGGAAGGCCACAATTAGGTCACCCTGAAGCCTTCTCTTCTCCACGCTGAACATACATAAAAATACATGAGAGTCATTCACTGCTAAAATGCAGGTTCTCTAGGAGTGTAACAAATCAGCTGCTCACAGCAACTATCAGGAAGGAAAGGAGGAACAGGGTCTGTGGTCAGAGCAGCAGGGAGTCTGGGTAGTCAAAGCAATATTTAGCAACCTTAATGTGATGGAAACCTGGATATTGGTTGCAATTTTTATAAATGTCAATTCTCAGGCTATAATTTTCATTATAGCAGTAATAAGTCTTCAGCATGAACCCTATCAGCCCAAGTCTTCTTCTCCTGATGGTACTCTAAGAACTTGTCTCTACTGGCAAACTGACTGGAATAGAAGTGGAAAAAGAAATGATTCCAAAATAACTCCCTATCTGCACAGTCTGTTTGGGAATAAAAGTCGCTATATTGTAGAGAAATTATTTCAGTAACAAAATCATATCTGGGAGTTTTGCTTAAGAAACACAAATAAAAGAGCCCAACTCAACACTTAGATGCACCAGACCTGCCTAATGCTATAAACAAAGAAAATTGGTTTATTTTTATTCAGAACAGAAATTCCTCAACTCCTTTCATCAGTGGAATGGCTCACAAGTCTCTGTGTTGGTTTTTTTGTATTTGAAAAGATAATACAGGTTGAGGCTCAGTTCATTCTGTAGCCAAGTATCTGTTAGCATGCAGTGTGTGTTGCTTGAATTGACAGATGTCATTTGCAGTGGCTCCAAATGCTTAAATCTCAGCAGTCAGCAGTTTAAGGTTATCACAGTGAAATCTGAATATTTGCCTAATCACCATTAAAGTCTATTTAAACTAAAGTCTGAGACAACCATTTGCAGTCGAAGGAGTCTGCTGTTTATAAAAAGTTAGGTGGTTGTTCTGCATACTTCCAGGAGGTTTTCAGTGCTTTAAAACCTAATTAATAGGGACACATCATGTGCAAAACTCCTCTGGCTAGAGATCTTTTTGCAGTATTGCACATAGAATTTTGTTTTGAATGTTCATTTATACGTATTGCAGTGCAGTCATATATATGAAGTGCTTGCCTGGGTCTTAGCACCCTCTGATTTTGTTCTCAGCCTTCTCGCTGAATCGTTTATGTGACTCTGGACACAAAGGCTTAACCCTGTTTTGCCCTGTTTCCCTTTTTAGCCCTCTCTAACTAGGTTGTAGGTTCTTTGGGATATGGACTATTTCTGTGTGTTTTTACAGCACTTCACATATGGAGATCATGGCTCGTTTGAGTCCTTTTAAGCAGGAGGACAGAGCTGTTTGTCAGCAGGTGACCTTGGACATCTGAGTATCATGCAGGAAATAGTCAGCTTTCGTAGTACCAAACCCCAGTCAGATCAAATTTTATCTGCTTCCCAAAGCAGATCAAGATGTTTTCAGCCTGACAAAGGCTGGGAACATACCAGAGTTCTGAAACTGTGCCTATTCCATCATTCTTTGCATAATGTCAGCAGTGCACTTGGTCCAGTTAGGTTATCTGGATGACCCATTCTGGGTCTTCTGGTTGACTGGCATTCAGAGTGCTAAAATCTATTTTTTGTGTCCCCTGCACAGAGGCTGCAGTTTCATAGGCAGCTGAAAAGACTGTTGCAAAATATCCAGTCCTAAAATCTTACCGGGGCAAAACTCCCATATATAATAAACTGCATTGTGATCTTTGGATTAAAAGCTCTGTTTGAAGCTATGTTTTATGTCAAACCTATGTTTAATATTTGTGTATTTTAGTTAATTTTAAAGATCTGCATATTTTCTACATTAATCTGTATTTTTTAATTCTCTTCAGACCATTGCTGATTGAGTTTCTTCCTGCTTTCATTTCATTGATGGCTGCTCTTTTCCCCTTTCTAGATAATCAAGCCCTGTTTTGGTTCTCCAGACACATCTCTCTCTGGGGGAGCATTTCCTTCAACCTGGCTGTGTTCATCAATTTAGCAGTTGCTCTCTTCTACCCTTTTGGAGATGATGGAGATGAAGGCAAGTGGAGTTTGGTTTTATTTTTCCTTTTAATTTTAGATGCTTTCATTTGTGAGGTTGACAAATAAAACTGCATCTTCAGGTGCTGCAGAAGCCATTCAGTGTCTCCTAAGCAGGTGCCAGATGTTGTCTGAAACGTGGTAGTTGATCTTCTGTGTTTCACGTGGCCCACACGGTGTGGAGTAAAAGGGACAGAACATAAGCTGAAGATCATCTAGATGATCTCAGCTAATTTTTTTTTTTTAATATTGCCATATTGCAGTGTCCTACTGCAGCTTCTGAACTGAAGGAGGATTCCTGGCAGCAGAGGGACAGAGATTCCTTAAAAGTGACCAAATTGAATGACTTGCAGCCTTGAAAACATAAAGAATAGAGTGATTTGAAAATTTGACTGTGTTGTTTATTGGGATAAAGGGGCATAACTGTTGCAGAGGACAAATGCATTATATAAAAATATGCTTAAAACCTATGATTCTGTCTCTGCTTCATCCCATGTCACAGGAAACATTTAATGGAATTTATTGTTTGCTATAAATGCAGCAGACTAGCAGGAGGCCTCTTCGAAGCCAAAACAAGCTTAATTGGGATAAAGGAGACTAAATAGTTCAGAATACTGGTAATGGGAGCAGAGCCATTCACCTCTGGGTCTTTGATTCATGTCCAGTCCAGTCAGTAATGTGACTGAGAGTCACCTCTGTCTGATGGCATGTGAACTGGGCTGGTGGAAGCAATCCAGCTTCTAGTAGATACATGTGCTTTTCACAAACACCACAGCTGGCACCGGCAAACATTCCTGTTGGCTGGCTTGAACAGAAAGGCAGCAGATTAAAATATACTGGCAGGGGCACCACGCTGCCCTTTCACCCCATGGGGTGGTCTCTGCAGGTCACATCTCCACAGCCTCGTGTAGTAAAGCAAAGTTTGCAGGGCTGGGGCCTGGAAAAGGGAAGCATTTGTGCTCTCCTGTTTGTAAACTGAGGGAGTCAGCAGGAGTGAGTACACACATTAGAGCCCATGGAGGATGAGAGGAAAAGTAAAGAGTTAAAAGTAAACCTTTTAAGTGACTAAATTTTAGCTAATCTATACTCATGGAAATCCTCTGGTCTGCAATCAGTCGGTATTAATACTTATTTTGAACTGCAGCTTTATGTTGTATTAGTTTAAATGGCCCCAGTAATCCTGTGATAGCACATTTCAGGAATCCAGTTCCAAGTGCTTGTAAAAGCCAGAGCGATTCCTGAGCAATAAACAATACATGTCACCAAATGGGATTAGCAGGTCATGAGGCAGCCTCCTTAATTCCAGCCTCCCCCTCCACCAAAGCCTGACCCAACAGCTGGAGTTTTGTCTCCCATTTTTCCCCTTCACTCTGCTTAAATCCACCTGTCTGAGGTGCCTGTGCTGAGCTAATCATCCCAAAATGCTGCCTTGTAGTAGGTACCTGCAGCGCTTATGTCATAGGACATAAGCAAAACTGTTCCAGCTGAAGACAGCTCCTGAAGGGAGTCTACAGGAAATACAGAGAGAGACTATTTACAAGAGCCTGGGGTGACAGGACAAGGGGGAATGGATTCAAACTAAAAGAGAGTAGGTTTAGATTAGGTGTTAGGAAAAAATTCTTCCCTGTGAGGGTGGTGAGGCCCTGGCACAGGTTGGCCAGAGAAGCTGTGGCTGCCCCATCCCTGGAAGTGTCCAAGGCCAGGTTGGATGTGGCTCTGAGCAATCTGGGCTAGTGGAAGGTGTCCCTACCCATGGCAGGGAATTGGAGTGAAATGATCTTTAAGGTCCCTTCCAACCCAAACTATTCCATGATTCCATGAAGGCTCCTTGCCTGTGGAGTGCCTGTCTGCACGTTACTGGTGTGGGTCCTGCTATGTGAAACTGTTGGATCTGCAGTAGGGAAGAAGGAAAAGTGATTTGTTCAAGAACCACAGAGAACTTTGGCCTTACCTTTCAGATCCACTTGAAAGATATTTTTTAGGATCCATTAAAAGTTTCCAAATCTTGTTGGCGGAGAATTTATCTGACAAGAGGTGACCTTGAACCTCCTGCCAAGGATATAAACACTCCTGAACTTTGGAAAAGTTCGGATGCCATCTGAATGTTGAGGCTAGGGCCTCATCTCATTGTTTTCTAATCCCAGTGATGCTGCTCAGCTGTGCATTTGTTGCCAAAGAGATAGCATGATTGCCATTGTGAGTTTAGCTAAATTTTCTATTCCCTTCTCCCCCGTCACTGACCTCTCGGTTCATCCGATAACAATAGAAGTCAGTGTACAAGTGTGACACTGCCCTGAGATCTGAATGTGCTTTTTATATCACAGCAACATGGTGTGTTTCTAGGGCTTTAGCAGAGGAGAGAGGCGAATATAGGGGCATCTCTCAAAACTCAGGGAGAGCTCGGAGCCAGCATCTTGCAGAGCAGCCGAGACCGGCTGTGCAGACAGCGGCTCACATGCCCTCGGGAGCTCAGCAGGACCTGGGACCCGCTGCCTTCCCGGGAGCAAGGCACAGCTATTCAGCTGCTCCCAGCCATGCAGATGCTGCCTGTCCCTGCCCAAGTCCCCGTGGCTGTCTCCCGCTGCGGGAAGTGCCTTGCTCCCGTGCAGAGGCGGAGGCTCCCGCTGAACACCCGCAGCCGGGCGGGAGAAAGATGCTTTTCCAGCCGGGGCGCTTCGGTGCAGCTGGGGATGGAAACGTGACACTGCAGCGCTGTGCTGCCCCCAGGACCGGCTATTTTGTAGCTGAGCAATCGTGGACTTAGACCGGAGGAGCCCTAATGATCCCTGCAGAAGGAGCTGATTAGCAGGTTGCTCCAGGAGGAGGGTAAACTGCTCCATCTCTGAGCACTCCTTGGATTTTAATGGAAATTTCATTAGCTGCTCTTATAATTACCTGTGCAAAAATCAACAATGCTATGAGAATAATAGCTCTCACTGCAATTTGGGCAAGTCGTGGTCAGCAGTTGCAGTGCATGAATCACACTTTTGTTAAGATATATTGGCAAAGGAATTGATCTTCTGGGGCTGTTTCATGGGGAAAAATGGAATCTCCAAAGATGCCTGTCTCAGATCTCCCTTTCTCCTCTGCACAGGCACACTCTCACCGTTGTTTTCCGTGCTTCTCTGGATAGCAGTGGCATTTTGTACAGCAATGCTGTTTTTCATCTCCAAGCCCGTTGGTATTCGCCCCTTTTTGGTGTCTGTTATTCTCAGGTCCATATATACCATAGGGCTCGGTCCTACCTTGATACTTCTCGGTGCTGCTAATGTAAGTACTTAAAAAGCAAAGGAAATTTCCCTGCCAGCAGAAGGAAAGATATTAAGGGTCTCCTTTTAAAAAAACCCTTTCATTAGAGCTGTGCGAAAACTTCTTTTTCTGGTTCAATGGTTAAGCCAAAAAAATAAATCATTTCCAGTCATCCTGAAACAGCAGTGTCAGCAAAGTGGGAAGCTAAGAAAAAAAAAGCTGTTTTCGTT
Source organism: Manacus vitellinus (assembly GCF_001715985.3). Lineage (NCBI taxonomy): Eukaryota > Metazoa > Chordata > Aves > Passeriformes > Pipridae > Manacus > Manacus vitellinus. Next base: position 2,341,379 of record NW_021940729.1, on the reverse strand, counting down.
TTGTGCATATGCAAATGTTTTAAAATCAAAAACAATATGAAATTTAAAGAAATATTGCTATATAAGGGCAATCAAATATAAAGTTTCTCACGTTAAAAGAATAATTTTCTCTACAAGTGCACTCAGCAATATTGACACCAATTTGTGCAATGTTTCTGTGACGTTAAGTATATTTTTGAGAAGAAAAGAGTTTTCAAAATTAAAAATTCTCTCAGCCCTTTGCCAGATCTCTTGACTTAGACATGAATAATTTTGCATGCTTACTGAGCTTGGTGAGTGGTGCTCACAAATCTCTTTAGATTTCTGCCTGACTGCTACACGTCTAATTCACCTCAGTATTGGAATACTTGCCACTAGTTTTGTGGGAATTTCACATACTTAAAACTACCCAGATGAAGGTCAAGGCAAGTAAAGTGCTTGCCCATGTCAAATTTGTGAACAAAAAAATATGTTGAGTCCTCATTGGTTGTCCTAGGCTGCCAAACAGGTGAGGTTAGACCTCACCTTCTCACTCCTGCACTACTGTTCAAGTGCAGGCAAAGCTTGGGAGCAATAGAGAGCCTGATGCTGTTGCTTAAATTCTGTGCTTCAAAAATGTCCCCAGTTTTCTTTTTTTGTTGTTGTTTTTAGGGATTTGATATTGAAAACCATGATCTGAAGGAAACAATAGATCTTACATGCACCCCCCCCACACCCCCCAGACTTTCTGTTGTGTTACTTTTGTTCTCTTTGTAGTAGCACTCCTAGCTGCTTTCCCAGAGTCTAAACTCAAGATTATTAGGAATTCACTCCCCAGTTGTTGGGGTTTTTTAATGCCTCATGACATTAATCCCCCCCACCTACTCAGTAAGGTTATAGAAATAAATCACAATTCATAGAAATAAATCACAAATGAGGCACAGTGCAGTGTCAGAGGTGATGTCCTTCCACTTACTCTCATGGGCTTGTTCCCAGTGCACCATTGGAGCTGGATTCCTCACACCTCGCTCCAGCTATCTAAAAGTTGAGCATTTAGTCAAACCAACAGGTAGGCAGCAATGCAAACACTAACTAACAGGATATTTTCTGATGGAATAAACCTAGCCTTTGTTACTCCCTCACAGCTTTGTAACAAAATAGTGTTTCTGGTGAGCTTTGTTGGGAACCGTGGCACTTTCACCCGTGGCTACAGGGCGGTCATCATGGACATGGCTTTTCTCTACCACGTGGCATATGTCCTGGTCTGCATGCTGGGCCTCTGTGTGCATGAATTCTTCTACAGTTTCCTGGTAAGTATGTGCTGCTGTGCAGGGGAAAACTTTGCAAAAATAGAAAATACCGTTACCCATGCAGCTGTCTTCAATTTCTTCCTGACAATCAAGTCCAAATCATGTGTATTTTTAGCACGCCGTTGTGTTGCTGCCCCTTAGGAGCTGCTGTTTTTGTTAGAACCTGTTCCTGTTAGGACTTATTTTATCTGCTTTAGAGTTGAAAGTTTGTTCCTTTCTTTTCAGACAATCATCATCATCAAACCCAGTCCTTTCTCCCAGCTTTCCTCATATTCTGTGTCCGTTGTTCCTGTATCTTGTTTCAATCATGGCATTTCTGGGACAGGAGTTGCCCACCAGTGTGTGCATCATACCTATACCAAAGTATCCCATTCCTCAGCCCTAATAAAATAAATTTTTAAAAAATTAGTTGGGAAATGGGGATGGCATGCTTCTGGTGTAGCAGGGAGATCCATCACTTTAAATGTATCCCACTTCATTTTCTTTTGTTGCCATTACCCAGATGGAATGCCTTTTTTAACGTGATACAGGTGCAGTGAAAATGAATCACACAAAATTATGCTAAACTCCACTAAGTGCTCCCTTCATGCTAAATAGCAGTAAAAGGTGTTTCACTGCTCTTGTTTTCTAATCCTGTTGCTTTGTACTGGAACACGTGAAACTTGTCAGGAGACTGACTAAATTGTGGTCATTTATATGGGTTTGCTTTCCTGTTGTTGTATCTTTTTCTCGGCTTCCTGAATAGTGGTGAACTCCCAACACTTCAGAGATGTGTTAAGGACACTAACATTTTCATGGGTTCAGTGATTAACTCTGGTTGAGCTCCTTTTGAAATCAGATTTTCCAGATCTTTACATTAAAGTCTGCTTCAAAGTTTGGGCAGATTTCAAAGGAGTCAAAATCTGTGGCTGTAGCTGCAGGACATTTTACAAATTGATGTAACTCTCCTGCTTAAAATATGCACAGCAAATTACCTGCTATTCCTTCAATGAGTAAGGTGAACTCTGTCTTAAAATCCTTTGCAAAGTGTCAAGTAGTTTAAGAAACATTCTATGGACTTACTGTTTTCAGTACCAATGTCCATTATTCACGGTCATTATAGTCGTCCACGTTCCCAGGTTCCTTTCAGGTTTTCACTTAGTAGTGGATGTATTCTAAACTCTACTATTTGTTCTTCAAGTCTTTGCCTTGTATGGAATGAATGATAACTGTCTTCCCCCTTTCTTCCTTTATTATTAATACTTTCACAAGGCTGTGGATTTCAGATCTTATAAATTGGGGCTAATACCTTCTTCTATGGAACATTTTGATAAATCATAGTGTATCTCTTTATATCTGTAATCTGAGTGTTTTCAAGTGGAAATATATATGTTATAGATAAGGTCCAAAGCACTATAGAATGTAAATAAAATTGAAAGAGAAAAAAGTTATAAGTTCTTGTAAAGCTCCTGTCACATTTAATTGCTATTTTAGGCCTTTGGCATTTAAGGCAGTATTATTGTAATATGTACTTTCCTTTAAAGTTAAATACCAGGAAGATGTAGTGCAGGATAAAGAAGAATAGAAGTTTCTAGTTTTATACAAACAGTGCCATGAATTTGTTTTGACTTAAAAAGAGGTGGCTCTGATCCCTGTATATGTGAATGGCTTTTAAATGATGCCATGAGCTCAAAGAAACAGTTTACAGACATTTAATTACTTAACATGTATGAGTGCAGTTTTGAGTTGCAGCCCATAATAATCGGATGGGAGATGAAAAATTATTTTGTAGGTATAGATCCATAGTATAAAGACATTGTTTTTTAATTCTAATCCAGCCTGGTTTTGAACATGGGGAAACAATGGATCTTGTTGGTCACTGTTACCCATGTCTGAATCAGGCTTTATTTACTTTGTGACTTTTGATTATCTTAATTTATCTTAAACCCTGAAGTTCTGTGCTAGGTTTTCTCCTCTATAAGCATGCCCAGCTCCCGCTGAAATCAGTGGGAATTGTGGGTTTGTGAAGCCAGAAATGTAGAACACAGCTCGATACATGTTTCAATAGTTCAGATTGTTTTCCTATGTAGCATCCATATATTGCCTCATTTGTATTCATTTTTCCTCTACTCTGTGCCTTTCCCAGCTGTTTGATCTGGTGTACAGGGAAGAGACATTGCTAAATGTGATAAAAAGTGTTACCCGGAATGGTCGTTCAATTATCCTCACTGCAGTGCTGGCACTTATCCTGGTTTATCTCTTCTCCATCATTGGTTTCCTCTTCCTGAAGGATGACTTTATCATGGAGGTCGACAGGTTGAAAATCAGGACCCCTGCTGCAGGTATTGTTTTTTATATTAAAATTTGCATCCAACGTATCCCTTTTCTGTCTGCCTAACCTAACTTTCACCTAAGGACATCAAATTGCTTTATTTGTGCCTGTGAGAGCAGAACTAATTCCATATACCTTAGCACCCAGTTAGGTCTCTGCGTAAAATTGAATGTGTATACAGTTGTTTTAGGCTGGGTTTATTTGTTGAAATACTGAAACCCAACGCCTTTGATTTGTTATGTTTGCTTTTCAAACTCATGATAACGTTAAAAAAAATAATCTCTATTTCCTAATTATTTGGAAAAGCACCTCAAAGTGCTTTTATCCCACCTTATTATTATTTCTTATCCCACCTTAAAAGCAGCTCATAGTAATTTCTGTGTACTATATGAGGCATATGATTAACATGTAGCTGTATTTGTTTGATTACATCCAGAAGAAATCTATTACAGAATTCACACATCAAACAATAGGAGGTTTCCTGGAGCATCTTTTAAATGTAGTGTGTGTTTCATATAATTTTTGTGTAATCCTGGCTTCAGTAAAATCATTGGGAGGTTTTTAACCAGTTTTAAAAAGGCCGGAATTCCAGCTTTCTGGCATAAGAGGTTTTACCAATGTGAATAGAGAGTTACAAACTGGCTTTGCTAGAAAAGAGCCAGGTCTGGTCTGTTGAGCACTTTGTATGTGTTGCCAACCAGCCTGCTTGGGAGCATGGGCAGAGAAGTAACTGTCTGCATAGAAATACCTGAGAATAGCTTGTGATTAAATTCCTAAGGGCGTGATTTTCCCCAATCCTGAGCTCTTCAGACCTGCACACAAGCGCAGAACAACTGGTGGGATCCAGCCTGGACTGTGTGCACTCAGTGTTTGCCAGCCTTTCCCTAAAGTTGTTATTTCAGGATTTAAAGCACACAAACAAGGCAGAGGTCATTCAAGACTCATGGGCATGGTGTTCTTATATAGCTGGTTTGATACCATATTAAAAAAAAAGGAAACCTGACAGATTTCTTTAACATACTATAATTTTATAATTTTTTTTCCCACTGATCATCCTTTAAGGGCTAAGTTGGCTTATATTTGACTTACCATTCATTTCTGGGACAGAATTTATGCTGTGAAGTTTCATTTCAAAGGTAGTTGTAACCATCTTAGTAAGATGTGAGGCTGCACACAGCACTGGTCTGATCCGGTGCAGGAGCACCTGTGTGTTTGTGTTGCTTCTGTCGAGTTCTTGGCAGATTTTTGTGGTGTGGGTATGTTCTTGCTGGCTTCATACATTGCCATTTCTGATCAAAAAACTCATCAGGAAAATATGCTGACTGCATACTGAGGGAACATTATGCTTCCCAGGACAAGTGCTTTAAATTTTTTCTTTATAAAGTAGCAGAAAGAGAAAGTCAGAGTGCATGTTTTCTCCCTTACACACATTGTCTTAGTCTATTACTTTTATTGTATGATTTTGCCTTCGGGTTTTTTTCCCTTTAAACCTTTTTGTACCTCTGATTTAAAATGCAGAAAATTGTTGAAGATGCACAAGATAAAATTGGTTTGATAAAATCAAGCTGATGTACACATTTACCCACTTTGGGAATGTTAAATTAGTGTTTTACACAAACCCATACATATTTACAAATGAGTACAAACTGTGTTATAACTCTTGAAAACTCTTAAATATTCTACATTCAGGATAACTGAACATCAGCTTGGTGTCCTTCTTGTCAGCTTTTGTGAATAATTTATCTAATGGTTTTAAAACTGACATTATTTTCATATCTGACAGTTGTTTCATGCTTTGAATATATTTTGTTCTAACCAGAAGCAGCAGCATTTGATGTAGATTCATTAATTTCAGGAGATGAAATGGGAATAGCTGTGATACACAGTAAATATAAAACTGTGTTTTTGTTCACTGTGATTGCTTTGAGCTGTTGAGGCAAACTCTTTGAGGAAGAAGGAATTGGTGATATAATTTGTGCTGTTCTTCCCTCTTAACTTTCCAACTCAGTGATTCACTTCTAGAAAATAATGATTTAAAACTTCACATCAATGTGATATCTTTTTGTCAACATCCTGCTCTTCCCACAGGTATTAGTGAAGTCCCCACTACAACCCTCACATCAATGATGGGAGCCTGTCCAAAAGAGAACTGTTCCACAAGCATCCCAGTTATTAACCCAGGTTAGTACAGAAGTTCCCTCAGACTGATGATCAGCTAGAACCAAGGGATCCTTGGCAGTGTTCGAGGCCAGGTTGGATGGGGCTCTGAACAACCTGGTCTAATGGAAGGTGTCCCTGTCTATGGCAGGAGGGTTGGAACAAGATGATCTTTAAGGTTCCTTCCAACCCAAACCATTCTGGGATTCTATAATCTAAGTATTACTATTGCAGGGACTTTTGCTTGTGTGAGAAGTAATGATCATTGTTGTGAGCCAGAAGTGCTCAACTTCTGCAACTCTTGGAGCTTAGTTGGCAGCTTGCTATTAATGGGAGTGCTTCCCACACCTAATTTCCAAATGCACTGACATTAATTTTGTTATTAAAAGAGCTTGCTGATTCATTATGCCTGAATATACAGGTTGCTTCGTGCCAAGTGACTTAGAGAAAAAAGCTTGCTGCTTATCTGCAGCATCCTCACCTGCACACACTGAGCCACTCTTAGATCTATTTAGGGCCACCTAAGTTGATTTTCATGGCATAGCACATATATAGCAAGCTTTTGTGTATTCTTTTTCGTGCATCTAGGCCAAGGCTGTAGTGTAGCCATAAAACCTAAGAACCCAGGTCCAGGAGTGTCTGTCTCCCACTCTTTTCATGTGGCACAGTCTAGTTGTGGAGGTTAGTCTTTCGCTCCAGATATTAAGTTTGTTTTAGTGTGTTGTGGCCTTTGCAGTGGAGGTGTCTGCACAGTGGTTGATCCACAGGCTTAAAACATTTATTGCCACAGTTGCCTGTGGTTGCTGGGGGCTGAAACTGAGGACATAAATGGTCCCTTCCTACCCTGTGTGCTAGTACAATGCTGTTTCATAAGCTTTATTCTTCCACTACTAATTTCTGAGTTTTTAGGATCAAAGGCTTCGGGCAGAGGGCTATAAAAGTAGGCTTTTTCTCCCCAGCTGGTGTGTGAACAGGCCTCATAAACAACATGGGAAGCTGTCTGACTAGATAGAGAAAACAGTCTAAGAGCTATTGGCAAAGCTGCTGCATTCAAAGAGTAATCAATCAGTCAAAAGAGACACAGTGTGGCTTTTGCCAAGCTCTTTAAATGATAGAAATCTTACATTTCTTATTGTTTGGGTACTGCTGCTTTAAAATCAAACCATAATGAAAGGGAGCTGTACAAGACATCTAAGGGTACTGTCAGTTAATCTTGAAGAGATTTTATTTATCCAGTAACATTAAAAAAACCAGCATACAGCAAGAAGAGTTTTGCTCACCTTAGCCAGTGAATCACCTGTTCAAAAAGGTCTCATCTCCCTTGGAGTCTCCCACTCTTCAGTGCAAAGGCATTTCCAGATCACTTCAGTCTGTGCCTGGTGAAGTGCTTAATCACCTAAAGGAACTTCACATCCTACAGTACATGTCTCCTTGTGCTCTGTAACCCACAAAGACCTGAACTGGAAAGGTGCACAGATATCTGTTTGTAAAAGGGGACATTTCCAAAGGCTCATTCCACGCCCAGGTTTGGTACTACCCTGTGCAGGTTCAGCTGGATCTGTGTGGGCACTGGTGAGTCTCACCTGCCTGTGCTTGTGTGGCTCAGGAGCCCGGTAGCTGTGGGCTGTCAGATGAGGCTTTTTGAGGTAAATCTCCCTCTCATCCCACTTCCTACCCTGTGATTAACATTGTGGGGTGGCCTTAGTGCTTAACCTGCTCTGCCTTTGAATTAAACTTAATCAGAGGACAGCCAGCCTAATGCTGTCCAGCCACTCATGGGACACTCCCCAGTCTGGAGCTGGTTGCAAATAAACACCCCTGAACCTCAGTTAATGTCAATATTGGGGCCTTAGCAACAATTCACTGTACAGATCCACTCCTTTCTTTCAAATATGGGCATGGTTGGTCACTAGGAGGGCCGATCCTGGGTTCTGAATGCTGCTGAGCAGCAGAGGCAGAATTGGCTCCCCCGCTGAAGGCAACCCTTGTTAGTCCACATCTGGGAGTGGAAATAGGATAGAGAAATGAGTGTCTGTACATTCCGCACAGACTACATTGCTGCACTAGAGGTTTCTGCCAGCTTTGGGATTCTTTGGCAAAGATCTTGCAACCTGAGCTTTCCCTTCTGGGTGCCATGTGGGATGCTGACTCTGTTGCAAGATGTGCCAGTCAGGTGATGCCTCTTGCATCTCTCTGAAGCCTGGGCTTGCTCTGAATTTGCATCCCAGTGCACATGGAGAGTGCAGTGCATGGAGAGGGTTGCTGGTAGGTCATTCTCTTGTGTTGCAGCTTCCAGTTTCCAGCCATGGTTTGTTCCCAGTGTTCACCAGAATCTGATCATCTGTTGTTCCCAGCACCTGACCCTGGTGTGGTGAACAGTGAAAATGTTGTAGCTACCTAAAGGAAATAGAAGCTGTGGCTTTTATCAGGGCTTATAATTTGTGTCGTGGATGGCCACCTTCTCAAGCACAGATATTGGCTCTGAAAAAAAAGATGGAGTACTGTTTGGGAGGAGGAAGTAAGTAAAAATTAGTTGATATGATGAAAATCACTGTGCTGGTAAAAAAAAGTCCAGATATGACAGGATAAGAAAGGTTTCTTGTTTCAGTCCTTTCAGTTTAAATCTGGAATTACTAGTCATAGTAATGTCTTTAATGACCATATAATTTAAAAGGAAGTCCATCCTGATGTCTGCTTTTGCTTTTCTTTTTGCTCAGAGTTCCTTAAATCAGGAGTTGTTTCTCATTTAATTTACTTGCAGAGCAAAAGCAGTGGTGGCAAAAGCAGCAGATACCAGCACTGTTGTGCACATCCCAGTCATGGGATGTATGCCCCACAATTTGGGGATCCCGTGTTTTAAATCCAAATTACTTGTCTGTAATGTGAGTGCTTTTGGTCAATTCAGTTTATTAAATTCTACCTCGGTGCCCCAGATGATGTGGTGGTTTGGGGCTGTTAAATATGTGTTTCAGTCAACTGTCACAGCAGGATGTTGTTATTTATTAAATTATGTTACAATGAGTGCATGAAGCAAACCAAGTGTGAATCGCTGTCTGAAGCGAGCGTATCCCTAAAGAGAAAGGAAGGCAGGAGAAATGGCAATCACAGCCCTGACCCTTCAGTGCAAGCCAGCAGGACACATGGAACAACTCAAGCAGAGCTCTTCAAAGGGAGGCTGTTGATGCAGCCCCAGCATGGGAGCTAGTGCGTGGTGGGAGGAATTCTGGCCAATGCGGACAAATTCCCCCCAGGGACTGGTGTTCCAGCCCAGCTCCTCTGCACGTTCAGACATCTCCTGCACAATAGTACCCTCTGTGGCTCAGCCAAAACCACGCAGCAGCTCTGCAGCAGAGATAAGAATAGAATCCAAGTTTTCAGGCTGAGGTCAGGGAGAGCCTTTCATTTAATGTATATCAGACCTGTGTGCTGGTGGAAAGATCGTGGACAGATTTACTGGTCTAAAAGCCAGCTCCTCCTTAATGGTTTGAAATGCTAACATGACTTGGCTTGTACATGAGTAGGTAGAGGGATGATTTCACAGGAAGACAATCCCTTCACAAATGTGCTTCTAATTCTGTGTTTATATTGCTTCTCATCTGTGAATTTTTAGGAGGCCCAGTGAAACCAGTGGGAGCACTGCAAGGAGAAGAGGTGCTCCCATGAATAGAGATGGCAGCTCTGGGTCCTTAACAGCACTGGTGTGATTTTTCTCCATCTCTCTTCAGGCTGAGTATGCCTGATGTGCCTAAGTGTGTCACCAGCAGCGACATTCACAGGGGTAGGGATGATCAGTGGAATTCTGGCTGAGGAATATGAAAGACAGATGTGCATTGCAGTTGGTTTCTGCAACAAAGAACTGTGGCTTTGCTTGGTGAGTGATGGGTTGATGCTGTGACTCCTAAAGCTGCCTCCCTCCTGCCTGCAGGTGAAGAGGAGGAGGATGGAATAGAAAGGACCTGTGACACCCTGCTCATGTGCATTGTGACTGTATTAAACCAAGGCCTGAGGAATGGTGGTGGTGTGGGAGACGTGCTCAGGAAGCCTTCCAAAGATGTAAGTGTTTTGGCTGAGCAAGTGCATTACTCCCTGTGCATCTCATGAATGCCAGAGTCAATTTTTGGAGGTTATAGACAGTATTTGTATCTAGTCTGGTCTCTTGTCACACTGTTGATTTATCTATGTAATTTTTAAATCCCAGATGGAATGTTTAATGGGAAGAGCTAAGTTTGGTGTGATGATGATACTTGAAGAAAGGAACTCTAGGTAGTTGTTTACCCCTTCTGGAAAACTGGAGCTTATCATAACCTTCCAATCACTGCTAATAAGTCAGACCTGGTGAGGCATGTCTGGAGTGCTGTGTCCAGTCCTGGGCTCCTCAGGACAGAAGGGACATGGAGCTCCTGGAGTGGGTCCAGCAGAGGCTGTGGAGATGATTCAGGGACTGGAGCATCTCCCTGGGGAGGAAAGGCTGAGGGAGCTGAGGCTGTTCAGCCTCCAGAGGAGACACTGAGAGGGGACCTCATCCATGTGTGTCAGTGGGGCAGAGGATGGGCCAGGCTCTGCTCAGGGGTGCCCAGTAATGGGAGGCCACGGGCAGGAACTGATGCCAAGGGAGTTCCACCTGGACACGAGGAAGAGCTTCTTTGCTGTGCAGTGACCAAGCACTGAACAGATTGCCCAGAGAATGTGTGGAGTCTCCCTCACTGGGGATATTCCAGAGCTGTCTGGACACAATCCTGTGCCATGTGTTCTGGGATGACCCTGCTGGAGCAGGGAGATTGGGCCAGATAACCCACTGTGGTCTCCTCCAACCTGAGCCATTCTGTGATTCTGTGAAGTGTTGCTGGAGATCACTCTTTTGTTACACTGAGAATTACAGATGTGAACTTTTAAAATGGATTGATTGATAAATATATGTCAAGACCCTCCACTGAGGTACATAATGTGTATTTTTAGCTTATATTCAATGGCATCTGCCCTGGAATAGGTCCTATTGTTTACTTGCACTCAAATAGCATGAACGTCAAAACAGAATTTTGTATATCATGGTATATGTCCTCTGCCATAAGTTTCCTCAAAAATTCAGTTCATTTGAGGACTTGCCTTAATATTTAGGTGGGTTTATGTGTTTTTATTTAGGTTCAAAAAGAACATCAGAAATAAAGGCAAAGCAGCACTTTGCTTAATGAGCCACACTAGAACCCAAGGATGTGTTATAAATAAATTAGCAAGTAGCATCTCAGCAGGGCTTGCAAGAGTCCAGAGACAAATAACTCTGATCTGGATGGAAGAGCTTCCTGTGCTGGTAGTAGGAGCCTAGGTCCTACCTGACAGACTGGGAGGTTCTACATGAAGAAAAGTTTATCCCCATGAAATCTGTAAACACTTAAACTTTGAAAATTGCCCTTTCCACTTAGCAGCTCTTTAAGGCTAATTATATTAAAGCACTTCCCAAAGGGTAATACTATTATCCCAATGAATGTGTGGGAAACTAAAGAAATTTGGTGACTTCTAAGTCAGTCATGGTGAAGAAAAGGTCTTGGGGTTTATGCCTCTGTAGTCCCTCTCTGTTTCTGAGAGTAAGGCTACCAGAATTTGGCATATGAAAAGAAAGATTTGCTTTGCTTGAGCTAATGTGAAAATGTTCTTTAATATTTTAGAGCTCTGCTATTTTTATATCTTATTGCAACCTTATTGTTGCAGGAGCCCTTGTTTGCTGCACGAGTTGTTTATGATCTTCTGTTTTACTTCATTGTCATAATTATTGTTCTAAACCTGATCTTTGGAGTCATCATTGATACATTTGCTGATCTCAGGAGTGAAAAGCAGAAAAAGGAGGAGATACTAAAGACAACCTGTTTCATCTGTGGTAGGTGTTACTGATTTATTGAGATATTTGATGGGGAAAGGAGTGAAAATGAACTATTTCTCAATAAATAAAGTGTGGATCTAAGGGGTGGTTATCTTCTACAAGGAAGTCTGTAAAAATGCCAGAGTTTGATTCCAAATTTATTCCCTCTCAGTAGGAAAAAGATTTGTTTTATGAATCAAAAGCCAGCTTTGCTAAGAGGTGGCTTCACAGTCTCCACCCTGAATCTGAGGGAGAAGAGCTGTGTCTCACACTTGCATCATCACCACTAATGGAGATGGTGCAGCTGCTGACTTTATTTCACAAAACGTGATGCAGATGAAAGTACAGATTGCTATTTCACAGCACAGTGCATTACAGAAGGGTAACAACAGCAAAATCTGTCTGTTTCAGAAGGTGATATGAAACAGGGAACAAAAAAAAATTCTGTGAAAATCAGCCCCACGAAGCCCATGGATAAATCACGCTTATTTTGAAGTGCACTCACAAAGAGGGGCAGACCTTCACTCCCCCAGGGGACTTCAGAAATACCTGCTCTTTTGTAGGCTGGGTGTCGTTTCCATGGTTGTGCTGACAGGGATGAATGTTGCGCAGAGCACAACATCTTTAGTGTCTTTAGCACAACATCTTTGTGGAAGCCTCCACAAGAGATCCAGGGAGAAGAGCACATTGGTGAATCCTGTCCTTCCTCACTGTGTTCCTCTTCAGAGATTTGACCTGTGACAGGGAAAAACCAAAAAATTTCTTATGACTACAGCTCTGTAAGGACTGTATGAGTTCAAAGCTGCAGAGACTCACCCTCTCTGCCAGGCTTAAGCACACAAACAATCCCACCCCAGCTTAAGTGGGACTGTTCATATGCTTGATGCTAAAAGTGTGCATAAATCTTTGGAAGATCAGGACCTGGACTGCACGCTGTGGGCTTACCAATATCCATCTAGAAAGAGTCAGAGCCAACACTTGTAAAAGCACTTTATAGCCCTCAGCATAGAAGGCACTGTAAAACCCTAACATATTTATTATATTGTTATTGTTATTAAGAGGAAATATCACAGAAGAGGATAAATGCTGTGCTGAAAGACTTCTGTCAGGAATGCCTTCTGGCCTGGTGTTTGTTGCCTGGCAGTTACTGCATGCAGTTATAGCTTTTAAATTAAGCTCCTTCAAATTTATGGTCCTTTAAATTAAGTTAGGTCCCTTTCTCTAACATATTTAACAGATTTGAGTATTTTTATGTTGAAATTTATTTTTTGGCTTTACCTTTGTGTCTTTTTTTTGCAGGACTGGAGAGAGACAAATTTGATAACAAGACCGTTTCATTTGAGGAGCATATAAAGTCAGAGCACAACATGTGGCATTATTTGTACTTTATAGTCCTTGTCAAAGTCAAAGATCCGACTGAATACACTGGCCCAGAGAGCTACGTGGCACAGATGATTGTGGTGAGTCAATTTGGGCATGTGCTTTATGTAACTGAAAGATGCTCCTTGCAGCTACAGCTTCGAGTGTCTTTCTTTTTCCCCCTCTCTCTGAATAATAGGAGGGATTGATTTGTGTTTTTAAAGATCTTTTCACATGCCTGAGTCTGCAACAAAGCCTGATCTTAAACGCAGTGAAAAGGATGAGGGCGCAGGCCACAGTCTCCAGTTTGGCGGCCGTGCTCTCATGCTCTGTGGGTTCTGCTGCCTCATTAGCCAAACCTGAGGCAGGAGATGCATCACAACATCTGGTGCTGCTCTGGCTTTGTCCAGTATCCCTGGGCTGCTGTCCAGAAAAATAACATCTCCTGCTGAACACTGAAGCACAGGGTCAGCGTTGAGGGCTAGTGCTTTTCTCCTATGACTGCTCTGAACAAGCTGTTGAAAAGACCAAGAAGAGCAGCTGTAGGGATTTGAAGAGCCACAGAAACTGCCTCTTGAAGCAGGAAGAGTTTGACTTGGACTCAGAGAGAGAAATGTGATGACACTGGGGCAGAGAGATGTTTGATTACATTTCGTTTCCAGCCTGCTACCTAAGAGAGTTCGTTCTGGTGAGTGAGAGGGATGGATCATCAAGGCTGCCTGGCTTGGGGCTTCATTTTTGAGGAATTCTTGTCTGCTGGGATATTCTGGTGCAGTATTTTCTTCCTGTGGACTTCCTGGCAGGTACTGCACTGCTCAGGGCCCGTGCCAGGGTCTGTGGTTGCAAAGCTGGCACATGTCTGAATCCCAGAGGAGAGTGTAACCAAATGCGCATCAGGATTTGCTGTTTACGCATTTCTGGAGCCATGTTTCTTACCAAGAGCATCTGCCCTGTTATCCCTCATCAGGCCTTTGACTGGACATACTACCCAGCCTCATTATTGAGATGCTGGGTGCCCTTTTAGTCCTCAGTTTAGCCAAAGGGAAGATTCTTCTCCTTTAACTTCAGCTGTCTTCACATCAGGCGCCTGGCTTCAATCAATCCCAGCTCCCTGCCTTGTCAGTGCAGAGAGCTGGGTTATTTATCCTGCCTTCAGATGGGTCTCTAGGAGAGCTGGGGTGACTCACCTTTCTCACTCCATTGAGAGCCTAAATGGTTAGTTTAGATAAGATGCCTAATTGGGAGCTGGCTGAAATAGAAGAGGTGACTCCCAAGCACTGTGCAGGCTTATGCAGAGCTTACCTTGAAGAACTCACATTAGTGGAATGGCTCATGTTTAGACAGGAGTGTGTGCTTTACTGCTTGGAGCTGCTGTAAGTGCTATTATCCCTACATGGGAAAGTGGTGTGGCAGGGGATGGGAATTCAGTGCTCAGGTACAGAGGAACAGCCTGTGTCCATCAATTTTGAACCGTCAATCTCACTGCCCAGCTCAGGGCATTTATCCTGTGGGAAGTAATGGATCTACACTTCTGCAGTGTGATGGGAGAGATAGAAAACCTAAAACAAAACCTAAACCAAATCCTTACAGCCTCTGTAGCGTTACAAGTAATTATTTACAGTGGCAAGTTGTCCTGTTACACATGAAAATATTTTAGCTTATCTCAGGAATGCCCTTTAATTTGTGGAATCAATAACATCTCCAGACTCTGGGGCTTATCTCATTTGTTTAGTCCTTCTCTACTCCTCTTCCTCTCCCTGCACTGTTTGTGTGATTTTAAACTTTGTGGTATGTATGTTAAGTATTAATGTTTAATTCCAACAGATACGTTAATATTCATAGTAAGCGTATTCATCCTGTGGCAGCAGTGGTTTGACTTTTCTGATGTAATTCACAAGTGTATTTTACTTTTACATTAATGGTGGGAACTCCTGTTGGAATGTCTAAAATATTAACAGAAAACCACCAAAAACTCATGTGACCTCAAGCATTGAACTGATTTCTCAAAGCCCCTGTTCCTCTGTGACAAAATGCTGATGTAATCCAGATTTTGGGATTATTAAACCCTCTGAAGGAGACTTTTTTTTTCCCATGGGTATATATATAAATTTTAAGGTTGTTCTGGATGGTGGGAGAGGTACATATGGACTTAGAAGTGTAAAGCTTACACGGAATGGAAGCAGGAATGAAGGAGTGAGGGGAAAAAAAGAGAAAGAAATGTTTGAACAAACTACAAGTGGGTGGTGTGGGATTAGTAACTGTGTCTTTGTGTAGTTTAAATTCCTGGCACAAAATCTAGGGAAGGTGTGCTGCAGAAATACTGGTGCTGCATAACAGAAACAATTGGAACTGCTTAATTGAACAAAAAAAGGATGCTTTCCTTTGGAGCCAGAGTTTACTGTATATCACATGGTATGAGGAATATTAAGAAATTAAAATAATCTGTCTGGAAGAATGGAGTACGATATTCAGCTGGGAGAAGAGATTTAAAGATACAGCTTTGCTCAGGACCCAAAGAAGAGTCAAAAGGAAAACTCCCAGAGGTAGTTTTGCAGCTATTGGTTGTGTTTCACAGAATGTTAGTGATGAAATTACATGACAGGCGTGTGAGATGTACTACATTCTGTGCAGAAATTAAGCCTGAGTGTGGTTTGTGTCCTGAAGACAGAGAAAGCAGCTGATTCAGACTTTGTGACAGGCTGAAAGCTCCATGACCATTCTTGTGATGCTGGGAGAGGAGACCAAGTCCCTGGTCAGAGACCAAGTTCTGGTTAGGATCTGGCAGAAAAGATCAAATTAACCTTTCCCAAGGGGCTTGCCAGTGGAACTGACTCATTGCTGAATAAGGCTTATTGGGGGTGTATGGGATTGCAAGAAATCTTTATAAAGATTGTTGGAATAACAGGAAAGTGTCAGGACCTCTTTGAGGGGACCAAAATAAGATTTTATATTTCATACTATACCAGAATATGGCTGCAAAAACTCTGTGATTCATACTCCTGGAAAACCTCTCTTAACTCTATTTATGATTAGGAATGCCTTCTATGGCTGCTTCTGTGGCTTTAATGGATCAAACCCCAATTCTGTGTTTTGACAGCCAGATTACTTAGAGAGAATTTCTACCCAAATCGAATCTTCAAGGCTCAGATCTTGAGACCCTTTAAATACAGGGTCAAAATTTTGGAGCATACTGCAGTAATTTCTTTAATAGGAAGTAGAGTTAAGCTCCAAGTATCATACTCACTACCCCTACAACTCTAGTTAGGAACCAATTATTATTTGCACTTGTCTTCTACTGTCTCACGAAGAATTGCAAAAAGTAACATTGGAATGATTATCAGTATTAACTAAGCACCAGAGAAAGCATCTACAATTTCTCATAATCTCTCTTCTCCATTGCACAGCCTTGTCAGAACCCAAAAATATGACTGTCTTCTTTATGACTCTCAGTCTTTTCTATGTATCATTTGTCCAGCAAACAGTGAAGCCTCTGGTTTGAAGGCTTGCTGATATTACAACTGATTCAAAATAGGAATACTGTGGTTTTCTTCTTTTGGAATATTATTTGAAAGGCTGGGTGCCGAAATGGAAGGGAGTCATTTATGCATCATAGTTCACTTCTCCAGTTTTCTAGTTCAAGAAGGGGAAAGAAACATGTAGGAGATGTTGTACACACCCCTCGCTCAAAGGCAATATTTTTGCAGGTTTCCGAGTTTGTATTTCTGTTCCAAGGGTGGTTTGTTTTGAGGCATTTCCGTTATCTTGCATGTCTCTGGCCTCAAAAGACCCTGGGGCAGAGGAGTTTAGCTTTCTTCATCTGGACTATGGACATTGTCTGCAAACTCCTGGTGTTCCCTGTGATTTTGATTTTCCCAGCAGCTCTGTATGGGCTTCAGTGCTTAACATACTGCTCTGAGCAGTGACAGAAGTACTCAGTATCTCTCCAGCTTTCATAAAGAAAGGTATTAATTTTTATTTTTCTTTCTTTTTTTAAAAAAGCATCAAGCATAAAATGTATTGTAAAGTAGCACACAGTTTATGCACCTCTAGCCTTTCAGGCAGTTACTTTATGGAGATGTTGGTGGGAATAAAGCACATCAGCTCTTCCAGTGATGCCCTTTCTTCTTGCACACTATCTTATATCACTTATCAGGTGAAATATCAATGAATATTAAATCAGGGTAGTAGGCTTTATTATTTGTTTGTTCTTCGGGCCTTTTTTATGAAGTCAGACAGGTATTATACAATATCCAAAAGGACAGGAACTTTGAAAAGCTGGCTACATACCTTGCATTTGCTCTGAGAAATTGCATGAATGACTCCCCTATTGAATTTTCATTCCTGCAGAAAACATTCCTTCTTATCTGACTCATTTGACCAGAAACACCATCCCTAGCAAAGCTAGAGAGATGCACATTGCTTGTATTACATCGATAAAGCAATCTTTGAATGTTCCTTGTGTCCATTTGTCAGAGGAGACAATTTAATGCCATAACTGGAACAATGAAGGTTAATGTCCAAATTTTTAGACTTCATTTTTGAGAGGTGTAATTTGTACACACAGATTTCCCCTAAGCTTTGGTAGCTGTAAATGGAGAAATGGAGGTAAAAAAAAATGTAGATGATTAGTTACTGAATTTTTTGCAGCAAAACATATATGAATTAGTCTGTGATTTTTGCCTCCATTCATTTGCAAAACTAAAAGGCTATTGGAATAGCAATTAAATTAATTATTTTGCCCATTGGAAGAATGAAAGACTTGAGCAAACGAAGCCCTAAAAGTTTTGTTCTTGCATGCTCTGTCCACAGTTCTTAGCAAGTTTCATAATGGCTTTTATCAGCATTAGTGTGCTACCTGTCATAATTACATAATTACAGCACCTAGTTATATTATTACTTATTTACTCTAATTATGTAATTGGATGTAATTGGTGCAATTACATAACTCCTCAGTTGAGAAAACTGCTCTAAAACCAGCCTATGCTCCTAAGAGTAAAGGATACTGCCATGAATTAGGCTATCCCTCTAAAACAAGGCAATCTTTGGTGGGAAATTAAAGGTTCTGTTCTCAGTTGTGGTCATTGGGATCATGAACCTTTTATTCCCGTCAACATTACAAGGATGAAGCAGCAGGTTGAGCAGCACCAGCCTGGAATTCTGAACAGTGGTCTTGTCATTCAGTTCTTTTAAAAGCACCTCTGTGGCACAGCAATGACCTGGCATTGGTCATGTGACAAAATATCTTAGCTGCTTTATTTTAAATATTTTGAAGGTGTCATCTTTTTTTTTCTTTTTTTCTTTTTTTTTTTTGTTTGTTTTAAATTATTAAATAGAAGTATTTAGCAAATATTATGGCCATTTCCATGTCGTGGGGAAAAATGCATTCTCCATTTGAAACATTCCAGTTGTTTTGTTTCTTGTTTTTAAATACTGAAGTTTAAAAACTGAGCTGAATTTAGGGCTCCGTTGAGCCAGTGCTGTTGTTTCTGTTCTTTCTACCTCCAGCCTTGTGTTTTTGCCTTCTTTTCCTATTAGATACCCAGAAGTGGGTGTTAAATTCAAAAGCAGCACTGGGAACGATGCCAAATGAGCCACTGAGAAGCCTCACAATAGTTGTCATTGTGCCCATCCTGTGTGCTGGGCAGCGCCAGCCCCCAGCCCGTTTCCCTCGGCATCCCTCTCGCTCCTGCCTCGCCTCTCCTCAGTTTGCCGTGTTCCCACCTCGGGAGCGGAGGTGTGATGTGAGCCGTGGCAGCACCAAGCTGCTCCCAGGGTTCAGATCCTGGCCAGAGTCGCTCCATGAGGCTGTGACCCCCCAGTGCAGGAGCAGGGAGAGGGGACAAGCTCGCTCCTGGAGCCAGAGCTGCTTACGTACAGTCCCTGGCGTACTCGTGTGTGGCCTGCAAAGGCATTTTTTCCTGTTAATCGACCTCAGCAGAAGTAGTTGACTGTCAAAACAGCCCAAGTGTGAGCCAAGTGGCGCCTATGGAGCCCGACAGCTGTGGGTCAGGAGCCTGGCTGCCCGTCCCCTCACACCTTGGGAAAGGTTGCTCCAGGGTTAGTTAGCGAACGTAAAGTCATCTCGCTGGTGCCAGACCCTGGTGTGCTCCCCTGATGTCTGACATGGTCAGTGGCCATCCCCAGGTGAACCACGTGGGGGTTCTAGAAGAGGCAGGTCCAAAGAAAATTCGGACAGGGGAGGTGGAGGCGGTGGAAAAGTGCTGTGCAGAAAGGAGAAGAGCATGCTGACAGCAGGGAGGGGAGGAGCAGGGTTTGTGGAACAAGCTGTTCTTTACTGCTGTCGATTTTTGTCAAAGAATGTAATAAAATAATATGTACTAAGAGGGCTATTGACCTCTGCTCTTAAAATATAACTTCTTTAGAGAAGAAAAAAAAAAGTTCTGACATCCAGGGTTTCTTCTTTTCTGTTATCCATCATCTTTTTGAATTTTGGGGGTAAAAGATTTCCCTGGTAGTTTTTATCTCTAGTCTGTAGATATTCTTGTTACATCCAAGGATCACTAAACACTGGACAGGTAGAGAGAATGACCTAAACCAGAGAAATGTCAATCCAAGGTACAGCATGAATGCTACAGAAGATACACTTAGGATGTCAGGAAGACACTCCGGGTGCTTTTCACGTGCACTCTGGTGATTCATCCCAGACAATTTGAGAAGTTTCCTCCCCCAGATGTCCACCATACATACCCTTGTGTCGCAATTAACCACAACAATAGCAGAGGGGGGAGGGAAAAGAGACGCCGAAGTTCACAGCCCAGAGTACTAATGTGCAAATTGATGGCCACTGAAGTCGTGCCAGTCTAAACTGCACTGGTTGAGGAGAGGACACGGCACTGATTCTGTTGCCTCTTCATAGGTGGGATAATATCAGCACACAGCTGATCGGAGTGACCCCTTCAGCTGCCACAGCTGAATCTGCCAGGGACGGTGAGCTGAGTTCTTCAACTGGCTCACTGTAAATAAGCTGTATTTTTAAGGCTTTTTCATTATCATGAATTCTGATTTGACGTGATCTGGCAACACACGGGGTTGAAAATCCTTACAGGACTAGTGCACACAAACGCTGTGCTGGAGCGGGGCGTGGAGTTTATAACTTTTGGGAAGCTAATAATGCTCCCTTTGTTAGGGCTGAGTTATTTTACTTTTGAAGACTGGCTCTCCTCCAAAAACCAGCAGATGTTATCAAAGCAAAACTTGCAAGGATGAGATGTATGTACATATCATTAAGCAATGAAACTTTTTCTTAATTGCTTTTAAAAGGCTGATAGAATGCGTGTCACGTTATGAGTAATTACTTACCATGGCAGTAATACCAAGAGCACAAAAGCTGGCTGCTAAATAAGATCTGAGGTCTCGCAGACAGGCTAATTTCCTAGGAAATACAACGTTGGTTTTGTCTGCATTTGGGTTTTCATAAAATAAGCAATTAAAAAAATATGCCTAAATAGATGATTTACTGCTTTTTTTTTTTTGTTGTTGTGCTCAAAATAGAAGAGCGAGTAAGAATGCAGCTCTCTGTGTCCTTCCATGTGGGCACAGGCCCTGTGGCTTCAGTTTAGGTGCACCAAGTCCCAGAGAAAGTCCTTTTTCTGCATCAAGGCCTGGCTCAAGTTCACAGAGGACCTCAGAGCTATCGAGTGGTGATGCAGTCACTAAAATAGAGCTGAAACTGTGCTTTGCATAGGTCCAACCACTGCTTGGGTATATGAGAGAAGGTCCCTCTATCCTCATATATCCAAGTGTTATCCAGTTTTACATGTTCAGAATCTATTGAGGTGCTGTTGTTGTTCTTTCTGCTGTGAGCTATTTTTCTATTGTTGCTTTTGTTGTTCAAAAATAATGATAATTGCTGTAGGTAGTCCACTGCTATTTTTGCTTCTCTGTACAATTTTGCCTCTACACTGTTATCTCAGGAAAGTGCTGAACACCTCCCTCTCCACTTCATAAAATAAGCAATCACACTAACGTGCCTAATTAGCTGCTTTCCTGCTCATTTGTGTGTTTGTCAAAGCATGAAAAGTTAGCATCACGTGAGGACTTTGCATCTTTGCACAAAGCTCCTATTCAACAAGAGAGCTGAGCATCTTCTTTTCTGCTTGAAGGGCTCTGCATCTTCCAGACATGGGCTCTTTGCCATAAATAATTCAGTTGACCTGCTTGGCCAGGTGGTGTGTGAGGTGTGGGTAAACAAAGGGAAAGGTGGGCTTCATTTGGTACCTCTGTCTAAAAGCTTGAGGTTTTAGTGGCTTGAAGTTTATATACAGCCTTTTCAGACAGGCAAAATTAATTATCCTGTTGCTGCTTGAACAGGAAACCATGGATCTGATCTGATCCTGCCTCCCTAGAAGTGATGCCATTAGCTGGAGCGGGAGAAAGATGGATATCAGCAGCAGGTGCTGCAGCAGAGGCAGGTTTGCTGTGAGTAGGGAGGGTGTGGTGATAACCTTCACCCCCAGCTGGTTCAGTGAGGGAATGGCTGTGCCGTTCCACAGAACCCTTCTCTTTGCTTAGCCCCTCACATTCTCGTTAACTCCTGAAGGGACAGGTCCCAGCACCAACACAACCCTGTCCTTTTTTCTCTGTCCTTTGAAATCACTTCCCAATACAAAGCTGTAATGTGATTGCAAGTTACAGAGTGGAGCCTAAAACTTCCTGAAAGCATATTCATTGAGATTTGGGCTTCTTTTTACCCCCTTGAGGTCCAGAGTAGTTTGATATGACCCAGCACTAGTCTTTTTGTCCCCTGTGGTATTGTGGCTCAGTTGTAAGTTTAGATTAATTTCATCTGTGTCTGAAAGATTTGGCCACCTGTCTGTTGACCAGTATTTAGGCTTCAAAGACTGATTTTGCTACAAAGATCAATTCTGCCTTGGTGATACAGTGCAGTCACAGCCCCCTTGTCCTTCCAACTTCAACTCATTCAGTTTGCAAAGGAAAATAAGTGAGCCGAGTTGGGTTCCTGTTTGTTCACTTGCTGCTGGCCTTAAAAACTCAGGAGGGGGTCTGGACAGGAGGCTGTGTTCCTTGAAACTTGCACATCCCCACGAACACAGGGTGGAGGTGTTCCAGCTGGAGCGCCCTGGAGCTGAGCAGCACTGCTGGCAGGACACGGGCTGCGGTTCCCTGCTGGAATTCACTCTCGCCTTGACCTGCCAGAGACTGGAGCTGTTAACTTTCCAGGCAGCCTGCAAAAGCCATCTTTTATCCCTTTGTTAAAGAAACATGTGGCTTGAGATGGATCTGCATGCGGGCAGACCTTTAGTCTGTGATTTCAGATGATGGAAAGGCTTTCCAAGGCACTGGATAGGCACCTACTGTTATGCTTAAAATCCTGGCAGTAGCAGAGCCCCAGTTCTCCTGGGATCGGCTGTGTAGGGTTTTGCCTTGTGAAAACTGGGCCTCACCTGGGATCACAGATAGTGATAAGAAGGCGAACCCCAGAGGAACAGTGTGATGAGCAGGTCCCGAAACATGTCAACTGAATTCATTTGATTTTGCTCTATGGGAGAAGCAACAGACAAAAAACACGCCAGTGCTATTTGAGAATATTATTGCAACATTTGAAAACAATTATTGTTCTTTGTATTACAGTGGTATACTAAGCTTCTGGCTGCTTGAGTAGGAGAGAGGCTGAAAAATTGTCCACAGCCAAGGCAGATAACTGCAGATGCTGAGGAAGGGAAGGGCTATGGGTTTCCCCAAAGACATGAGGACAATCAGTAAAAGATGAGTTTGAGGTCATTGTCTTACCAGGAACACCATTTAAAAGTAAATAGGTGTGACTTTGGTTGGATCAAAACACAGCAGTGAGATTCTGCAAGATGTAAAACAGGGAAAGGCTACAAAAAATGCAGTTCTGCTTCTGAGCTCTCACAGTGCAGAGACAGCAAGATTTTGGGAGGATTGGGTGCAACATTAGTGTGAGCTTGATTTGCAAGATGCTACAGACATGATGAAGATACTTGTTTTCTGTATCTGTCACAGGAAGAAAAATCCATGGGCCTGTATTACTGTGCATGGATAAGTTTCTGAATTTGTGTAACTTTAGTCTCATTGTGCCATTTATCTTTTGGGACCAGCTTTATGAGATTTGTGTCAGGTTTTTCTGTTTGGTTGCAAGGCTAGTTCATGGAATCTTCTCTCTTTTTAGTGTGGTGGATGTGTGTATGATAAAAAGCTAAGATTGCATCATCTTTAATAAAAGAGAAGATATATAGCCTAAAGAAATCAGATTAGTTGTAGAGAAAAAAATCAATCAGGCTGGCAAATTGCATCTGTGGGACAAAGTGCAAAATGTTTGTTTCATAGAGTATTTATTGAACAAATTTGTTGAGAAGATGGTTAAAAATGCTCTACAGAAAAAAAAAACTGGGAACCATTTTGTTCAATTTAAATGACATTGATGTATTTTTTACATCATGAAATCTTGCAATATTACCAACAACAATCCCTGATAAAGTACTTTACACAATTGCCTCACAGGGCATTTTGAGATAAAAGTATATATCGGGGATTGTAAATTGGCTGCATCCAATTTATATATAATGGAACCCACTACAGCCATCCTCCAAAATTCAATAGATCAGGAATCACATTACACTTCTGTGAGTTTGGGGTAGTAGGAGCTCTAAAGAGTCTCCAAAACAAACAAGCCACTTTAAATCATATTTAATGAACCCTGTGTATTTTATACACATGTGATTAAAATGTTTTGTTTCTGTTCTTCATTTTCCTGGGTGCTGCTGAAGGAGAATTGTAACTCCGGGTTTGTGAAACTGATCATCTGCTTGTTCTCAGGAGAAAATGCAGTTTAATTGAACAGCAAACCATATTTAAATGCTGGGGGGGGGGGAAGAAGAAAAAGAAAAAGCAGATCTGTACGGAGAATCCATTTTAATATTTTCCTACCAATGCAAGCTAGAATACTAAATGAAAATGTAGTATAGGCAGATAAACAATCACAGGATAGCATGGTGGTTTTTGCTCTTATTGATCTATGCCTGCAGCTTCTGAAAGCAGCACACAGTGAACACAAACCTGAGTGAGTAGATGTTTCAACTTGAGGGCCCAGTTTTGCTGGTTTCCACCTATTTCCAAAGGGAATAGGAGTGTTTTGTGCTTCCTTCCCAGTGGGCAGGTGGCACCTTGTGGGATCTGCTGCTCACCGTGCCACAGCCAGACCTGGCATGGGGCCAGTGCTGAGCCATTGTGTTTGCATGTGCAGAGGAATGTGCAGAGAAACCCATGGACAAGTATTTGACCAGAGCAAGAGATTAGAGAGCAGGCTGGTAGTAGTTTGATGGTGTTCAGGCCCATAAGGCTGGAAAGTGGCCATTGTTTGCTGCTGTTTTGTCAAGAGATGCTTCACAGAGAAAGTTAGATATTTTTTTCCTGTCCTCTCAGTGATACTCAAGTATGTGCATTCATGATCTTACAGGTCTTTTCCAACCCTAACAGTTTTGTGATTTTATGCACATATAAGGTACATGCATGATTGCATCGTTACTTCAAAAAGCAGTACTGGGTGGTGATAGGTGATAGTTCTTATTAATTTTAAAAGAAAGTGTTGTTCTTTCAGTTGTCTTTTCATACCGCCCCATGTGCAAAATACATCAGAGTCAAAATGGGCCTAAAGCAGGAACATCAGATCAGGATTCAAAATGCCTTGGCTCTGGCAGTATCCTAAGCCAGAACAATCGCGCTGCAATCAGCAAAGCTCTGCCTGTGTAAAGCTGAGAACAAGGTCAAGTCCTGAGCCTCTGAAAAATGAGTCTCCAGCTGAGTCTTTGTATTTCCCAAAGATTCTGTTACACCAAATTAAAGCTAAAGCTAGGAAATGGACACTACTTGCAAAATACAAGGTGACAGGACCAGAGAACTAAAACTAAATGTGAAAAAAAAAACCACACGCCATGAATTTCAACAAGTATGCTCCTGAATCCTGTGCTACAAAAGATAGGAAGTAGAGGTCGTGGTTTGGAGTCTAATCATGGAGTTGGGCCCTGGTTCATTGGATCAAACCAGCAGGCACATTGACAAAAACAAGTCAAAATTGGTGGTGTCCTCAGCAGCTGTATGCCCCTGAGGAGCAGACATCATCTGTGTCCCCAGCAGGGCCTGGTACTGGAGGGTATGTTTGCTTTGCAGTGGGATTCGTGCCTCGTGCTTTTGTCTGGAGTTCAGTGTCTGGAGTGCGCCTGCCAGCATGTTTTGTGAAGAAAAATCAATATTAAAAGGAGAATAGGAGAAGGGGGAGCTTCAGCCTGCTGGTGCAAGCAGTGTGGGAGTGTGGGGGTAGGAATGGCCAGGGGCCGGAGAGGCATCGGAATTCCGGTCACTTTAAACACGGTCAATGGGAAGCAGAAATGCCATTGCTGTTCAGCTTGGCGGGAGCCTGTCCGGCAAACCAGCAGTGAATTCACTGAAATGATGTCAGGAGCAGCAGGGGAAGGAGAAGGAGAAAGAAGTTAGAGCTGGGAGGGGATTGTTCAGCTCTGCTCTGCACTGGGGTGGCCTCACCTTGAATATTGTGGCAGTTTTGGGCACCACAATATAAGAAAGATATTGAGCCATTAGAGAGTGTCCAAAGGAGGCAACAAAAATGGTGAAGGGCCTTCCTTGATGGGAAGCCGTGTGAGGACACTGAGGGCACTTGGTGTGTTCAGCTGGAGGAGACTGAGGGGAGACCCCACTGCAGTTACAACTTCCTTGGGAGGGGCAGAGGAGGGGCAGGGACTGAGCTCTGCTCTGGGGGGACCAGGGACAGGACCCACAGCCTGGAGCTGTGCCAGGGCAGGGTCAGGTTGGATCTCAGGGAAAGGTTTTTCCCCCAGAGGGTGGTTGGGCACTGCCCAGGCTCCCCAGGGCAGTGGGCACAGCCCCAAGGCTGCCAGAGCTCCAGGAGGGTTTGGATGATCCTCTGGGGCACAGGGTGTGACTCTGGGGATGGTCCTGTGCAGGGCTGAGGGTTGGACTCGATGATCCTTGTGGATCCTTCCAGCTTGGCATATTCTGTGATTTTGGTGGCAGTGGTGGGGCTGTGTGGGCAGCTCGGCACCTCTCCTGTGACAGGATTGCCCAGGACACTGTGGCACTGGAAGAGCAGAGCCTGAGGGTTCAACAGCAGCAGCAGCAGCAGCCATTGAACCAGCTGTGAGGGGAGAGACAGAGACCTGCCAGGTTCCTCTGCACACAGACTGCCATTGCATTATCCTGTTCTTCCCCCACCGAGGCAGCTGGAACTAAACCAGAGCCTCCCATGCTGCCATTAGAAGGTTCTTTTTCTAAGGACATGTGCACTTAATGTCAGAATATTGAAACCATACCCACGTGAATAAAGTTAGTAAGCCAGTGATTCATTGCTGTTTCAAACCTCTATCTAGCCACAGTAAATTTCTGCTTGGTAGTGACAGTCTGTGTCCACATGCAGGCTATGATTTACAGTTCTATGTTTTGTATCAACAACATCTGTTTAATAAAAGAGGAAAAAAAAAAAAGCCAAGAACATTTATTTTCTAATCTCTGTACCAGATGTTTCGTTATGCACAAGATCCAGGGATTATATCAGAAATAATTTAATTATTTTAAATGAATAATCTGAAGTGTTTTTCCTAAAGTATGTCTCGTAACCACTAACAACATAAAAACACAGGAATGTGGAAAAATAAACTCATGTTTTGCACAAATCTATAATTATATCTATTTTAAGGGCACAAATATTAAGGACCACATCCTAGCTTTAGATGGTGGTGTTGGGATACTTGAAGATTTGCAGAGGAGAATATCAATTCTTGGGGTTATGATAGAGATAAGCTGGCAGAGAGCAACTGAAACAGCAGAAGAAAGTAGCATCTGAGAAATGAACATGTCTTGCCCGCAACAGGGGTGTGAGAGCACATTCCAACTTACGGCCTTGACTTGGAAAAATTGTTTTCATGATTGCTTCCATCTTTTGGAAATGCCAAGTTCCTTTGGTGTGTTTGGTAAGCAGAAATATTGGGATGCTTGTTCTTTACAGAACTTCAAACTGAGTGTTGAAACTGCCCTGTAGAGCATCAGTGAAAAATCTTTGCAATTTGGGGTTAATTATGATTCCTCACCATAATTTTTGCAGGGATATCATAAGTGGGAATGCTGATACAGAAACACTGAGACATTTATAACTGACTGGCCTGGATATCAGTCTCACAAGTACCCAGAATTATGGTGATAGGTTCTGTTGCAGCCCTCAAAAAGTCAGCTAAGTTAAAATGAAAGTAAATGCATCAATGACACTGCTAAAGCAAACGGTTGGTCAGCATTGTGGTTTCCACCTTTTTTTCAGGGTGAAACAGGTTTCTCTATTTTTCTGTGAGCTATGGGAGCTGTAACGTATCAATCCAGTACAGACCCAGCCAGACCTATTAGGTTTTTTGTTGCATACAGATTTATCTGTAATTGCCAAGGGCTTATTTTTATTTTCTTTGAATTACTGTCGTGGATGCATATAGATGCATAACAATTCCTAATTTCCCTCCCTATATTCTTGTACAGCACAGATTGCTTATCAAATACAGTCTTAACATTAAAGTGTCAAACAGGATTTGCAGAAAGCTATTTGGGTTTGTAGTTTAGGATGAACGTTTATCAAATTGTGGATTAGCTGAATCATGCACTGAACCAAATTATTATTGTCTGTGATTAAATCACAAAGTGGTTATTGCCCTGTGTCATCTAAAGCACACGATAGCTTAAATCTTTTAAATCCCTTTTTTAAGGTGGCTGTAGGAGCTACATAACTCCAGACTTTTAGGACCAGACTCTGTCCCTGGGCAGAAAAATAATAGCTTTCGAAAGGTCACTTGGACTGATCCCTCTCTGCTTATATGGGCAGCATATCTGGGAAGGGAATGGATGGACTTATTTACATTTCAGACATACAGAATAATTCTCAGTAAATAGATCTCTTTGTACCCAGCACTCAAGTATTTATTCAAGGTGCTGGCTCAGAAAAAGGGAGTGAACAGTCTGTTCATTCCTGTGCCTGAAAGGGCACACAGGCTGCCTGCTTGGAGAGCAGCAATGCCAGGGGTCTGTTTTGCCTTCATGCCGAGGGCACAGTGGGGTGGCAGAGGGTGAAGCTGTGCCCAACTTCCCGGCAGAGCTGCTCCTCAGCCGCGGAGGCCACGGGGTGGCCAATGCTGTTTCTCCTCAGCACTGGAGCAGCAGGGTTTTACCACCCAATGGGCACTTGAGGAACTACGATCTCTCTAAAGAGGCTACAGTCTTCCTAAAGCTCGAGGAGGCTTTTTTTGGGCTGCTATGGTGGTTGCTGTTTGTAGCGTGCCCATGAGTGTGTGTTGCAGGGTGGAACTCCGGGAATAGCCCAGGGCAGCACACCGGGGTGCTGGTAGCAAACCTTCGTGGTGATTGATGTCCATGCCCCCCTTCTGCACCCTTCAGTGACCACAGAATCATACAATATGCTGAGTTGGAAGGCACCCATCGAGTTTAACTGTTGACCCTATGCAGGACACCCCAAGAACCCACCATGTTCCTGAGAGCATTATCCAAATGAAATGTTTCTTGAACTCAGACAGTCTTGGTGCTGTGACTGCTTCCCTGGGGAGTCTGTTCCAGTGCCTGACTAGCCTCTGGGTGAAAAACCTTTTCCTCATATCCAACCTAAACCTCCCCTGACTCATGGTGATTGATATCTGTGCTCCTCTTCTGCACCCTTCAGTGACCATCCAGCTGAGGAGGAGAGAGGGCTTTGAGCATACCCATTTTCTTAGCCTTGCTCTTAGGTAACAAAGCCCTCTGCTGACTGTCTTGCTCACCTCGCTGAGTCACCAAGGAGAGAACAATCCATGTGAGACAAGAAACGGTGGGCTGGAGGACAGAGTGGCCTGTCTCCTGCCCTGATGCGTGCAGCTGGGGAGGTCACAACCCAGGAGGAGTCACGAGCAGTCATTGCTGCTTTTCTTAGTGAATAGATAGGAGGGAAGTCCTGAAACGGCTTGTTTTCATGTTGCAACAAGAGGTCACGGGGTGGAAAGCACTGAGAGTCACTGCAGTGGAGGCTGCTGGAGAAGTGAAAGCCTGGCACAGCTGATGGTGCCGTGGCACTCGGAGCCCGTGGCCATGACACCATCTCAAAGTATGCATTAGGCTGCCTTTGCTCCTCGACTTCATCCCCCTTGTCCTACTCTTTGACCTATTTTCTCTTGCTGTTATCTAGTAATCTATTTTTTAAAGGCTCAGCCCAGTCTTTCCTGCTGGTTGCAGCTGATCCATCTTGCTGCTAGCCTGTGAAACCAGCACCTCCTAAAGAAACATCCCTCTGCCAATTACTCTGGAGGCATGGATTCAGCTCAGCGTGGGAGCTCGATTGAAGCCAGTTGGCTGTGCCAACAGGACAGGGATGGCTCAAGAGAGACTTCATACAAAGTATAGAAACTCTAAATTAATTTCTTCAGTCTTTTCTACATCCATGCTCAACCAGGGCTAGCAAAGTCAGAAAAAATGGCAGTGTTTTCCTGAAGGGAGGAATTAGCCCGCTGCTCTGCCATGCCCCTGGAAAAGCCCACAGAAGGGAAGCAGAGTTGCACAGAAAACTGCAGGAGGCAGATGCAGACTTTTGCTCTGAGCAGAAGGGTTGGAGGTTTCTCGGAAAACACAAGTAGCAAATCCCCTAAGCCCTGTGATTTCTCAGGCATGTGTCCTCGCCATCGGCACCTCGCGGCTACGTGTACCCAGAGTACCTTGCAGAGAGGTTTCACCCCGGGTGAGCTGAGATTCCCACTGGAGTGCTGCCAGCCGAGGGGGGAGGATGGAGCACGCTGGATCACCACACGAAATGTCTGCCCTGCTCGTGTGCAGTCTCTTTGGCCCGCAGCCTTTTGGCAAGCCCCACCTGCCCTTTTTTCCTTTTTTTTTTTTTCCCCTTCTCCCAGCTAAACTGGCAGGGAGAGAGGAGGCTGCAGCTCCTTTCTGTCCCTGCAGCCTTCCTGTCTGGCTGGACACAGATGTATATTTAAATATGGATTCTGCAAGGCACAAGTCATGCTTGCGGGAAGAGTGTGGAGCAGGAAGATGCTGCAATCCATAGGTGGGCTGCTGTGGTTGGGCTGCTGTCCTGTGCAAGGATGAAATAACAGTAACAACTAACAACATTACTGTGTTCAACCTCGGTTGTTTAGAAAGAAGATTTTGGTACATTTTAACAATTAATTATTTGTCCAGGAGGCAGCTACTGCATTTTAAAGCGTCCCATCCACATACCTCACCCTCTGCGAGCTCATTAATGCTCGATTTGTGTCACCTCACACTAACCTGGTGGCTGTTGATTGAGTCCCGTGACAGCTGTTTGCAGAGGTTTGCCCTGCTCCCTGCCAGCAGCCTGCCTTTCTCCTCCAAATTGCCTCTCGGTTCCAGACGGGCTTCAGAATGTCTGAGTGAATGCTATCCTGGGCAAAACGGTTGGGTTTCTAGGAGTAATGGCTAAGGCGTGACGGATAACATCCTGCAAAACCCCAGGAGTGCACATGCAGCGTGGAGGAGGCTGGGGTTTTACAGCTTTAAGGTGTTAGTTGGTCAAGGTGAACCCTGGACCGAGCCCATAAACATTTAAGTCCTAGAACAAATGTTTGGGGTTGTACAAACATGTTAATGACCTCCAGTTAATTGGCAAGCAATTACCTTGAGGTAAAAATAGCTTTCCCATTGCTGAGCAGTCACAGAGTGCATGTTCCCCCCATGAACATTTGCAGATCACTAAAATTTTCGGCTGAGGAGCCTTGTCCAATTTGCCTTCTGGATCCTGGCAGGTTTGTGATCAAAAGTTTTTTCGTCCACAGCAGCAATTGCTGTTTGTTTGTTGCACAGACTCAGCAAACAGGGCTGTGTGCCAGAGCTAATTTTCATGCTGCCCTTTATTAAAGTTCTGCAGTTCATAATGCAGTGAAAAAATAAGATAATATTGACTGGCAAAAGCATGTGGTTCAGCAAGGGAATGTACCTGCTGTGTGCACTATAATGGAACTATTGGTGAAAGCTAGATAAGTATTTTTAACTTGAAGACAGGTTGGCAGGCTAGAATGTGTCTCCTACTGAATCTTGCATCTTTCTGATATTTTGCATGACAAAGACACAAAACTGGACTGATTTCATTAGATGTGTATTACAGCTGAGAACCAAGAAGCAAAGTCCTGCCTGCTCCCAACACAGCACTTGGGACTACCAAGTGAGACCAGCAGGCAGGTGTTTGACCTGTTGCCTCTCTGCTGTAATGAAAACCTGTAGAAGTCAGTAACATCTTTTCATGAGGTCTCTGGTCCATGGAAACCCATCAGCTTCTGTCAGAACTTGGATCAAGTCTTTGCTTGATCCTCCATGATACTTCGGAAAAAAAAGGCCTGGATCTTCTTGATCTGTAACTAAACCATGCCTGGGTTTCTTTCCTGGAAGAGATTATCACAGCATTTCTAGAGAGGCAAAACTGGGCACACGTGAATGAGTGGAGTCTGCCATTGAGCTCCTGTGACTCTGTGGCTCATGGTGGCCGAGATGAGCTGGCACATGGTGCAGGGTGGTTCCAGATGGAGCCACACCTGATCTGTGTGCACCATGGCAACCTGTGGCAGGGGGTGAGATGCTGTGCACTCTCAACCTGCCCCTGGTCATCCCTCTTTCCAGGAAGTGTGATGTTGTGCTGAGGAGGAAGGAAGCAGGTGACGCTGGATGCTTCAAGAGAGGCAAGGCCACTGAGCCAGGATGTCTTGCATCTGCACAGATTTGTGTGATGTTCCTCTGGATGCTGCAGTGTTGCGGAGGGTCAGTCCACAAAAATCTTTCCAAAGCAGCTGTCGGTCCCTGCCTTGTGTCCTGAAGGAGTGGTAGATGGAAAACAAAACCGGCAAAGTGCATTTCACAATCCTGGCAGCAGTTCTCGGCAAACAGAGGAACCGCAATGATGGAGTCTCATATTGCTCTCCTTGTGCAGCCTGGCTTTGAAACTTTGGTGTTGTTTTGAGTCTTGAAGGGGCTCCTGGTCCCTCAGCTGGCTCCTGTGGCCTTCCATTTGGTATCTTCAAGTGGTTCAAGCAAGAGGAGCTGTAATGGGTGCAGATACCAGAGCTTTCCAGGAAACATTCAGATACAAGTACAACTCTGTTCTCTGTAGCTGCCTTGAATTAATGTTCTGTGCCTGTAGTGGCAGATAAATTTGCTGGCAAACATTTTGAAAAAAAAAAGAAGAAAAAAAAGGCATTGATCCAGAAAGTCACTGTGCACAAACTAAGCTTAGTATAAATGAGTACACCTGTGCTTGACGCTGGGCACGTGATGAATGCTCTGCTAGATCCCGGCCAAAATAAATGTAAAATAAATATGGGAGCGTACTGGTGGAAAATGAATGCTGGTCTTGTAAGCGGGAACGCATGCAGCAGAAATAGGAGCCTCCTGCTCCGCGTGTCAGCCGGGGATATCCAGCAGGGAAGGTCACGTGCGCTCCTTTCGAGCTCACCAGCAGAGCTGGTGAAAACAGGTTTTGATTTGAATGAGTTATGACCCATTGAAAATGGCATCATGCGTAACCACAGTAAATTGTCATAATGAGATCACGAGGCTGGAGAAGTGAGTGGCGAGGAAAGAGGCCTCATTCCACCAGTGCACACGGCTGACAGCCCTGGGCTGCAAACCGCGGCCGGGGGGCACGGTCCTGCTCCCTCCTTGGTTTGGTGACAGCACCAGAGGTTGCACAGCCAGGCAAAAACTCATTAGAAGTTTTGAGTTAAAAAGGAGGAAAAAAGGCTAAAGTTCGTATGGCTTTGCATTTGGTCTTGTCCAGGCTGACCGAGGGGACTGGGATAATGCAAATAGTGGAGAAACATGAATACAATAAGTGCTTCCGTGTTTACTGAGGCTTAGCTTGGTTGTTTCTAAATCATGTTGCAGTAGGAGGGGAGGCTTTGGTGATCAGGGCAGAGCACTAAAGAGTTGAAAGGAAATTTTTCTGGAAGCACAATAAAGCTGTGTTCACTTGGTATATCCCTGGGCTTGCAGCTCTGTCAGGCCAGGCCTGCCTGGACCTTGCTCATGTGCAACTGCCCTGGGCTGCCCAGCTGTGAATGTTGCAGGATCATCGCTGGCTTTTCTATTTTCATAGAAAAAAAATAGAGGCAAAATCTAAGACTACAGCAAGTTTGATGCACTTAAAACTTTACCAAATACTTGGACAACATAAGTAGCACAGCTCTTGCCTTCCAGGAGTTTTGTGGGTGGACTTTGGGAAAGAACTCCTTTTCATTCCTCCCGGTAGAGCGTTGTTTGTGTGGGGCCATTAGCAGCTCAGGGGACTGGAAGAAACACACTTCCAACTCATTCTGTTTCTCATCTCAAGCTATCAAGTGCACGTGTCCGTAGAGGCCCGTTTCAAAACATGGTGCATATGACCTAACCACATCCTCCCACTGCCCCCAAGGTGGAGCGCAGAGGTGCGTTGGTGCAGGACCTGTTTCCCTTGTCTCGTGCCTCCAGGCAAAGAGGGTTGCTGACCATGTGGTTGCCACTTCTCCTAGTCTTGCACCCTTCCATCTCCTCCTTCTGTCAAACTTTGCACACAGATATCCATGCCCCTGAGCTATGGAGACAGTTCAGGCTCATGCAGATGCACAGCACCTTCCTGACTCATATCATCTACTCACAGGGTTTTTAGCATGACTGAATTCGTAGCCTGAGTCCATGGATTGAGAAACACCCCAGTTCAGTGCTGTTCCATAGAGTGCTTGGTCCTTAACAAGTTAACGCTTGACCGTGGGGTTGTGCTTGCATTTACCTGAGATACACGGTCTGAATAGCACGTGGAAGCCTAAGCCATTCCCAGGACCCCAAATCTTCCATTGTGGGCGGCTGAATCCAGGTTCCTCTGCTCTTGCATCAGGCATGAGCCTCAAGGCCGGTCTGGAGGGGACTCATTTTGTTTTCCTGGTGTTGTCTGGCTGACATTGCTGCAAGGACAGCTGAAACAGATGGAGACCAGCCAAGCTGAAGAGACAGTGGGGAAATGTGTCCCTGCATACACTTAAGAGCAAAGCACAGGGAGCACTCAGGCTTTCCTGGTGCTGGTGTACCAGAGAAGTCTCCCTAGAGCTGATCCAGCAGGCATTTCTGCATGCCAGAGCCATGGATGAATGTGCCAACACTGCCCACACTGCCACACAGGTGCAGCTGGGGGCAACCAAGATTTTCCAGTTGGTACCTGCTTTGTAGCTAAGGAGAACCAAGAATGAAAATGCTTGTGTGAAATACTTTCTGAATTTACTGCTTAAGGTCATTTGTTTTGTGTCATCTACTGAGTAGAAGTCCTGAGTTTTCATTCTCTAGTTTCAGCACTGCATAAACCTCTACTAACACGGCTCATTTTTCTAATACCCATGTAGGAGAAGAATTTGGACTGGTTCCCTCGGATGAGAGCCATGTCCCTGGTTAGCAATGAAGGCGACAGTGAGCAGAACGAAATCAGGAACCTGCAAGAGAGGCTGGAGTCAACCATGAGCCTTGTGAAACAACTTTCCAGTCAGCTCGCTGAGCTCAAGGAACAGGTAGGTGCCCTGCCATGGGTAGCAATGTGGGCATGTGTGGGTGAACGCGCTCCCTTTCATCCAGTCACAGTCAGGACACTGTTACAAAAGAGACTTTTGTCTTAGAAAGGGTTTTTTCTGTCCCTCCAGTGAGCTTTCTGAGTAGGTACACTGATACAGGTCTGGAATGAAATTGTACTCTATTAGCAACAACAGAGAACAGGTAAGGAGAAAAGCCAAGGGGGAATTAGTTATGAAATCCTGCTGGTGGGTATGCAAGGACAGAGGGAAAACTGCCAGAGTGATGAAGGGCTGCGCATGTGGAGGTGCTGCACAACCCGGCACTGAGATCGGCACAGTGTCAGGAATAGCTGCATACTGATGGGAGCCAGGAGAAAAGCCCTCTGTGTCCCACACTTGGATTTTTTTCCCCCACTAAGAGTATCAACAGTGCTGTTGTGAAAACAATTTGCCCAGCCTGTTGCTTTGCTTGTGTCACCCTTGTCTTGGTGCCCCTCCTCGGGCTCCCCATTCTCTCCTGTATGGAGCACAAGCTGCTGGCCCCCCTTAAAGCCCAGTTCCTGCCTAAACCCCCTGCCATGTTTGCTCTCCCTTCAGGATCAAAAGGCCATCTCCCTTTTTTGCTACAGATGCTGTTCACCTCTGGTTTGCTCATTACAGTTTCAGAAAAGCATCTTTGTGTTTTCTTTATGGGAAGCACTTCAGTGACATCAACAGAATTATCTAATTATCCCCCTTCAAATCCCTCCTTAAAACTTTTTCCCTATGAAAAAGTCGACAAAGGTTTAGGCTGGATGTGCTGAGACCATTGCTTATTGTGCTTACCCACACTATCCTGGTGGGATTTTTTCATCCCCCTCTGGCTGAATCTGTTCTCTCCTGGCTTAAATTTAAACTCTGTGTGGCTGGGACCATCTTTTAATTCTGTGATTGTACAGCACCAAGTGCAAATGCTGACCCTCTGCAGGGCTACACAGCACAATAGCAGTGCAAATAATACACTGCAAGACCTGCGGGGGGATAAGAATAATGTACAAATGAGAATAAAATGTCCATACTTTGCAGGAAACAGATCTCCCACTTCAAAGACATCTCCTACTTGTAATTTTCAATGCTGAAGAAAAGAATTCCACTCCCTGTTGTTTTGCTTATATGTATCTTGCTCTGTGACTGCTAAATAATAGTAAAAAGAAAAAAAAGAAAATCTCAACTCGTCTCTCTCTGCCTTTCCACCTTAGATGACAGAACAAAGGAAGAATAAGCAGAGGCTGGGCTTTCTTGGATCAAACACACCCCATGTGAATCATCACATGCCACCACCCTGATACCACGGGGAGAAGCCGTGACTAGCCTTTCATCAGTATTCCCGCTTTATTATAGAATAAAAAAACTGAGATTGAGAGGAGTGAACAGTGCCTATTGTTGCAAAGTTAAAAACAACCAAGTGCCAAGATGTTAAGTGGTTTAGCTCTGGGAACAATTTGTAGCTGTTTTTCATGGTTGAAAGGGACCACAACCTAGAATGTGAGAGATACAAGGGAGCTCGTTTGTATTCTCCGACTCGACGGCTTCGGTGGTGGCTGCGACGGAGGTTGGGCAGCGTTTGGCTGCATCCTGGGAGCTGATTTCTCCCTAAAGCACTGGGATAACAGAGCTGAGCAGAAGAAGGAGAGATGTTTATTAGCACAAATACGACAGCCTGGATCAGATTCAATAGGTCGTCTCTGGCTTATTTGCCAAATAGCAACATTAGTCATATTTGCTTGGCATTTACTATTTTTTAATTACCATAAATATGTCTGTCGGGTGAGCAATAATGTTGCTTCAAGTAACTTCTACTTGGAGGGAAAGGGGAGAAGCCTCAAAAGACTGGAGGAAAAAAAAAAAAAGAAAAAATAGAAAAAGAGTTGCAAAGAGAAACATTAACGCTTTTGAATTTTAGCTGTCACCATGCAATTTCTTATTTATAACATGGAGCACAATGGATCTACAGCTGTGGGAATGTTATGCACATAACACTGACAACATAACTGGAAGTGATTTCTTTCTCCTGGCTTCACATGTTTTTGATTAATGTAGCCATGAGATTTCACATACGGAGGAGTTAAACTGTGTTTTAAATTCAAGTTCCAATGGAGGATTCAGGACAAAAAAAAAAAATACTTGTAGTTTGAAGTGTGTATGGGATTTTATTTTTTTAAAAAAGCTTAGGAATATCTTTCTGTATGGAGCTGAAATGGTGTCATTACCTTCCATAAACTCATCTTCAGTGAGAGTTGACTTGAGTAAATAAGCACCGTATTCTGCCAGCTTTTCTTCTGAGCTAAAGATCATGGGCTTATGCTTTTGCTTGCCCTCCTTGCTTTTAAGGGCTGGCAGGCCTGGCCTGGCTGGTGGGGGACAGGGGGGCAATATCAGAGGAGCTCCTTCCAGCTCTGGGCTCTATGAAAGGCAGCAGCCAAGTCACTTGTGCAGATTTTTGCTGTATCTTGTATTTCTTGGGATGGCTTAAAAGAAAAGTTACAGGGTTTCCACAGAGCCTCAGAGGGCTCTTGTGTCCTTTAGGAGAAGACTTTTTGTGGCACAAATGGGAATTGTGTTCTCAGTTCACTTTCATTTTCAGTGGGTTTTGGTTACCAGATTGTCTTGGTGCATTTGAAAATGCACCTCTGTTACATGGAGTTGCTATTTAAACCAAAATCTTTTTGCAGTAATTTTTCCTCTATAACCTTTTCATTTTGTTATAAATGCCATTTTGATCAAAGGTGAAAATATTGGCTCCAATATTCCCAGTTTCTCCTTGTAGAAATGTTGTTTTCTTATTTAAGGCACAATTCAAACCAGCAGATGTAGAGTAAAGGGAAGGAAGGGGCATTTCACTCTCTTTATCCCAAATTCAAACCTGTTCTTGAAGCTTTTTTTCTTTTTTTCTTTTTTTTTTTTTTTTGTGGCAATGATATGGCTGAGATAAAAATAATATACTTTAGGGTCTGATTCTTCTACCATTGAAACATTTCCCGTTGTTTTCAATTGTGTCCTTCAAAAATATCAGAAATGGCACAAGGCCAGTGAAAGTGAGTGGTGGTAGACTGAATTTTCTTCCACTCCTCTGTTGGTGGGCTCACAGCCTGGCTGCTGCCAGACATCAGCTGCTCCCCAGGCCAGAGGGAGTGTGTGGAGACAGCAGGAGGTGGGTGGCGCTGGTCGGTGCCATGTCTTTGCCTCCGAGGCATGAGTAGATGCGGCAGTGGCGTGGTGAGCTGGTGGTAGGGAAGCTGCTAGGTCAAAGCAGAGAACAGAAAAGCAGCTGTCTTCAATATTTTAGGGAGTGTGCCTTTCCTTCACGCTTGCTGGGTATGAGGTCTTGATGCTACTGCTCCGGCATCGCTTTGGTGGGAAAAACCCCTTCCATGAGCCTCGCTGGCCAGTGAGGATGGGGCTTCACGTGGTGTTTAGCACCCAGGGGCTTGCAGTGAATTAATTTTGGGAGTTTGCATCAACCACAACTGTAACCAGCCACTGGTGTAACATATAACCCTACCTGCCTCTGACTAGACCTGCTGTACGTCACAAAGCTGAAGGAGTTGCCCACAAATGTAAAGTCAGCACTAAGTTGCTGAAGACTCAGACCCTGCAGCTGTATCAGTTCAAATTAATTTATGCAGTTCACCAGATCTAGTCACAGCTTCTGTTGCAACAGCAATTTCCTCTTCCTCACACGTGTGGTTATTAGAGGCATATAAAGCACAGTTCAATTATATGATAAATTAAGCTATCATTATTTATTGAAGGGGGTGGGTGGTTGGCTAATACTGGAATTGGTTGGCACTTTTCTTGTTTACACTCAGAAAAAGCAGCTGTGCCACTGCAAACCAAGGGATGTTTCTGCTGCTGGAGCTGGGAAAACTTGAGGCTCGATGGATTTGTGCCCTGAGCTCAGGCCTGCAGTTGGGTGCTGCTGGTGCTCTCTCTGTCCTGCACCCCAAAGGATGTCTCCTAAGGCTCCAGAGCACAAGTACTGCTCCTCAGAAGGGAGAGCTGCAGCATCAAAAAGAAAGAGCTGACAGATGTTGGCTTGCCTTTGCCACGGTGCCTTCCCAGTGTCAATAGCTTTCCAAGAGAGACCTCTGTAATCAGTGACAGTAGGTGATGCTACTTGCACAGATTGTATATATATTTCACTGAGAGTTTTGGCATTTTTGCTGTTTCTGTCAAAACTTAGGCCCTGCCCTGCTCTCATCCATGTGAGCGATCTGTACACTCACATGGGGTAACTTAAACAGGAGGCTGCTTTTGTGGGTAATAGTTGCAGGGCCAGATCCAAGATTTAAAGGTTGTGAAATATCCCATCAATGAGTTTATAACAAAAAACCATTGTTTTATACATATATTTATATGTATATCTTTGTTTAATGCAGCTGGGGTATCCTCTTCTTAGGCAGGCATCATTTACCTTACCTATTTATATGAAATGATTGCAAAAGTTAAAACATCTAAGAGCTTTTAATGCCTTAGAGGGATTTATAATTATAAGCTCCTTGGCAATTAAAATCTACTTAAGTAAATATGTCCATGGCTGCTGAATGTAACTTTTAATAAAGTGTATCATTTTATATATGTCTGTCTCACTTATTTTTGGTGCTGAAGTGGGGGAAATGTGTGTTCTGAATTGAAGACTGATGGGAAACCCAGGCTGGTGGTCTTGGATGGGGCACCAGGCGTGCATCTGTTTCTTGAGGTGGCATCAATGCAGTCCTGAGTGGATGGAGGCTGAACCCAGCAGTGAAAGCAAGGATTTATTTTATTTCAAGCATAAATTGTTCTGTTCATGATGGGTCGGATTGCCATTTTTTGCCCTTTTTTTTTCTTTTTTTTTCATGTTTTCAGTGTAACTCTGTCAAGTAGCACATTTAGAGAGAGACCCCGAGGGCTTTCCCCTCTCTTCTGGGTGAAAGGATTGAGGAAGGAAGGCAAACAGCCTAAAACCACTGTCTCGCTCAACTCAGGCTGAGGAAATCTGTGGTCTTGTGAAAAAAAAGAAGTGCCCTACAAACCTGTGGCAGGTAAAGTACAACATACAAGTCCTTTTTTGCCTTTTTTCCCAGCTGTGTTTATCACAAAAAGTCAGTATTTATGAGGATGAGAA
Source organism: Manacus vitellinus (assembly GCF_001715985.3). Lineage (NCBI taxonomy): Eukaryota > Metazoa > Chordata > Aves > Passeriformes > Pipridae > Manacus > Manacus vitellinus. The sequence continues at coordinate 2,301,685 of NW_021940729.1, read as the reverse complement.
TGAGGACTCTTCTTAGGGAGAAAAAGCCTGCTAATTAATTAATAAGAAAAATCCTATTAAATAGAGCATGCTGTTTCTCCTGTGCACTTGTTATACCAACTTGCTGTAGCCTTGAGTAGAATTAGCTTTCTTTTCTATTCTCTAGTATGAGTTTAAGGTTAAATGGAAAGGAGCTGCTTGCTACTAGGTTTATTAGATGGTCTTGCAAAAAGGATATCCTAAGAGAATCTTGGGTTTCATGCAGCTTTCAACCCAAGATCATAGTCATATTTAAAAACAAAAAGCCCCCAAACCAGCATTAAGCTCTTAAGCCCAAATGGGAGCAGTTTTGCATGCAGACCTGAAACCTAATGCCAGGGCTCTTCTTTTTTTTTTTTTTTTTTAAATTGTTTTCCCCAAAGGTACATTTTAATTCAAGAGGCATTTCAGGGAGGAAACATCTCCCTCGGCACTATCTGCGCAGACATCAGCAGGCTCATGGTGTGGCCTGCAAGTGAATTCAGCTCCTCCATTTCCACTGCTATGACAAAAGCATTTGTAGACAAGGATGTTTCCTTTGGAAAGGGTGTGCTTGTTTTTTGGGGAGAGCTGCCAGGTTTATTTTTAAGGGGAGAAAACTGAGATTTAGGGCTGCTACTCGCTGCTGTCCTGGGATGCCCGTAGGAGCGACCAGCAGTGTGACTCCTGTTTGCAGGTGCCCATTCTGAATGTCCCATATTTGCACAAAATCACTCAAAAAATGACTCAAAAGAAACTTGGAGCTGCAGGGATTTTAAATGTGCAGTAGTGTATTGCTATCATCAGCTCACACTTGCCCGCTCTATTTATGTGCTGCACTTTTTTAGTTCGAAAAGGAGAAAGCTGCAAGGCACAAGACAAGTAGCCTTTATAACTTCACTATTTCGATGTGTTTCTCTTGCTGCAAACAGCCAACAGTTACCCTTTTTTTTCTACGGTAGGTTTCTTACTCCTTGACACCCATCTCCATGTCTCCACCTTTGTCTGCTGCCACTCAGGCAAGGTGAGACCTGGGCATGTCCAGAACCACCTGAGAAGCCAAATCAATAAGCTAATTGTGTTAGAGCATGGTCAAACTAGCAGTTTCTCATCCCTATGACTTAATAACTCTGTTTAAATGTTGTAGATCATTGACATGTGATATCTGACTTGCTTACAAGCAGTAGGTTTTTCAAACAGCCCTTATTGTGGTAAATTACTGCACGATCTTCACCCCCTTGACTGGAGTTTGAAGCCATCTATAGCCTGTTAAACTAACTGCGAGGATGGCAAGGCTAATAGGAAGTGATGAATGTCTTCTCTTCCAAATTTAACTGAATCTGCTGGAATAGAACTGTGCCCTGGTGGTGGGAGCCAGCTGACATCCTTTGGCCGAGCCCCAGCCCTGCAGTGTCTTGTGGTGGACAAGGGCACTGTTGCAGCCATCCTGTTGCCTTGATAAGCAGGGAGCAGGCCTGCTGCCATGGCCAGCAGCAGGGAGCAGCCATGTGGCCTTTGCCAAGGCAATACATGCCCCTGTGCAAGGCTGTGGGGTCAACAGAGCCATTGCTTTGCATGGGGCCTGTCCCTGCAATTCCCTCTGGATGACAAGAGCAGTGTGGGGATCCAGTTACAGCCCAAAGTCTCCAATTCCCTTTATAAAATACTCCCTTCTGGTCCCCAAAGTCTGCAATGTGCTCTAAAGGCTTTGTTCCCAGTAAAGCTGCCACAAAAACCAATCATCATTTCTTGTAGTGGCCTTCAGCTGGGTTATGTTGACATGAATTTCACAATCTTCTCCTAGGAGCACTTACTCCCTTACCAAAGGTATAAGGGTATATTCCCTTGCTCTTTCTTTGCCAACATTATGGCATGAAACACCCGGGAACTGTTGTTCTGAACCTGGACACTGTTTGTAGAGACCCACAGTTGTGTTCAGCAGAGAACAGGGTAACTCTGAAAGGGGGTTTAAAAAAAATTCATTTTCAGTTAGTGTTGGATGACAGAAGCTGGCTCAGAGTTTGTATTATTTTTTATTCAAGTCAGCTTTTGCTGGCCCTGGGGTTGGTTCTGGCCCATTTGTGGCCCAGCAGGGAGCTGTAGCAATGGCTTTAACTGGCACGAGAGTTTCCACCCTGATTTGATAAAGCCAGCAGAATTCTCGGTGCCTCCAAAAAACCCTCCCAAACCCTTCATATTTCTGCTTTAGGAGCTGAGGGTGTTTTTGTCTTATGTGTGACCGTGTGTGGTTCGCACACACGCAACTCAATCCGAGGGTATTTGGGAACACTGGCTCGCAGGAATACGGGCGGGTTGGCTGCGGCCCTAAACAAGCAAAGCTGGTGTGAGCGCCGCCGTCCCATGTGAAATGCAGATTTTTTTCTGCCTGTGGCAGGACTTTGCTGCTGAAAAAGAGGAGTCAAGAGAGGAGAGTGTGGTCCCTGGAGCTGTCACGGTCTCCCCATGCAAGTGTAAATGTCTGTCCAGGTCCCTGGTTGCTCAGCTGGGATGTGGGAAGATACTGGCGGGTTATCATGCACCTAGACACAGACTGTGTTACAGATAGAAGTTACTGTGCACAGAAAGAAAGGGAAGGAAGGAGATTTCAAGGGAAAGTCACAAGGGTACAAGAAAATGTTGTCAGTGATGGTGATTTTACTGGTCGGATTTATTAAAAGTTTTAATTTTGAGTTATTGTGGAGTTAGTGTTACCAGAAGTTGCCTGTCTGCATCTTTGTCCATCTTGGGTGTCTTTTCAGAAGAAAGGATTTAGCCAGAAGCTCCTGGTTCAATGAAAAGTCTGTTGCTCAGGGTCCTTGGTCTGTGAAATCTGGGGTTTTTTTGCAAGTTTGTCCACAGCACCTCGCTTGGGATGAGTGCTCTTTTACATGGTTAGCACAGATCTAAATAAATACAGAAATATAAACCGAGCTGGAAATTTACTGAGTACAAGCTGTCTTGCAAAATTGCCTGTATTTCCTGGCCCTGGATGGGTGGAAATACCACAAAACTAGCTTCTCTCACAGTAACGTGATACTTCTGCTTCCGGGCTCAGCTGAAAGTGGGAGGTGGAAGAGCATTCAAGAAAGGAAAAAGAAGAGCGAAAGCAAATTGTAGTCAAGCTCTTTTTAACATGGCAAAATCAAACTATTAATGAGAAAGATCAAAAAGGAGTGATGGAAAAGGTATCTAACCTGGCTTGGAAGTCTTCATGTGTGGCAGATATCCACAGCATCCATGCCTGTGGTGTGAGCAGCCACATCTTTAGGAGAAGGTGGCTGGGAATTTAGGACATCACACACCTCCTCTCCCCTGATTCAACCTTCAGCACAGCACTTCACCTTCCTCAGGGTGAAATAGGGACATCCATCCAAACTGCCTTTATCACTGCTCACCCAACAGCCTTCAGCAACCCCTCAAAAAAAGAGGAGGGAAGGTCTGTGTCCCCAGGACTACCCATATCCTGGCTGTCCCCTCCTGCCTCTACCAGCAAACGTCCTATTAACAGCATCTTCTCAGAACTGATAGAGACCACAAATGTGCTTTCAGTCAGGCCAGCCAATAACCTTCAGCTAAGTCTGCCCACGGCTCTTTTGGATCTGATGATCTGCATTTAGAAATAGTCTTGGTATTTTTAAATGTTGCCTGAAGCCATTTGGTCCCTTCTTCATTTTATGTTGCAGTTGTCATTTATAACTTATTATACAAGCCATTCAAAAGCCAGACAGACACTGGAGGGGAAGCGAGTGAGTCCTAAGCTGCAACATGCTGAAACCTCTGAAAGTCTTGCCCTGGCTTTCAAGGGACTTGGGGCTGGCACCTCCACCAAGGGAGCTCTGCGGGATCCTGGCTCTGGGACACACCCCGAGCATTCCACATTTCCCCTGGAGCCAGGAAGTTGCTTTTGACCAGAGCCAGGCAAGCCCCTGACTGGGGCAGGGCAGCTCTCACAGCCCGGGCACAAGGAGGTCAACTGATTTGCTCAGGTCACCAGTGCGTGAGCAAATGACTCATCCCAGATTTTCCTGGCTCCTAAACCTTTGCTCAGACCACAAGGCTGCTTAGTGACTTAGCAGGGCTCTGAGGAAGAAAGCTATAAATTGCAAACACGCTATGGCTAAATGGCTGGTGAGGGTGTTTTCCACGTGCCACTTATGAATCTAGAAGAGCTAACTAGTGCCTGGGAGTTACTGACGGTGTAGGGAAAGCTAGCTGTTTGATGAAGCAATGGCTTCATTAAAAAACAATAAAAACTCCCCATTTGCTTTGCCCCCCGCTCTGTGATAAAATCTTTCCACCTCCAGCCTTTGTGCCTGACTCCTGCAGGGCCCTGTGCTATGTGACCCTGAAGGTAAATCGCCTCTTGTTAGAGCTAGGACTAGTTTGTACTGCCTCAGCTTAAACTACCCCAGGTCACAAAGCCATTGAAAAGCCTCAGCTGGGCAGGATGGCCTAAGGGGGGATGTGCCATGGTGCCAAAGGGCACCCTGATGCACCTCAAGGCTGAGAGTGACATCTTACAGGAAGGCAGATGTCCCAAATCAGCCTCAAACACAACTGCACACCCTCACCAGCATGCCAGTGGTGAGAGAATGGGCATAAATTAACCAGCTCAGTCCTATGGGATGGCTTAAACCCCAGCAAAAGTTCCTCATCATTTGGGAATGATGGCTAAACAGGCTAACCTGTGCTGGGAAATGTGCTGCTGCTCTTTGGTGGCATCTCAGCTCGCTCTGGTGGCACCCTGATGCTGGCAACCATCTGAAACCTAGATGAGGGAAATGCCTCATGATTTCCTGTTGCTGATTGTGCTGGACTCAGAAAGCAGCCGTGGAATCAGTAAGTGCAGATGGGCGAGAGGGCTGCAAATTCCCCAGGCCAGGCTGCTCTGGCCTCTGAGCATCCTCACAGTATGGGGAGTTATTACCACATTACTCTATTTTAATAACAATCTATTATTTTTCAAACATATGAAACAAAACAGGGCACTGAACATCAAGCTGTCTGAATAAGGATATTTTTTTTAAGGAAATCCCTGGACATCAATGGGCAGACTGAGGGAGTCAGATGCCACACAGAGAAAACAAGAGAGGGGGGCCAGACCCAGGCCCCCTCTCAGCCCTGCAACAAGCAGCCCAGGACAGCTGGCACTAATTGGCACTTTCCTTGGCGGCGGATGAAGTGCAGAGGAGACAATGGGGCCTGGGCTGGTCTCTCGTGCCTGGAGGTGATCCCCAGCACTGAGACCAAAGCTAAGTGAGAGCACAGCAAGGAGAAGCCACAGTCACTGCTCTGCTCAGAGAAGAAAAGACTTTTGGAGTGTAAGTCCACATCCATAGGATGTGTGCCCAGCAGCAGGAGACATCATGGCACAGCCATGTGGGAGAGGAAGCAGGGCACGGAGCACGTGGTGCTGCTGACCACTGAGCACCAGGGGTGGTGTGGCAGTGGCCTGGTAAAGCTTGTGGTCACGTTGACTGCTCATGGACAGCTGGTCAAACCCATGACTCCCACTGAAACCTTCAGCACAGTGGCCCACGTTGGAAACTCACAGCAGGAGGGTAAAGGGCTTATGAAAAGCTGTTGCTTTCTGCAGTCGTGCAGAGCTGGAAAGAAATTCAAGTGTGAAGCTGGGACACCTGGAACACAAACAGGCTGCTAGAAAGAGCAAGAAACATCTTCGTAACAGAACATAACAGGGCAAGGAGAGAGATAAAGAAAAAATAACTTTTTTTAAGAAAGAAAATTATCATGTAAATTCTGGATTACATTATAACGGGAGTATTGTGTGTATGAGCAGTAATTCCATCAGTACAATTTTTTTTGGTGAAAAGTTGTATTCTTCATCTTAGACTTATCTCTTGGCAGCTCAGGGGCACCATTTCCTTTTGAACTTTGTGAACAAATTCAAATGGGGGGAAAAGACCCCATCCCCACTTTCCAATAAGAAGTTCACCATGGTCAAAAGTGCCCTGAGCTTAATCTGCAGTGAGAGTCCAAGCCACTTGCAATCCCAGCAGCGTGACGTCTGAACCCCTGTGTTTAGGATTACCACCCAGGTTCTCCAAAACTAAGGATACTTTTTTAATTATATCACGACATACAAGCCAAGTAAATGTGATGATATTCTTCTTGTTTGTCCCTTGGATTTGGAACACACAGTTTAGGCTTTGGTCCCTTTCCTCTTCCTTCAGTACAAACAGGAGAAGCAGCTGAAGGACTTGGAAGCTGCAGGGATGAAGTGGAGTTCTTGGGCAGTAACCAGAGCTGAGCCAAGGGAAAACAGCTGCAGGCTGGACACCAGCAGACGTGTCCAGTGCTGTCCCCTGGGAGCAGTGGGGAGGGGTGGTCCTTCACCTCAAGAGGTCCTCAGCCCTGCTGGTGCCAGGGATTTGTGTCCCTCCAGCACAGCCCAGAGTGGTTGTGCTCTTCTGCCACAGCTGGAGAGTGTCCTCCCTGGGGAAGAGGAGTTAGGGAGGGAAAAAAGGTGGCTAATGAGCTAATAGCATGCAAATGCATGTTTGGCTGGAGTTTCCACACAAAGCTACAGCTGCCTGGCAGTGCCCAGAAAGGTAGAATCATAGAATAATTTGGGTTAAAAGGGGCCTCTAAAGGTCATCCAGCTTAACCCGCCTGCCATGGGCCGGGACGTCTTCAACCAGACCAGGTTGCTCAGAGCCCCATCCAACCTGGCCTTGCATGTTTCCAAGGATGGGGCATCCACCACCTCTCTGGGAAGCCTCTCCCAGTGAGGTTTCCCTGGATCCTTCTCTTCTCCAAGATGAACAATCACAGCTCTTTCAGCCTTTCCTCTCAGCAGAGCTGCTCCATCCTGCTTCGTGGCCATCCTCTGGACCTGATCCAGCAGCTCCATGTCCTTGCTGTGCTGGGCCCTCAGAGCTGGAGGCAGCTCTGCAGGGGGGGGTCTCCCCAGACCAGAGGGGCAGAATCCCCCTGCCCTGCTGCCCACGCTGCTTCGGGTGCAGCCCAGCACACATTGCTGGCTCATTTAGCCCCACGAGCTAATGTCCAGCCTGCACTGATTTTCTCAGGGCTAACACCCCCTTGCCTGCATCTTTGCAGGGAGGAGACAGGATTTTTTGGCAATTGCATGACTGGTGCTTGATGTGTGCCTCCAGGGGTGCAGCCCAGGCCCAGCCCAGCCCAGCAGCAGGATCTGCACTCAGCTTTATAGCACAGCTGCAAAAAGCCCATGCTGAACTCTCCCTTCCACCTCTGTACCAGTCTTGGCATCCCTGGGGATTTTCCTATAATAATCCTGTCTATGCCATTGACTTACACAATAGTAATTGAGCTTCAAATTTAATTACAGTATAGGAATGAGCTGTCACTTGATTGAAGACATTTCCTTGACTATTTATTGAAATAAATAGCCTTACCTGACTTTGCAATTTGAAATGAAAGGACTAGACACTGGGAACTCTTTTATGCCTGTGTTTATATCCTTCCTGTCAGGTGCAGCTCTTCAATAAAACACCAAGCCTTGGTTTCCAAAATGTTCCCAGAGATTATTCTTTCCCTAAACCTCCACTGGTAGTAGCTCATGAAGAGTTTCCCATCCGTTGTTTCAACCCCAAAGCCAAGAAAAATAGCAATGCTTCAGCCCCTGTAAAGACTCAAGATCTTTAGGCAGGTTTGTATCATATGGGAATGCCAAGACGAGGGATACAGGTTAGGAAAACACTCATAATTGTTTTATCCCATAATTAAATGAAGCCAAGAGAAGCAGAAGAGTGTGTGCTCTTGGACATCACTTTTCCCAGGTGTGGTGACCCCTGTGGGCCTGAGGCAAACTGAGGCATTCCAGCCCTGTGTGTCCCAGAGCTGGCTTGGGACCTGCATCCACAGGGGCACTGGGACTCCTGGAAGGCATCAGTGTTGGTGGGAACAAGGTGCCTCCACATCTCGGAGATGATGGACCAGTGAGAGCAATGGGGCTCTGATGAAGCATTTCTGTGGAACATGATTTTTGTGTGGCCTCTCCTTTAGTGATAAGGCTCTCAAATTACCCTTCCACAGCTGTGAAATGTTCACGCTCGCTGGCTGAGGGAGAGATAACTAAACCCTCAGCACCACTTTGGTCTCAATACTCTTTTCTCACAACCAGTTTTATGTCCAAATGAAAGCGAGCGCTCTCCAAAAACAGACTAACAGTTGTTTTGCAATTTGCAGGCTCTCTCTGATCCCTCATTTCAAGGTCTTCCTAATTCCCACCCAGCTGAACCTGCTGCCAGGTTGCTCTCTCCCACTGAGACCAGGGGACACTGGGCAGGAAGGATTTGCCATATCTGCAGGGTCATTCCCTGGGCAAGAAATGTCTCTAATTAAAGGATTGATGATGCAGGGGGTTTAACTGTTGCTTTTACAGGGATATTTGGGTCTTCCAAACAGGCATTGTGTCCACAAGTTCTGTCCTGGGAAGCACAGATACTTGGCACTGAGGCTGAAGATGCTCTGAGGGTGAGCCTGTAGTTAAGGGAACTTGGCTGCTTCTCCAAAAAGTGTTGAGTAGCATCATTTATACCAGAACTACTTGCCTGGAATTCCTCTGTGCGACTATATCACCTGTAATAACCAATTCATTCCCTCCAGCCTTTACAGTTACCCTCCATAATGATCAATGTCTCGGGCATTTAGTTTTAGGATAATAGTTATCAGAGAGAAATTCTTCCCTGCTGTGACTTCAGGTCTCCCTCTGTGACTTCTCACTCTGAAATCCATCCTTTTCCAGGCCTACTGCAAACCCAAAAGGTATGTGAGCCAAAGGCTGATACCCAAATGCACCTGGACCTGCAGAAAGTCCAGCTCCAGGTTCTCAACACCTGCCAGGAGGCTGAGCTACCCAAGACCACCTCAGACTTTGGAGAAACTCGAGCTTCTGCCAAAATTCATAACTGAGGCCCATTTTTACTTTGCTTGGGTTGTTTCCTACCAGAAATTCTTGCTTTATGAATAGAGACATCCATTTCAAAGGTGATGCTTATTTTATGGTCACAGTCTAGTAGGGGTTTTTTGTACCCACTTTGTTATGGGTGACTCATACACCTTTGCTGATGCCATCTCACACCACCTTTCTCACAGGTATGTGAGTGTAGATGTGTCAGAGAGAGACAACTGAGCCTAAAGCACAGTACATTTCAGTTCTCTCTCTTATGTTTCAGTGAATTTCATTGTCAAAATGGAACTCTGGGAGTCCTGGTTCCCGCCTGCCACATTAAATGTGCAGAAAAGTTACAAGTGTGTGTGATGGAAGCGCCTTGGTGACCACAGCACCCCTCCTGTCCACCAAAGCAAGCGAGTGTAGGAGCAAAGCCACACCCATCCAGGGGTGACCATGTGGTGCTGCCGTCTCCCCTTCCTACCAACTCAAATACGACCTCAGATCCCAGCTTTTCTCCTGCTGTCCTCTTTGTTACCTTCTTTTGGGCCTAGGTAAGTGTTGGAAGAACTTCCCCTCATATGCTTCCAAGGGGTCGAATGTTTTTAAGCTGTATACAGGCAAAGTTTTCCTGACACACACATAAGCTGAGGCAAAGAGACAGACCTTATGAAGAAGAACCAGGATGGTTTCTGTCCCATTAAGGGAATTTATGAGAACTCGATATAGTTTTAGGGGTGGGAAAAAAGTGCTTACTGAGATGATGGACGTCTGCTGAATATTAATCTTTTCTGGGTATATTGTAGGCTTTCTTAAAGTCTAAATTATTCAGGAGAATTTGCATGCTGAGATACAGCAAATTTACAGGCAGTACAAATCAGATTTTTGCATCTTAACATGAAGGGAAACCGAGTGCCAAATTTGGCTTCTTAATACCTTATTGACCATCTCCTTCTAAGTAAAATAATTAAGCTACTCATTAAGATACAACATACATCATGCTGAAACAATGGCCACTTTAATCCTTATATAATCGGCAAAATAACTGTGAGATGCCACAAATCCATATTTTAGACAAGCTGCTCTTTTTACCCTGTTTTACAGGATGGCAGTGATGGGGATAAACAGCAGGGATCCAGCAGCCTCTGCCCCGGGGATGTGGAAGGGAGGGTGATGGTGACCGAGGCTGCCCCGGGGGCTGTCCCCTGCTTTGTCACTGAGCAGGAATGTCATCCCCCTGGGCTGTGCTGGCCCTGCTCCTCACTCCCATCACCTCCCTGGAAGGGGAAGCGCCAGCCTTATTTATGTAACAGCTGCTGGTTTTAGGTGCTGTCACTCACACGTTCGCTGGAAAACATGGTACTTGAAGAGCTGCTACGCTCTAGTACAGCATATGCCAGAGGCAAATATATATATATATATATTAAAAAAAAAATCCTTGTAAAGAAAGAATTAGAGCAGGATTATCACAGCGTGTCAGCCTCCCATTCGGTGCAGAGCCTCACCAGGGCCACCTTTTGGAAACTCTCTTTGCAGCTGGAATTGATTTCATATTATTTCTCCAGTCAAGAACCTAGGAGATGTTCTCAAGTGATCCAAATTCCTGCTGGGCAGGGGATGGCATGGTGTCAGTGACCTGGTGTGGAGGAAAGAGCCAGGACTCAGCAACCAGGCAAAAGCAGCCCCTGTCAGGCTGGGGTTGAGGGCATCTCACCTTCCTCTGCTGTCCTCCACCTACCTCAGAGTCACTGGTTTCTCCTCATGTCCAGCCCAGGCAAAAAATACTCTCTCACAAGTTTTAAGTGTGTGCTATGCAGACTGAAATCCAGCAGTGCCAGTTCTGAATGGAGATATCCACAGGGATTTCCCTCAAAAGTCCTGTTCATGTAGTTATAAACTGTAATACAAAACCAGAGCTGCTGCTGCTGGAAAATGTCCCCTCGGACAGGGCAGTGTGTGACCTCTGTGGATCTGAAGTCTTTCAGTGGCACTGGCTCATCATCAGAGCTCATCCATCAGATTTCCACTGCTTGTTCTCAAAAGCAGATCTCTGCCATATTTTTAAGGTTATTTTAAAGCCAATACATATATTTTCCCCTGCCCCCCAGATTACAGAATGTGTGTAGAGATGAATGTGTGTAGAGACATCTTGTCTGGAATGGAATGGAATGGAATGGAATGGAATGGAATGGAATGCTTGCTGGAGTCAATGAAAACCTGACTACTGGCTCCAGTGGACTTTGTGTTTGGCTCTCACACTAAACTGTCCTACATGTCCTAACTAGCACCTCATGTCCCCTGACATTTCCTTTCCCTTCCCCATCCATCTCACACATTTAATACACGTCCATGAGTAGATGAATGTGGAAGAAGGGAGAAGCCTGAGAGAAATTAGGAGAGTCAATTGAATAGAGTAGAACAGAACACAAACAGAATATTTCAGTTGGAAGGGACTTACAATGATCATCCAGTCCAACTGCCTGAGCACTTCAGGGCTGACCAAAGATTAAGGTGTGTTGTTAAGGTCATCGTCCAAAGGCCTCTTGAACACTGACAGGCTCCACACACTGACCACCCCTCTAGAAAGCCTGTTCCGGTGTCTGACCGTCCTCTTGATAAAGATATGTTTTCTAAAGTCCAGTCTAATGCCCCCCAGCACAGCTTTGAACCATTCCCACAGGTCCTATCACTGGATACCAGGGAGAGCAGCTCACCAAAACCTCTTGCGGGGGAGAAGATGACAGATGAATGTTGGGTGGTCTCCTGTGTACCTGGGTGATGCCACATTTTCTCCTAGCTTTGCCAGTCTGTGCCCACAGATGTGGGAGGAGAAGAAGAGGAAGGCTGCAATGGATGGACAAGATGTCAAGAATCTGCCATGCCTGGACCAGAGAGCTAGGAAGGAATTTAGGGCTGGTCCCACCTAAAGAACCACTTCAGCTTTTGCATGGAGCAACCAAGAAGCCACGGCCTGAGCCCCAGACCTCTCCTGTGTGCTTCAGTCCTTCCTCAACACGTCTGGCCAGGTCCTCAGCTGGAGTAGATCAATCTCTCCTTTGAAACCAGTGCAATGACCTGCAGCAGCTGTGAATTTGACACGGCGCTGTCTTGCAGCTCCCCCAGCTGTGTTTGATTTACATCTGGATCTACTTGGAAGTTCACGTCAAAGGAAGGAAGGGGTAGAAGAGGCGCAGGAGGGACGGCTTGGAAAATGCCCTCTGCTGGAGGGAGCCAAGCCCCAGGGAAAGGCAAGCGGCTGGGAGGTGTCGGGCACTGATTTTCTCCCTCTTCCCTTGCCCCTGATGATGCCAAGCTTCCTGCAACTACTGATTATGATGATTACAGTGTTTCTGGTGTGTATGTGTTTGTGCACACGTGTGCAGTGGTTTCTTGCTAAACCCGCTTCGGTTGGACGCTGCCAGATGGTACAAAAAGCTTACCGGAATTTCATTTTCAAATAAACCACAGGCTTGGATGAGCTAATGTTGTTCCACATAAAAAGCCACAAAATTCAACAAAGTGATGTTGTTTCAAGACGGGAACATGTCAAGCAAGAGAACCATCCGGTCGGCTCTGAAAGAGCTACACACTCCCCCTCTCATGCTTCCAGAAGCTGTTTACGTACGAACGCTGGGCACACGGCGCTGCAGCTCGGCTTAAACACTTCCCCGCAGCTGATGTCTGTGGAGCAGAGCCTTGGCAGAAGTGGCTCAGGAACCACATCTGCCTGTAAGCCTTCCTGTTTTATTTTAACCACTCTTGAAAGGCTGGTGGCCCCAAAGGAACTCCTCCTCCACAGGGACAGGTACAGCACCACTGCTGGGGGACGTGGCTCTGGGGAGATGTCCTTGCTGGGGCAGGGGAGGTGACCTCCTGCTCAGCTCTTACAGCCCAGAAGCTTGGGGGCATTCTGGGAACAAAACTGGGACCAGCTGCCCATTTTATACTGCTGTCACAGCTTTGCCAGAAGTGATTGGTCCAGGTGGGGCAAGGACAAGCAATTTGGACACTAAGGAATAAAGGAGCAAAAGGACTTTCAGCATTGCAGTGGTTCCTGCTCTGCTGTGCAAAGCAGCACCACAGGGGCTGCTCCGAAAGCACAGCCCCAGAGGTCTTCTCTCCCTCCAGTACCTGCAAGGTGGGAGCCACAAAGCCATCAGCAACAGAGGCTGAGCAGGATGAGGATGCAAGTCAGCCACAGGAGAAGAGCCCTGCCCAAAGACACCGCTCTCCCTGTGTCACCCCCCCCGAGCTGCCTGGCAGAACCCAGGTATGCAACTTCTGTGCATTCAGCCCCAGAGAGCCCAGTGCTGGCATAAACAGCGCTGTGATTCAAAAACAAACTGGCAAAAGCCTTCTCTCCCCAGGGAGAGCCACTGCCAGCCTGTGGCCAAGGAATTAGGTCTTGGCCTGGCTAAGGATGTGCAGTGGAGCTGCTGGGGAAAGCGAGCCCAGTGATGGGGGCCAACAGCCACAGCACAGCCTCCCACGGGATTCTGGCACAGGGCTACATCTGCAGAAGGGCTACAGCCTTGCAATGGTGAACTTGCAGCTCCTCAGCTGTAGGACCCAAAAGCACAGCACTAAGAGGGGCCCATCCTCCAGCCAGGGAGAGGCCAGCTCCACCTCCCAGAGGAACCTCCCCAGTGGTGGTGGAATTTTGCTGTGTCCCAGCACTGCAAGAAGTGCTTGGAGCCACATTTACTGGAGGAGGAACTTGGTTTACATGTTAAAATGCACCTTGCTATTGACATCCTGCTGTGGATGGCTGAGCAAGCACCGACTTGGGCTGATGGACATTGCCCCAGACCGCTCTGCTGAGAGTCCTTTCTCTGCCTGTTTTCATGCCTATTTTGAGCTGTTGCCACACTGCCTCTTTATTTCAGCCTGTTGTTATCAGGGCTGTGGCCTTCCTGCTCCTGAAGAAGCATCCAAACACCAGCAGAGAGCAAAAACATGCAGCAAAGGCATTTTTTTCTTCTCCTTAAACTCTCAGGTCTGCAGGATAGATTTTGTTTCAATTGCATCTTTATAAATAACTTTCTATTTTGCACTCACCTGCTCGTTTTCTGTCCTGGTTGGAATCAATATCACCGATAATTGTCTGTCAGAGCGTTTATACATCACTGGAAGGTGACTAACAAGGAAAAGTATTTTCATATTTTTTTTTTCAGACCACTTGAAGTGAATTAACTAAACATGAGTGATGGCAGATTGGTGGAGACTAGGTACTAATTTTTACCCACAAATAAATGCATTCCCACAAGGAGAAGCAATCAGAGTGTTCCTGATAGCTCCAACAGCCCCAGGAGGAAGGTCACTCTATGGGACTGTGGCCTCTCTTCCTGAGCCATCCTGCCTGATGGACATCTCCAAGGTGGCTGCCACACCCCTGGCTGCTCCTGGAATGCCTCCACGTGGTCCTGCACCAGCCCTGCTCACAGCAACCTGCCTCCCCAGGGTGTTCTTTTCCCCTCCTCATCCTCCACCCAGCCCGAGTATTTTCCTGTCTGACCTTCATATCTGACCCCTACTCTCTGTTTGGAAAGTTTTCTTTGTCAGTCAAAGGGACTGTCACTGGATCTGCTCCTAGAAGGATGAATGAATACCTTGAATCAAAATGTATGCTTTACTGGTGAGCCCTCCTGCCTCTCCTTTTATTTCTTCCACCTTCCCCTTACACTGGTATTAAATGACCTCTTGAGCTTCTTCGTAGCCAGAAGCAGCCAACTTATTCCTTGTTTGTACAGCACCAAGTGCTCTGGAGCCACTATTCACTGCAGGGATGTCATCTTTTTTGGCATGTGAGCTATAGACACCTCAAATATTAGCACACACAAAACCCTGGATAAGTCTTTTTGCTGAAGCTTTTTCAAGCAGCTCCACATGTATGCTCAAGGAAGAGAATCAGCCAAGATGCCCAGCTTGCTTTGGAGGTTGAAGGGTAGCAGCTAATGAACAGCACCACACAGCAGCCCTCCCCCTGCTAACCCAGAGGGCTGAGTTGTGCTTCTGGACATCCCCTGATCTGCTCTCCCACATGGCCTCTCCCCAGGATGCTCAGGGCGAGCCTTTTGTCCAGCCCTGGCGTTCTGGTGCCAGCATGCTGGGATCCTGGAGCAGGAGTTGGGCCTCCATTTGCTCTGTGCCTGGTGTGCTGCATGGCCCTGGTTACATCAAACCTGTCACTCCTGTCCTCTGTCATCTTTTGTGTGGAGCACAAGCCTTGTGCAAGTGAAGAAGCATGATAATCAGTGATAAAGAAATCATAAGAAGTTCATCTATGAAGAACTTCTCCCATTCTCTTCTTTACAGTTACTGTGACTCCATCCAATAAAATAACATTTTTTAAAGCACAGGCAATAATTTACACTGGTGTAAAACAGAAATGCTGCTCCTACCCCAGAGGGTTTACCCTAAGTTTCACACTCTTGTTTGCAAACATGAAGCTAAGGTCCCCAGAAAAAAGGTTTGTAGCTTAGGGAGGGAAACAGCTGGAAGCAGGAGATGGCATGGCTTTCTGGGACCATACAGGAGATCAGTAGCAGAGCCAGGTTTGTGTTTCCAAAACTCATACTCTGCTGTTAACACACACAGCATTGTGCTGCCAGCTTGCAAATGACCCAAATGACAGCTGGTGGCCCTGAGCTGTGACAGCCTGCTCAGGGTCTAGATCCCAGCATGACATTTGTCAGGTCTGAGCACTTGGTCCATGATGGGTCCATTCCCACTCTTTCTTCTCCTCTCTCAAGGTATCTTGGGGCTGGTTTTCTCATGTGAGCTTCACCTCTCATGGTGCTCAGGGCCACACAGGCCATTTGCTCTATGTGTGGGAGCAAATATTCATCATGGGAGCAAATAGCCATCAGCAGTGAATCTCCTGATCCCAGAGGATGACCTTCAGGTCCTCCCATCATCATCTAGTGGTGTGGCCAAGTGCCAGCCTCCCCTGGCCATGGTGCTGCTGGTGGGGACACAAGGGGATTTTGGATGTAGGCTGTAGCTTAGAGAAGAAGAGGAGGGAGAAGAAAAGCATTTCCACGTGGGTTTTTTTTTCACTTTTCTTGTTGATTTTTCTGTTTTACTTGCTCTGGTTTCTTATGATGGAGAAACACAACATGTGTGGCCCACTAAATCTGGGAAAACCACATCAGTTCCAAAGCAGGGAAGGCCAGAAGACTGGGATCAACCCACTCCTTGCAGATGACGTGGCCATGCTCAGGCATTCACTGGAGCAGAAGGTGAGCTTGGGCTGCTTGTGGCTCCCAGATTGCTGATGCACCACTGAACAGGACAGGTGCTTGTAGGGGCAGGGAGTGAAATTCAGAGGAGGGCTGGATTCCATACCCTGGAATGTGAGGCTTGGGGCTGTGCTGCCACAGCTGGCTCCAGAAGAGGCAGGTTTCCCAGAACCCACACATTCCCCCTGCTTGCACAATGCCTTGGGGGTGTGTTTGCTTGGAGAGTCCTCAGCCCCTTCGGTGCTGCTTTGCACAGGCACTTGTGCTCTCGGGTAGAGGAGCCCTCACAGTGCCCCCGGCCCCACACTGCCTCCAGAGGTGAGGAATAGGGCCACTCCTGAGTGCTAGGGACACAAAAGGTCACTCTGGCTCACGTGGAGGCTGATCTTATGATTTAAGGCAGGAGGGGCTAATTCAGTGTTTTCGACTGTGCTTCTTCATCCAGCACAGTGTGGGTGGTTTGGTTTGTTTCTTAACTCCCCTCTGGGGCACCACCAGTGAGGGCACCCCTGGGAGTACGAGGTGCAGCTGGTGGTGACAGGGGCTTGCAGGATGATGACTCCTCCTGGGAAGGTGAGCAGAATCCTTCCAGCCAGCCGGGATGCCCAGGTGCAAGGTGAACTGCTGGGATGCAATCCTGGCACGGTACAGAGGGAAAACCTCTGCCAGCAGCCCCCATCACCTTCCATGGCCTTTGGCAGTCTCCAGTAAAAACAGCTGCTGTCTTCTGTGCTGTGCATGCAGCCAGGCGGCTGCCTGCACCAGCTGGGAAGTGGGGCTTTCTTTTTCAGTTTATTGCGTGGCATCTATTTTAGCAAGTAGCTGCTCTCGAGAGGTTTTGCTCATGGAAACACCTGCCCACTGCTGTGCTTGCCCCAGCCAGTCCCTGGGCTGTGCAGGCAGCTGGTGCTCCTACCCTGTGCCCCTGGCTGGCAGAGTTTGTGTCTCCCCACAAAGCCCACAGCCCTCAGTCCATCACTAAATTTGCCATGATTCAAAACTGGATCTTCCTGTGTCACTGCAGGGAGTCAGCTGGGCCCTCTGCCTTCTTTAGGGGCATTTAAACCGAAACTTGTTTGGAAAAAGGGATTCACATCCTCCCCAGTGCCCGTAAAATGAACAGCTCCAGACTGCAGGTGCCAGGGTGGGCTTAGCCTTGCTTCAGCTGTGTTAGAGCTTTTATAATGTAGGTCCAGACACCCCACAAAGGGGCCTCCAAGGTGGAGCTGTGTTCTAAAGAGAGATAGCAACACACTCTCACAGCTGTGGAAGCAGCAAGCATGCTATGGGGGAACTTGTTCTGGTCTGGGGGAAGTTCATGTCCAGCCTCCTTTCTCCGTTGCACCTTGGAGCTCCAGCCTGTGACTCCACACATTTTTCGAGAAAGAAATATTGATTGTGGGAATGATGGAGCAGGCACTTCAGCAGCGCTGCCCCACATACTGCCAGCCTCCCATCAGCCCTCAACATAGACAGGAAAGGAGATCTGGGAGTTAAGGGGTTCTGATGCTTTCATTTTCAGAGTCAATCAGCAATTCTGGCTGTCTTTATTTGGGGTTCACATCAGGACAGCTTCAGCAGATCTGGCTTGCAGAGGCTGCAGAGCCCTCCTGCTCTGAGAGTTAAGGCCTTTTCAGGCTTTTCAGGTGTGGAAAAAGAGAGTGGGTGGCTCTGCCGTTGCTGAAAAACGCAGTCCAGGAACACAGCTGTGTGTGCTCCCTCGAGGCTCTCCCTGCTGCAGTTGGCCTCATCCTCCTGCTGCTGGCTCAGCAGCATCCCCCCCGAAACCAAGAGCTGCCATGGTCCACAAGCAGTGACAGAACAGGTTCTGTGTGTCACAGCTGTCCCTCTGTCCTCTGTGGGATGTGTTCAGGCCAGGGCTGGGATGGGCGGCTGCAGCATTAAACCCAGTCTGAGGTGGTCAGGGAACCAGCTAAGCACCCTGTGAAGAGACCTTGGTATCTGACAACTTATAATCAAGTTTCTCCTGCTCCCACACTCTTCAGGCATGGAGTCTGGTGGGAAGAGTGCCATGGGAGAGCAGAGGAACAATGATGGTACTTCCCATGGTCAGTCGTTTTCTCACTACTTCTTTAACAAGCTCTCCCAAATCCTCTCTCATTAGACCAGCACCCAGACAAAGGCTGGAGGACATTAAGCATCCCTTTCATGGAGGCAGCAGCCCCTCCATGGATGGCAGGTCCTGCCTCTCACCTAACTTTCCTCCTGGAGAGCCTGCTTCCCTCTTGGCAGCCTGCCCAGGCACTGCCACAGCTCAGGGATGAGAGACACAACATTCAGAGTTGGAAGGGACCCACCAGGATCATCCAGTCCAGGTTTCTGGCACCCACCATCCCCACTGTGACCCCGTGCCACCCCTGTGTCACCGTCCCACGGGCCGCTTGCCCATAACATGCTCGCAACAACTGGTCTGTGCCCTTTTGCCTCTGAAAACAAAGCTGTGGGTGATGGTGAGAAGCAGTGAGATGGAGGGAAGGAGTGCAGGACTTCGACTTGCCTCTCGCTGCCTCTCTGGCTGCTGGGTCGAGCTGTTTGCTCAGCCAGCCCTGGGATGGTGCAAACCAGCCCCGCTGCCAATTGACGTCAGAGGAGCGCTGGTGGTTTGCGCGAGCTCAGGGACTGCCTCTGCTCAAGGTGGGTTTCCAACACCACAGAAATCCCCCCACTTCCCCTCCCTCTGCTCCAGGAAACAAGTGCCTTATTTCATTCATTGGCTGGTTTGGTTATGGCACGAATCCTGCCCATACTTTGGCTACTTGGATGTTTGCTGAGGACCGAGCAGCACAGATAATACCAGCAAAGAGCAGGGCAGTGAGAAAAGAGGGGGGAAATAGGGTGAAGCCAAGTTTAATCTCTGCCTCAGCTTGTGCCACATGTTTGCAGACAGGACGAAAGCCATGTATTTTTTTCTTCTCACATCGCCTGCAATGTTTTTGAGTCCTGTGAAAAAGCGAGATGCTGAGTTCCTGCCATCCTTCTTCTCTTCCTCTTCAAATCACTGTGTGTGAAATGTGTCTGGGCTGAGGGAGTTCGTTTGAACTGGGTGCATTTCCTCTTGACTGCTCAAGTTTTCCTTCAGCCACTTTATTTTTATTTTGTGTTATGCTGATTAGCTGCAACCCCCCTGTTTTCACTTGCCTCCATATGGATTTGACAGTGACAATGTCAGTACATTTTCCCTAAGCCCAGACCAATGTATTTAACTGCAACATATCTTTCCAAACCCAGAGTGATTCCTATGGGGTGTGCTCGGAGAAGTCAATGCATTAACTTCCATCAGCTTTGGGTCAGGCCTGTGCTCTTGAATCAGTCCTTATGTGTTGCTGCCAATCTCTTTAAGATTGTCCAAAACAAACACACTTCGGGTGAGATCAGTGCACAGACCATCACGTGAAAAGTTCTGTGATAACAACTGACTGCGTGTTTGCTTTCATATGGCATTGACTCTTATTTCCCTGATTATTTTTAGTCTTCGAGGCTGTTCCTTAATCAACCCACTTTCTTTAATAGCTAGTGTTGACTCGAGTGTGCTGCAGCAGGGCTAATCATACTTTCTATTAAGGATGGGAATTATTGGTTAGCCCACAGCTAGAAGCAAATGAGAATGTATTTCCTACATGGGCTGATCCACCACTGAACTGAGCACGAAGTTTTTCATCCATTTCAGAGGCCTTGAATCACGTTCTTATACAGTCACTGAAAGAAAAACCCCATCAAGCTCCAAACCAGCCCAAACCAACACATTCCTTTTAGTGGAAAAGCCTTAGAGCAAAATGTGCCTTGCTCAGACAAAGACAAATCAACAAAATCTTTATTCTTCTTCTACTCTACCTCCTTTTTTTCCTCAGAGGGTGAGGATTTGTGGCCCTGAAACTGTCCAGAAATGAGGAGCAGAGCTCCAGCTGGAGTGAATGGCATTCCCATACTTGAGAGAGGAGGTGAGAGGAAGAAGACACACCCCCAGCAGGTTGATTTTAAAGAGTACAAAAGGCTTTGAAGTGGTTTGGAAATGTGGGATATTGCAGTAAATTCATGAGGAGGTGAGTGTTACACGGAACATGCCACCAGGTTTTGTGTTTTGACATGCAGGGACTGCTTGCATGGAGCCCACAGACTTGGTGCCTTTTGCAGGGCTGGAGGAGGATGTGCCGGGAAAAGCCTCATGTCTCTGGAAAATGGAGAAGCAAGAGAATGACTGAAACCTGGGTGGAGCAAGTGAGGAAAGTATTTTAAATATTAAGTGGAGATGCAACTCTTGTAAATTCAGGAGTGAAGACTCGCCAGCTGAGATCCTAGAATTTCCTTTTGTGGAATCTGGAAACAGTAACCTTAAATAAATACATATGGATATACGAATACAGCACATAAACTGCCCTTCCCCATAACCCAGTTCAATCAGGTTGCAAAATTTAATTCCTCTGGTGACAGCAAAATGTGTCAGCAAGAAGCCTGGCTGGCTGGGTCCCCACCTGATGCAGTCCAGGAGACTTGGACGAGTCAGAAGGACCCTATGAACAAATATACTAATTTTCATGTTCCTGACCTAGCAACACCTTGGATCATGAAAACCCAAAGTGTTTAGGGTACCTGATTTATGGTGGTTTATTTTCTGTACTGCTTCACTGTTTCTCAGCATGTCAGCAGCAAAATGGGATGGGAGGCTTTTGTTTTTCCCTCAACTCCCCTTAGTTCCCCATGTGTGATTGCTGCTTGCCTGTCTGGATTTGCAAGGTGGAAGGGAAAGTGTAAATGTCTATTTTCTTTTCTTTTCAGTGTGATTGTTCCCTAAACTATCCCACCAAATCCCTGGTGACCGGTATAGTCTATATAAACAGGAATAGCTGCGGGGCTTGGTTGACTTGGGCGCATTATGGATCTGAGCCACCAACTTCCCCTGCCCTCCCTGGCTCAGCACTGGCAGCTGTGGAGCTGGAAGGAAATGTCCCAAAAAAAGACATAAGGGTGGCTTTCACACCCCTCTGCATGGGTGCAGAGCTACAGCTCCAGTGGAGATGGTTCCAGCCAGCCCGAGGGAGGACAGATCAGGGAAAGGCTTCTTCTCATCACAGCTTTGGTAAAAGAGAAATCCCACACTGAAGTGAGGAAAAATCCCTCTTCAGTTGGCTTTGGGCCAATTAAAAAGTTCTCTTTACACAGACAGGAGAGTGAAGTGGGGTTGGATTTTAAAAACCCTGCCTTGCTCAAACATCTAATTTCCAGGACAATCAGGGCTCTTGAAGCCAAGGGCTGCCTTAATCAGTGTCACTCTCCACATCTCCCATAACTTGAGGTCAGCCCAGTGCTTGTCGTTCATAATCCATCTGACTGAAGGAGAGGTGTGTATTCAAACCACTGGTTATTCTCCCAGCTCAGACTGGGCTCCTGCTCACATTTGGTGGCTGGATCTCAGGTGTCCATGCCAGGCAGGAATGCCTGGGTGCGTCTGGGTGAAGCAGGAGGTCACTTGTGAACTTTGGTGGGTCTCAGCTCCACACTCTCTCTGCAGCCAGTCACTGCAAGCTGGCCTTAGTGACTGTGCTCTGATGTAAAGATGGTAAGTTATGGAGTGGGAAAGCATTGTGGTAACAAATTAAATGGCCTGTACCTTCTTTAAAAAGAAAGGAAAAAGAAAATCCCCAGCTCCCCGCCTAACAAGTTGGAAATTTAGGTGAGCCTTTCAACTGTTTGCTTGGACAAAGATATGAAAACCAAGTACCAAAACCAAAAGTAAAATGTACCCCAGTCCTTGCAGATGTAATCATTGTTTATAATTGACTACAGAGGCAATTTAGCAGAGGATAAATGCTATTGAGTAGTGATTACAGGAGGCAGGAGTGGTGACTGGGAGGAGGAACTGCAGAAACCTGAGATGAGCCAGCCCAAAATTCATCTTCTTGGATGAGGTAGCTACACGTGCTACAGTCCGTGCGCAGATGAACTCGGGAAGATGCCGGCTGATGGTCCGGCACTGCCTGATGTGACACAGGACAGGGCTCTCACACTCCTCAGAACAGCTTGGCTCAGCCTTGGGATTCATGTTACAGGCCAGCAACGGGAGACATCCCCGACTTCAGCTGCCTGAGCCCGGCAGGGAGCGGCGGGTCCCCAGTGCCTGCCGTGCCACCCGGAGCCTTAAGGAGGCTTCGAGCTTCGGGACTGAGCTGCGGTTGTTCCTCTGCACCTCCCTCGAATCCCCCTAAGCCAACACCCTTCGCTAAGACCGAAAAACATTTTCCAGACGCAAGCATGTGTACGTGTGTGGGTGGGTGGGGTGCAGGGAACTATGAAAATTTCAAGGGGAGGTATGACATCCTGGCTTTCTAAATATAGAGGACCTGAGCTGCAGCTCCTCTCATACGCTACCAGCGTGCTTTCTCTTTCGAAAGGCCCCCCAAAGCAAATACTGCACTGGCTGGTAGCGTGGAAAAAAAAAACCAACCAAAACACAACCTAGAAAAAAATTAGTCCTGCGAGCTGATTGCAGTTCCCCGCGCTCTGGAGCAGGGTTGTTGTTTGGGCAGAGCTCCAGGCCGTGCCCACGCGGAGTGGCCGGGCCAGCGCGACGCAGATGGCACAGACGGCACAGATGGGCCTCACGGGAAGGCCGTGGTGGCACCAGTGGGTTGGTGGCGGCCCCAGTGTGGGGCCAGGACCCGGCAGCGCTTCCCCTTTGCCCACCAGCCCCTGTCCCTCCAGGGCCAGCAGGGGAGGGAGAGAGAGCAAACCCTGGCGGGGTGAGAATGTGACATTTTGGCTCGGCGTGAGGCGCCGCGTCTCGGTTCCCTTTTCGCTGCCGTTACTGTTGCTCCAGTATTTGCATAGCACAACACCAAGGCGCCTCAGAGCCAGCGGAGAGTGGTAGCTGCTGCTTCTCCTTTTAAAAAAGCAAGCAGTTATCCATGCGACACCATCACTCTCTGCGTGTGCTCAGGGTGGAGGAGGAGGCGTGACACCGGGGGGGTTGTGGCCTTTGGAAAAGTTCTGCAGGGCTGAATTTAATCGAGACTGAGGATCTTTAAGCCAAGCTATGAAATCCAGCAGAGAGTTACATCCCAGTAATAGACCCTATTAGAGGGTCTAGCACAGTCTATAGAAAGGATCTCCTCTCTATTAAATTCTCTAGGGCTTGAGTTCCCATTTACACAAAGGGCCCTTTTAGCTGTGTAAAATGGCCATAAAGTAGGTGTAAAAATGATTGATGCCATCTTTACAACCCCTTTGCACTGGGAAAATGGTGTAAAGTGGCCAGGGTGCAAATGAGAATCACACCTGGGTTTGTGAGAGTAAATTACATCAAGCCCTTCACAAATTCTGTGTGTCCATAGAGGTTTAATCCTACCCCTTTCTGCGGAATTCACCTAGAAAATAAATTTCCAAGGCTTAAAAAAAAGTTTTCTTCTTCAACACCTCTGTCCTTTCCAAGTCCTTTTAGTCCCAGTCTTTCTCCTGGTGCAGTCTATGTGGACTCTGACACCAGGAAAAGGCTGGGAGGTGTCTGGATATGCTGTGAAAATCCTTTAATTAATACTTTCTGAAATATTTGATCCAAGCAAAATATATGTTGCAATACAATACCTAGGGGAAAACCAGTTCCAAAAGCTCCCTTGTCCATGTCCCCATTCCTCCTGTTTTGATTTTATGCTCTTGGGATACATATAAAGAGGAAATAAAGAAGTTAATCTTTGCTAGATCAAAATGCCCCACATTTATTCATTAAGCATATAAACTGCCAACAGAATACATGATGAATATTGCTTTCTTCCAGAGCAAAGGGTTAACTTACATCGTGCTGATTAGTGAACCCATGGAGGGAGTGCTGATATGGAGGTGCACAGATTGTTAAGTGGAGCAGCCTCTTTTATCCACATCTCCCTTCTCTCCCCCACCCCCCCGCTGAAGGCATTTGCAGTGGCTCTGGGATCATCTCCGCGGTGTCTTCTGTGCCCCAGAACAGTCCCAGCAAATTTAAGCCCAGAGGTGAGCAGGCAAAGATCAGGAAAGGTGAGCCCAGCCTCTCTGGGAGCCCAGCACCTGGGAGGTGGTGGGAGACAGGGAGTGAAAACGTGGGTGAGACAGAGGTCAAAGGATTAAGGGGACAAAAGGCCGGCTCTGGTGGAAATGCCACTGGGCCAGGGCTGACCAGCCGTCTGCAACAACAGCTTGGGCTGCCAGCCTGCACTGAGCACAGCCTCAGCTACAGTGCTGCACACCAAGCTGTGTTGTGAACATAAGGCACATTTGGGATGGGCAAGGGTGGGAAGCACGCCCTGCTCTGCCAGCAGAGCCTTTCCCTTGCTTTGCCAGATGCCGGGGCAGAGTGCACAGTGGTGAGGGGGGGAGGGAGCCCCAAAGCTCAGCTGTCATTCAGCCTCCCTTTGATCCCTTTCTTGTTATCTTCTTTGGGATGAGAAGCACCCACATCTTTGGCTGGAGGGAGAGGCAGGTGCACCAAGGGTTGGTAGGTGGGAAGGTATATCCTCTGCCCTACACTTCCACAGAGAGCAAGGCTGGAGTCGTGTGAGGGATGGGGGACAAACCAACACCCGAGTACAAGCAGCAGGTGAGAGCCTGCCCTATGTACCCATCTCATACAGGAGGTTGGTCCTGGCACAGGTCCACAAGGGCTGTGCTGGCAGCACGTCCCACCAGAGCTGTGGTAGATGGGCTGGTTCCTGTGATATCCCACGTGGATGACCCCACCGATGCTGGCACACGAGTCTTGCATCACCAACCCACCTGCAGGCTCCACTGCTTGCCCTGAGCATGCCTGGGAGTCAGGCTGAGGACTTCAGATGGGTGGCAATGTGCAGGCACCCTTGCAAACGTGCCCTGCAGTCAGGCTTATGAGTGATTGTTACTTTTAGGCACATAAAAAAAAGAGCATTTGGAAGCTGATCTCAGAAACCTTCATCTTCTGAAGCTCCTGGCTTTGAGGCTGGCAGAGAGCACCTTGGTGATGATGTGTCTATTCTAGAAGCACTTTCCATGACAAAAACTAGAGCCCACACATCCAACAGTGTTCCAGGTGAGACTTTACACTGTGATCTTCTGCCCCTGGATGTATGGTGGTCTATCCCTGGGATGATGTGTGATCACCGTATGGAAGAGAGTTTTTGGGTAGGATTAGAGCTCCTTAGACAAATAGGTTTTGCCAGACAACTGGATTTTCGACTTCCTGATGGCTATTTTTGCTGCAGAAACAGAAAGTTTTTTTCTCCTTTGAAATTTTATATAATTTTCATTTTCTTTCTCCTTGCTAATGATTATGGCACAGTTTTTCTGGCGTGTGATTGCTCCACCCCACCTCAGAGATAGCCTTGCTCCAGCCAGGATTGGGAAATCCCTAATCATGGCAGGATGTGAGCACCAGCTGTCTTGCTCTTGCATGAACATATATCAGCAGGCAGTGCAAAATGCTGCCAATTCAGAATTGCTCCTAAATTAGACGTCCATGCTGTGCAAGTGGAAATGACAGTTCAAGGGACAAACCAATATAGTCATCTTGGTATAAGGCTAATAAGAAGTAAAGCACTTCTAGAGCTGCACTTTCAGGGTGAAAAAGCACTGTTTCAAGGTGCTTTGTTTTTCTATAGTAATTAAGAAATCATTATTCTTTTGCCCTCATGATTATAGACGATGTCTTTGGGAGACTGGCAGTCTCTTCTTGCTTCCCTCCCTCCACCCCATTTTAAAAACATTCATTGTTGCAGGAATATGTCTCTCAGGGCTGTTGGCCCAACTCCACTGCTGGTGTGTAAGGCTGATTGTCTTCAGAGGAGTCACACCAAAAATGCATTTGGCCTTTTGTGCTTGGAGTATAATTGGTGGAACTGGCTAAAATCCGGGTTTGTGAGCCTGCCATTACATCAAGGTCAACGTAATTTTCAACATGATTAGTGATTTGGGGTCCTCCAATTTAGGAGTGCAACTCAAGGTTCCTTAAACTGATCTTTCCTCCCAAACTTCAGGAATCTATCTGGGGTCTCAAGCAGGGCCCACCCAATCACCATTAGTCAATTCACCCATATTGTTGTTTATTAGTAACTGGGTTAGGTGACCTATAAAATTAGTCACTCTGAAAAGTCTTATGTATATTTTATACGGCAGCCATCAATATATTCACTTTCCTGTTGGTTTCAACCTGCATTTGAAGAGGTCTTGACCTCCCTTATTACATTTCTGAATGCTAAATTCCCATCACATTAGTGTGGATTACACCCGGAGCATCAAGATGTGATATATTCCCTAAGCATGATCAGCATAGTTATAATTAAGCAGTTTGGATCAGATCCTTATCTGGTGGAAATTGGTGTAGCTTCTCTGAAGGCAAGAGGGAAATGGACCCTATTTTGTAATGGCTGTAGCTCTGCAGATGAGTTCCTAATGATTTTATCTATGGCTATTAAAGATCCTCTTTGGTGATTATTTGTACAGCTGCATCTTTAGGACTTCGTGACCTCACATAATCTCACAAGAGACCTTTTTGCCAGAGCAGCAGTGTGAAATGCTCTTAAAATGATTGAAAAATATATTGATTAAAACCGCGTGAAGGTTTTTCCTTGTCAGGAGCCTTACAAACACTCATCCATCCGCAATGTCCATGATGGCAGCACATGGACATCTCCCATTCCCTGGTCACAACCCCCTGCCAGCCCAGACCCTACACTTGCTGCTTCTGGCCTTCAGCAGCAGCAGTCAGAGGGTGGAAGCGAACGCCCACGTAGAAGACCTGGTATCTATGTTTCCACATCACGAAGCACGTCAGGAGGCACACCAGGGCTGCCACCAGGTTGAGGGCCATCTGCAGGAGCAGGTACAGGTTGAGCATGCTGGTAAGGCTGCCACAGTCAACTGCATCCTGGTAGGTGAAGGTCCTACCCAGGGGATCCACAGTGTCCAGTTTGCACTGGCAGGACTCGAGGACGGTGTCGCAGGTAAATTTTGTCATCTGCAGATAGTGGTGTGTGGCAAAAGCCACCGCCAAAACACAGGCAACCAGCCCCAGGGCACTCAGGAGAAAATACATCAGCTGAAAGAAAGGGAAAAACAAGAAGATGAAAGCGCTTTTTCCAGCTGCACAGAGGCTGAGGGATGCACAAGGAATGCATGCACGTGTACTTTGCAGGGAATGCATGCATCCAATGGACTATCTGGAAATTGGATGCTTCAAGACAGCTTATGATGCCAAGTTCAGCAGGTCAACTCAAGAACTAGTAATTATGCCTTGTATATTTTATATGAGTATTGCCTCACAATTTTGAGACCAAGAAATTGGTGTCTCTATACAGCCAGAAGCTGGAGAGAGAGAGGGAACAACTTCCTCTACCGTTGTACCTGCATTGACGAGACTCATAGTCATTAGCTGAGATAAATTAGTGCAGTTGCCTTGAAGCAGAGCTGAGCAGACTGAGGCTTGGGCTGACACCTTATCCCAGGCTGTGCTGAGCAGTAGGTGTTTCTGAAACTTTGCTCATGTGTTATTCCCGTCTCTAGGTTTGCATGCCCAAACAAATCTGATTTATACTTGCAAATCAGGCAAGCAAGGTGGCTAATCTCCCGCTCGTGGCCCGGTGAAGGTAGCCAGCCTGCTTGCTTCCCAGGCCCTGCTGTGGAACAGGAATGCCAATCTCCACAGGAAAGTGTGTGCTGTGCCCAACCTCCTTCCAAAAGTTGCCCCATAAACGTGGAGAAATCTTTCACAGGCGTGAAGGAGCAGTGAGCACCTTTCATTTCCTGTTGCTTCAGCGTGAGGAGGACAAGGGTCTGCTCGTGACCTCCACTGCATCTTACAACTGTGGCAGCTTGAAAATAGGGTGGCTTTTACCAAGAGTAGCTCTGCAGAGTCCACCCCCACAAACACACGGAAATTGGCAGCAACTCAGAGCCTTTGACACTCTGGGATGCACCTGAGAGTTTTGGATACCAGCACATATGGACTTCCCTTGCTTTTGATAGCTGGAACTGGCAGTTGCTGCACTGCATGCAAAGTATGTGTGAACGTATATTAAAATCATATTCTGTGTTGAGCCAAAATAGCGTTTTTGGTTCTGTTCAGCACTGTAAAAACATTTATTTTTCTTGGTGTCTTATCTGTCAGACACATGGCATGGTTGGGAATCTGTTATTTTAAACGGCAGCTTCTCTCTCTCTCTCTTAACCTCAATACCGCAAGCAAAATATCAATATAAAAGCATTTTTTATGACCTTGAAGCTCCAAGTATGTATGTCTTGATAAAATTCACACTCCTGGTGTATTTGTCTTATATCTACAGTGTGAATCAATCTTCTATTCAGTTGTCAGCTTGAAAAAAAAATAGTATTTGGGCTTATTGCAGGTCCTGAAGCACTATATACATTTTTCTCCTCATATCACTGAATTCTTACAGAAAGTTCTTAGTTTCCAAGACTTGGCTACTATTCAATCTAATGACTTCCCCTGCAGCCTTAAACCAAGGGCAGCTTCAAAATGAGGGTGGCTCTTATTAAATGCAATTACTTTACCCCTGCAGCTTTCAAGGCAAAGGTCCATGGGAAAGGTGAAGCCAGAAAATGAGGCCACCTCCTCATGTAAAGCTCACAGAAGATGGAGTGGTACTGACTGATGGAACCCCCTCCAAACAAAGATGTGGCAATTCATAAGCTGATGGCATTATTTTAAAAGATGGTGCAAATGTGTTTGCTGGGGAAAACAGAAAATGGGCAAACATGTCGGTTGTTCTGTGATGTAGAAGTCCTAGTGGGCTGGCTGGAAGTGCCTGGATTCGTCCCAGCAGAAGACAGAATCAGGCCTCCCTAATAAATGAGATACTAAGCCAAGACTACACGATTGTGCCTGATTGTCCCTTGGCAGGTATTTCATTTAGCTGCCAGCTTCTATCCAAAGTCAAGACACAACAGTATGGAATCCACAGCCTAAGCCATGTTCCAGGTAGAGTCAGCGAGAGTCTACCTGTTGTTTTCCAAAAGGAAGGAAATCTCAGCATCCAAATGCACAGGCAGCTCTTACAGTAATCCTCAGAGGCAAACAGAGATGCGTGGGGGACACAGGGCAATTTCCAAATAGCTTATTATTCTCACAAGATGTTTGCAGAGGAATCTCTCTGTGAGCTGCTGAAAATGAACACATTTCCAAATATCAAAGGTGAAGCAAATGCAAACAGTGCCTGTGAGGGAGCACAAGACAGTGAGTGCTGAGATCCCATCAGCAGATTAATCACATGCCAGACCTGGAGGCAACTTCAACATCACAAATACTACTGCGTGGTGGGCTCTGCCCAGGAACCAGAACTTGCCACTGGAAAACTGGTTTTCAGAGCCTCAGAGAAACAGGCACTGTGATTGCTGCTTAAATAGAAGGAGAAAAGGGAAGCAGGCACAGACAGTGTATGATGAGGTCAGAGCATGGCAGCTCATCCTTCTTCAGGTTCCTCATATGAGGAAGAGACATTTTAGCAACATTTACTGGCAGTAGTTTTGCTCCATGGCTAAAAGAAACAACTAATATAAGATGGCTCGAGTTCCTTATGGAAAAGGCTTCTCACAGTTATCAGAGGTGGAAGGAGGAGGTTTGCAGATGTGGATCAGGGGACTCCTTTTGAAGGTGGTAGTGGTGGCTCAGGCACAAGGCTGTGCAGGGAACAGGAACCGTGGTGTGTCACGACATGGGCTGTGGGGCTCGGTGGGCAGGAGCAGAGGGTGTCACGCTACTGTGGCAGATGCTGTGATGAGGACCACAGGCAGATATTAGCACACAGCCCAGGAAGTCCACAGGATGTGTCCAGATTTTCCTCTGTGAGCCTGCTGTCCCCCCTGCAGGGCAAATCTACCCTCCCTTTGGCGGGGGGTCTCCCCTCCTCACGAGGTGCCGCGGGTACCCACAGGAGACTCAGGAAGGGACTTCTGCTGAAAGCAGTTCTCAGACCTCCTTCTTTTAACAGGATCCAGGTCTCATGCAAGTGTGAAATGAAAGAAGCAGCTGTCAAGAGAGAGGAAGGCACAGAGGACTGCACAGGTCTCCTCCTGTGTTCCACCCCAAGGGAGTCACTTGCAAGGTGACCATTGGGTCACCTTGAGGGTTGACTAAAATCCCCAGGCCAGTATGTGTGTGATCCTCTTCCCAAGTGATCCTTGGGATTTCGGGATGCTTATTGCACTCCAGGGAAACCCAGCCAAGATTTCCTTGCAGGATGGTGCTTGGCAGCTGTATGCAGCTTTGGTGGGAACCAGCCACCAGTGTGAGGACCTGGGCTGGCAAACAAGTCCCTAGAAAGACAGTCAGAGCAGATAGGGCTGAACTTGGTGCTGGATGAAGCATCAGGCCCCCAAGGAGAAATAGCTAATGTTGTTTTTTAAGTTCAGAGACAGCTTTTAACTCACATTCGAAGATTTGAGAAGTGATACTGGAGATGTAGATGAGTCCTATGTGATCAAAATCCTGGAGCGGACCTTTAGCTCCTACCTTGTTAAAATACCTAAAATGCCCTGAAGCCAGAAGCCATTTGTCCTGAGAGGCACTGTGGGATAACAGCTCCCAGAGGAGACATGGGACAGGAGAGGTGAACAGTCTGACAATGAAGGAGTTCTGTGGCATGCTGCATTAGGAGATGCTGGGAAGGGAGATTCTGGGGTGGAGGGTGCTATGGGGGGCTATTGACTGACCCAAAAGTCTTTCAAGAGGGATTTTAGCTCTAATTCTGCCAGGTCATGAGGAGTGGCCCACTTTTACATCACCTGGGGAGCAATTTAAAAACGTTTATTTTCTTACGGGGGGAGCGATGGCTCACACTCCTCCCTGTCAGGGTGGGCGGTGTTGCTAAGGGTGGCAGAGACACCCAGGCTGCCCAGCCTGACACGCCGTTCCCGAAACGAGGGATGACTCCCTTCCTGCCTGGATGCCAAGTTCAATTTAATGCCGCAGGGCAAGCAATAAAAAGCCTGGTGTGGCAGNAGCGTGAGGAGGACAAGGGTCTGCTCGTGACCTCCACTGCATCTTACAACTGTGGCAGCTTGAAAATAGGGTGGCTTTTACCAAGAGTAGCTCTGCAGAGTCCACCCCCACAAACACACGGAAATTGGCAGCAACTCAGAGCCTTTGACACTCTGGGATGCACCTGAGAGTTTTGGATACCAGCACATATGGACTTCCCTTGCTTTTGATAGCTGGAACTGGCAGTTGCTGCACTGCATGCAAAGTATGTGTGAACGTATATTAAAATCATATTCTGTGTTGAGCCAAAATAGCGTTTTTGGTTCTGTTCAGCACTGTAAAAACATTTATTTTTCTTGGCGTCTTATCTGTCAGACACATGGCATGGTTGGGAATCTGTTATTTTAAACGGCAGCTTCTCTCTCTCTCTCTTAACCTCAATACCGCAAGCAAAATATCAATATAAAAGCATTTTTTATGACCTTGAAGCTCCAAGTATGTATGTCTTGATAAAATTCACACTCCTGGTGTATTTGTCTTATATCTACAGTGTGAATCAATCTTCTATTCAGTTGTCAGCTTGAAAAAAAAATAGTATTTGGGCTTATTGCAGGTCCTGAAGCACTATATACATTTTTCTCCTCATATCACTGAATTCTTACAGAAAGTTCTTAGTTTCCAAGACTTGGCTACTATTCAATCTAATGACTTCCCCTGCAGCCTTAAACCAAGGGCAGCTTCAAAATGAGGGTGGCTCTTATTAAATGCAATTACTTTACCCCTGCAGCTTTCAAGGCAAAGGTCCATGGGAAAGGTGAAGCCAGAAAATGAGGCCACCTCCTCATGTAAAGCTCACAGAAGATGGAGTGGTACTGACTGATGGAACCCCCTCCAAACAAAGATGTGGCAATTCATAAGCTGATGGCATTATTTTAAAAGATGGTGCAAATGTGTTTGCTGGGGAAAACAGAAAATGGGCAAACATGTCGGTTGTTCTGTGATGTAGAAGTCCTAGTGGGCTGGCTGGAAGTGCCTGGATTCGTCCCAGCAGAAGACAGAATCAGGCCTCCCTAATAAATGAGATACTAAGCCAAGACTACACGATTGTGCCTGATTGTCCCTTGGCAGGTATTTCATTTAGCTGCCAGCTTCTATCCAAAGTCAAGACACAACAGTATGGAATCCACAGCCTAAGCCATGTTCCAGGTAGAGTCAGCGAGAGTCTACCTGTTGTTTTCCAAAAGGAAGGAAATCTCAGCATCCAAATGCACAGGCAGCTCTTACAGTAATCCTCAGAGGCAAACAGAGATGCGTGGGGGACACAGGGCAATTTCCAAATAGCTTATTATTCTCACAAGATGTTTGCAGAGGAATCTCTCTGTGAGCTGCTGAAAATGAACACATTTCCAAATATCAAAGGTGAAGCAAATGCAAACAGTGCCTGTGAGGGAGCACAAGACAGTGAGTGCTGAGATCCCATCAGCAGATTAATCACATGCCAGACCTGGAGGCAACTTCAACATCACAAATACTACTGCGTGGTGGGCTCTGCCCAGGAACCAGAACTTGCCACTGGAAAACTGGTTTTCAGAGCCTCAGAGAAACAGGCACTGTGATTGCTGCTTAAATAGAAGGAGAAAAGGGAAGCAGGCACAGACAGTGTATGATGAGGTCAGAGCATGGCAGCTCATCCTTCTTCAGGTTCCTCATATGAGGAAGAGACATTTTAGCAACATTTACTGGCAGTAGTTTTGCTCCATGGCTAAAAGAAACAACTAATATAAGATGGCTCGAGTTCCTTATGGAAAAGGCTTCTCACAGTTATCAGAGGTGGAAGGAGGAGGTTTGCAGATGTGGATCAGGGGACTCCTTTTGAAGGTGGTAGTGGTGGCTCAGGCACAAGGCTGTGCAGGGAACAGGAACCGTGGTGTGTCACGACATGGGCTGTGGGGCTCGGTGGGCAGGAGCAGAGGGTGTCACGCTACTGTGGCAGATGCTGTGATGAGGACCACAGGCAGATATTAGCACACAGCCCAGGAAGTCCACAGGATGTGTCCAGATTTTCCTCTGTGAGCCTGCTGTCCCCCCTGCAGGGCAAATCTACCCTCCCTTTGGCGGGGGGTCTCCCCTCCTCACGAGGTGCCGCGGGTACCCACAGGAGACTCAGGAAGGGACTTCTGCTGAAAGCAGTTCTCAGACCTCTTTCTTTTAACAGGATCCAGGTCTCATGCAAGTGTGAAATGAAAGAAGCAGCTGTCAAGAGAGAGGAAGGCACAGAGGACTGCACAGGTCTCCTCCTGTGTTCCACCCCAAGGGAGTCACTTGCAAGGTGACCATTGGGTCACCTTGAGGGTTGACTAAAATCCCCAGGCCAGTATGTGTGTGATCCTCTTCCCAAGTGATCCTTGGGATTTCGGGATGCTTATTGCACTCCAGGGAAACCCAGCCAAGATTTCCTTGCAGGATGGTGCTTGGCAGCTGTATGCAGCTTTGGTGGGAACCAGCCACCAGTGTGAGGACCTGGGCTGGCAAACAAGTCCCTAGAAAGACAGTCAGAGCAGATAGGGCTGAACTTGGTGCTGGATGAAGCATCAGGCCCCCCAAGGAGAAATAGCTAATGTTGTTTTTTAAGTTCAGAGACAGCTTTTAACTCACATTCGAAGATTTGAGAAGTGATACTGGAGATGTAGATGAGTCCTATGTGATCAAAATCCTGGAGCGGACCTTTAGCTCCTACCTTGTTAAAATACCTAAAATGCCCTGAAGCCAGAAGCCATTTGTCCTGAGAGGCACTGTGGGATAACAGCTCCCAGAGGAGACATGGGACAGGAGAGGTGAACAGTCTGACAATGAAGGAGTTCTGTGGCATGCTGCATTAGGAGATGCTGGGAAGGGAGATTCTGGGGTGGAGGGTGCTATGGGGGGCTATTGACTGACCCAAAAGTCTTTCAAGAGGGATTTTAGCTCTAATTCTGCCAGGTCATGAGGAGTGGCCCACTTTTACATCACCTGGGGAGCAATTTAAAAACGTTTATTTTCTTACGGGGGGAGCGATGGCTCACACTCCTCCCTGTCAGGGTGGGCGGTGTTGCTAAGGGTGGCAGAGACACCCAGGCTGCCCAGCCTGACACGCCGTTCCCGAAACGAGGGATGACTCCCTTCCTGCCTGGATGCCAAGTTCAATTTAATGCCGCAGGGCAAGCAATAAAAAGCCTGGTGTGGCAGCTCCCGCCCAGCCCAGCAGCTCCCTGGGCAGCCGTAACACTCAGCTTGGGGGTGTAAAGGTGACGGGCGAGAATGCAAAGGCAGTCAAAGGGCAGAAACAATTGTTCTTCTTCTCCCTTTCTTTATGTAAGTATGGGAGAAGCTTGAGAGAGTCACAAAAGACACACCGGTGTCTAATTTGTAAGGGAGGATGGGTGCCAGGATTGGAAAAGCTGCTCCTTGCATTTTGTTTCCTTCTGCCTTTCTCGGCTAACAATGACTGTTATTTTGTGCTGCTTGTGTCGGTATTTTTCTCGGTTATTATGTGTCTGCAAAATATTAAGAGCCTTGAAAATTACTTTAATAAGGAAAAATAGTCCAGAAAAAATGGTGTTAAAAACAAGCATTCTCAGCCTTGCTCTTCTAGTCGCTTACCAGCGTCAGCAAAGCAGTTTTGGAAGCAAAGGTGGGGTGTGGTGCATAGTTTCTGCACCTCTCTTGCAATGTTCAGATGGGAATTTGCTTTGTGGGAGAATGCATGTCCCCATGCTTTCCTAGTACTCTCCCATTAAAAATTAAAACTTGATTTAAGTAGATGCATATTATGCCACACTACTTCTTACTCTGCTCACTATCTCTACTTAATCTACTTAAATTCTCAATCTTTCACTGAACACTTCCCAGATTAATCCAATTCTGTGAATCTGAATTTCCTTGAAATTCCTAAAAATGGCAAATAACATAGTATCTTGTTCTGATTTGAAATGTTTGTTATTAGAGTTTCCCCTTTATAGGCTACAGTTTCTTCCTTGGCTGCCTGGAAAGTAACAGAAAACCATTCTTGCATTTCAGGTGCATTCTCACTTCGTTTCCTGTGGTCTTAAAAATATCCCCTGCACCAACTGTTCTGATTATATTTAATGACATAAGAAACAAAAAAAGTGTTCAGAAAAAGTCAAGGTACCTTTACTGTGAACTGCACACATGTCTTCTCATCGGGTTGGTACGAAATACAAAGCATAAGAAATCCCACTAGGGACACCAGACAGACCTACAAGGGAAAAGATATAAAATGTGTCAAGGTTAAAAAAAAACCAAAAAACCTACAAAACACAAAAATACTTTTTTTTTCCCCCAAGCCAAAACACCTTTCTGTGTAGCAGGGCCATAACTCAAGAAGCGGCATGGAAGCAAAGTCATCAAAGACACAGCCCAGCAATAGCCTCTAGGATGTTTGTGGAGTTTTTGTCCGTACAACTAACTATCAAAAAAGAGCAAAAGGCTTATGAAAGCTTGCAAGCCCAAAGAGCACCACCCTATGTACCTCTGGGTGCTGACAGGGTTTTTATGTCACCAGTGCAAGTTGTAAATCACTAACCAAAGCTGCTGCTGGATATGAGGCAGCAGAGTTTATAGCAGAGGTTTTCACCCTCTCCTAGAGCGGACACCTTACTTACAAGACATCTATCTCCCCTGCAATCTGAAACTGTGTTTTAGCCCTTGGCAGTAATTGCTGAAGGTTAACAGTAATGGAAAAGTATTTATGCACTTTATTATTAATTTAGCTGTCTTTGTTATTAATTCTGGATTTATTTGCAGAAGCAGATGCTCACAGGTAGGCATTTTCCAGCCAGGTAAGGAGGGAAGATCCTGCTCTGAGGAGCTACTCCAATAAATATAATTTGCTTAAAAATGGGGGGACACATGATACCCCTACTGTTCTGAGCACTCCAGTCAAGTGACCTGAGGTTGTGTCAGGGAAGCCTTCGGTTGGATATTAGAAAGAGATTCTTTCCCCAGGGGGTGGTTGGGCACTGACCAGGCTCCCCAGGGCAGTGGGCACAGCACCAAGGCTGACAGAGCTCCAGGAGGGTTTGGATGACGCTCTCAGGCCATGGTGTGACTCTTGGGGATGGGCCTGTGCAGGGCAAAGGGTTGGACTCAATTGTTTGGGGCCCTCAGCAGATTCTGTGATTCTGTTATATTAGGAGCATCTTGGTTATAAATGCTATTAAATTCTCAGTGACTACAACAAGATTCTATATTTTTCTATCTCCTTCATTTTACTCTGGGAGTTTGGAAGACTTACTAATTTGAGACTTTCTGCTTTCCTCCCAGAGCAATGGGATTTGCCCTCTCGGGCCAGACCCATGTGGGGCTACGCCATGGACTGCAGGCCTCTGTCCCAGCCCCATCCCCACCTGCTCATTGCATGTGCTGTGCACTTCCAGATTTCCAGCGCCATAGGGGACTGCTTGACCTGCAGTGAAAAATGCACAGCTGTGCTTTTAGACAGCAACAGCTAAACACATCCCTTTCACGATCTGATGTACAAAATACCAAACTTTTGGTGCCTGGATTGCTGCTGTAAGCCCAAAACAGCAACCCTGCAAAGGAAGAGTAATTCTCAACACAGAGAGAGCTGTTCCCTCAAGAACCTGTGTGATTAATAACACTTTTCCCCAAAAAGTTTTATTTCATGTCATTTCAGTAGGATATGAATAGGAAGTATTGCCCGAGAACATTTCTAAAGAAAGCATCAGTATTATTTACTCCTTTCCATGTCATGTGTATTTATATTCTGGTCCTGTGACTTACACACTGCCTCCAATTTATTTGTTTCTTTCTTTTTATTGTTGACAGCCGTGGCTGACAGGGTTGTCAGGGGAAAAAACAACCTTTCTTGTCAAAGGTCCCTCAGTGCTGGTTTGTTTTTTTTTTTGCCCTGTAGTGGTTCTATCTGACTCCACCATGTTTTATTTCTCAGGATTAATTGCCTATGTCCTTGGTCCTTTGCACTGTATATTAATCTTTTAATTCAATTAACATGCCCATAAAACTTAAATCTTAAGGAGATCCTATCTCTAGTAATATCCAAATGATAAACTCCCCCAGTGGCAGTAGTGGCTGAAGGAAAGAACCTGCAGCAAGAACTAAAATAAATAATGCTTAAATACACTCACTTAACATCACATCCCCCAAATGCACGAGAAATCAAAGGGGCTTCTCACATCAAAGCTGGGCCTAAGCATTTTCAGGACCTGGTGCTGAAGGATCTTGTTATGAGCAATAAATCAAATTTGCTTTGCTTCAGCCACACTAGTGGGCATTTACACTTGTATGGACTGAGGGCCAGATTTGCCTCCAGGTTACTCCCGTGAGACATCATGGGACTGTTCCCACTCCCTCGCTCCCGTTCCCGTTAAACCACAGACAGCCGACAGAGCTGCACTTATATCCGAGGGCACAGTCAGATACCAATGGTGGAATTTTCTCTCTCCCATCAAATGCCTCGTACAACTTTTGCAAAAGCCCTGCCAGCTTCCAGTGCGGCAGGATCAGACCTCCCTGTTCAGAGAGCTTCCCATACAAAAGGCCATCATTTAAAAGGATTTCTATTCCTGCATGTGCTTTCTAAAGTTCCTCTGGGATTTAAATAACATACTCGGGGATACTTGAAGAGGCACATTTGTAGAGAGGTATTTATAAAAGATTACACTGGGTCAGGATTCTGGCAAGTGTTGGCCAGGATATTTCAGAAGGCTTAAGTATTTCTTTTATAACAATATAGCAATATTTTTTTTAAACCATAGATGTGTATTTTTTATAAGTGGTGGTAAAAAATAACGTTGCTGAGAATTATGACTCACATATGTTTTACATTTCAGTTCTTTAAAGGCAAATTCACTCCTTGGAGGAAACCAAAGTATGGAACATTTATATAGGAAACAGCTTTATGCTTCTATTTTATATGTTATTAATAGATCAGTTTTGAATTATACCTGTGAAGTGCAACAGAATAACTATAAAAATCCTCCTGGTAAATATTTTTTAGGACCTGCTAAGTGACTAAAACAGCTTCAGGCACGTTATGGATGCTGTTGATGCTGATTGCTAAGTAGCATAAGGTAATCCTGCATCCTAGTCCTTCAATAGCCACTGCAATATCCCAGTGTGGAGCAAACTTTTCCTATGCCTTATTGACTAAGCACACAACACGAAACGCAATTGAACTTGTTTTAGCACGTGTTTGCCACCAATCGATGTGCATTTGTTACACAGATGAAATGGATTCTGTGAGACCTGCAGGATGGGCAGTTAATTAGATCAGCTTCGGCAAACCCTTATCTAGAAATCTGGAAATCTGCATTTCTATGCTGAGCGAATTTCGACTCAGGTTTATTTCAAGATCCTGTTTCAAAATTTCCATATGGGCTAACACACCCTTTGCTGAATTGGTAGTGACAGGAAAGGTTATCCAAGGAAAGAATTTAATTTTAGGGAAGTGCTGTCTAGAAAAAGACCCAAATGTGATACAGAAGTATTTAGGAAAGGTAAGGATTTAATTTTGCTTAAGGCATACCCTGTGAAATCCCCCAGGTCACAACTCAGGGAAAACAGCTATTTACTAGTGTTGGCTGAAAAATTGAAAAGTTTATGCTGTACAAAATTTTTAATACTATTTCTTTTTTTGTGGGAAGCAGTAGATATTCCTTCCATTGGGCAGGAATACCTCAGGGCTCAAAAGTGACTTAAGAATGATTTTTAGCCCACAATCAAAACAGAGTTAGAAATTTTCCAGGTTGATCCCTCTCCAAAGAGGGCAAGAGCCTGTTGTCATGAGAACTGAATCGAGTTCTTATAGATTTCATCAGGAACGGGACCAGATTTAGGAGTGAGACCCAGTGGATTTACCTGGGAGGATCTCTGCTCACTCACATCTGGTCCTGCAAGGACTGAGCACAAGGTGTATGAGCAGCACCAGGACCCCACGTGGCAGTGATGAAGATGGTTGTGTATGGTGTGTAATTGGGGGAAATAGGAACATGTAGGGCACAAATTTCCGCTGTGGTTTGCATTCATTATCTTTGCACAGCAACGTATTAACGTGGTTTGCTTTTATTCTGAGAGATTTCAAAACCACAGATTGCTCTAATCTGTCTCCATCTCTCCCTTATACACTTGTGAAACTAGTTTTCCTTTTGTTATTGCTGCAGATTTAGCGCAAATGTAGAATAAATGGTTTTCTGTAGCAAAGTACCTCCTACCCCGAGCACCTTGAAAACCTTCGCACGTGAGGCTGGTAAAGCCAGAGAGGTGGACACATCCACCAAGAAATGAAGGAAGGAGGCAAAAGCCTGCTTCAAAGGAGCATCTTGGGTCTAAGCCACATCACAAGACAGATGCTGCAAACACTCAAAAAGACACAGTATAGCTCATCTGCTCTTTATATGGGGGCTTGTTAGCAAGAACTCCTGGAGCAACCTTTAGGGACAGAAAGCAGACCTGCTGGAGGACAATGCAAATATACACAGTGCAAAGCCACACAGCATCGCTGAGACCCACAGGGGGACTCCTCTTGTTTAATAAGAATGTAAACTCAAACTTCAGGGGAAAACTGCTGTAAGTAGAATCAGGAAAAAGTTTCCATTATGGACAAGCTCACTTCAAGACACTGTGGATTTTTCTGTTTGTAGGGACAAGGGTAAAGAATGATCTCTTGAAGGTGTCTCTGAAGTCTCTGGCTCACCCTCAGAAATGATACTTGGCTTGAAGGCTCACCCACTTTATCAGATATGGTAAAGCTTAGCTCCCATCTACACCCTGGGAGAAGCCACGTTATCCACCCAATCTAACACTCCCACTGGACACAGCTTTGATGCAAGAAAAAACATGTCACTGTTGGCTTTGTAATTATAAACCTGGGTCACCTCTGGTGTCAGGCATCTGTACAGGCCATTGCAGACAGCAGCACTGGAGTTCAGTCACTTTATGAGGTTTGAGGAAGCTGTGAGGAAACTGAGATGTCAGTGGTGCTGCAGGCAGCTTTCACCGACAGCTTTGATCAGCCTCAGGTCAGCCTGGGTCTCACTACCACATGTAAAAGAAGCCAGTCTGCCACACTGAGGTATTGTGTCTTAATGGGTTTTTTCCCCTTATAGACTTCTTGTTAAATTTAAAGACAGTCTAGTTGCATATAAATTACTTCTAGAAAAAATAGCTGTAATAATAAGGAAAAACATGTATATTGTGGTTGCAGGCAAAGGCCATCATCATCTAGGAAATCATTCTCTTAACAGCCATAAAACCCACAATAACTGTCCATCCCTGCCCCACCTACAGAATAAAATAACGATGTCTTTACCACAGGTCCCTTCAAGCCATGCAATAACACACCAAGGCAGATGTACAACTTTCTTTTAAATCCTGTAAAGTCATCAAAACCCTGCAAGAACATTCATAATCAAATGGAATCTTATTTTCCCATTATTATCTTTGCTGTTTGAGTCAGTTGCTCAGCAGTGAGAATGGTTCATCACCTGTGCTAAGGCAAGATTGAATTCCCACAGCAAAGGCTACAATGGATTACACAGCCAGGAGCTGCAGCTCCAGTCCATTACTGCTGCTGGATCAGAAATGCAGTCCTGGGTGAACAAACGCTCGAGGGGACAAAAACATAAAATACAATCAGGCGTTCCCAGAGCTAGCAGTGATGCTCAGCCTGAGAAGTGCAGCATGGCTGAGAGTGCTGCCGTGGCTGGGAAGCGATGGAAAGCCACCATCTCCATAGTCATGAGGCTACTCAGGCTGAGGAAAACTGTTTGGTTCCCCCCCTCCAAATTTTACCTAGGCTTTTAGCACATTTTGCTCATTGCTAGATTATGTAATCCAGCCAGGAATTCTGATTTTCACCCTCTTTCCCCTTGAGTCTGCAGCCAGACCAGGGGTCAAACCACAGAGGTGCCCAGGATTAGGCAAGTCCTTGGCCAGGTATCACACAGACCTCAGGTATGCAGTTACCTTCTCAAACCATTCTTTCAGAACATTAAAACACTTTTTTCTCCCATCAAAGTTTTCCACTCTATGCCTGGTCGAAGTAAAAGTATGGATTTGAGTTAACCAATGCATAATTCCTTTTAGAAGATGGTGAGATTTAAAGGCAGAGGGCTCTGAAGAATACAGCTCTGGTGTTACACATATATATAGCTCTAAACAAGCACTGGGAACCTCACCATTGCATATTTTGGGCAGCATACCTCGTTGGATACCATCCAGAGTTTCATATGCTTTGGAGAAGATTCAATTAAATACCTAAACTTACAGGCTCTTCCCTCAAACCTTTTGATGTTTGCCCATGGCTAATTGAAGCTAGCCTATATAAAAAAAATGGATACCTGAATGACTGTAATTTCCTGCTATGATGGTACCAGGTTTTAAGTGTCACTTTTTATTAAAAATTGGTTTCCCTAATAACAAGCAAAAGTTAAAAATCCAGCGAGGCTGTGTAGGAAGTAAAGCCTCACTGAAAGCCACCTCCAGAATTGTCAAAAGCAATAACAAAAAAAACTCAGCAAGGGGCCAGGGTTAACAAGAAAGTGTCTCTCTCCTTTCAGGCTTTAAAAGAGAACACATTTCAGGGTGGCTTAAACAGTCAGTCATCCCCCATATCAGTATGGAAAGGGATCAGTTGCCTCTTGCTCTAGCTGGGGATGCTTCCCAATTATTGACAGGTACAGCAAATCCTTTCTGCCCCAGAGGAGGACAGGTCTACCCGACCCGAGCTAATCATCAGGACACATTTACCCCAATTCCTAACTTAGATCACTTTATAGCACAGTATTATCCTTTTTTTCCCTCAGGTGCCTGTATACAATGCTTCATCCTTTCAGCATCTGTCTCACAATCACATTCTCAAGGCTTCACACTTAGATACATCATTGTACCCACATTCAGGATGAAAATCCCAACTCCTGGTTTCTCCCTGTTACCATCCTCTACCATTTCAAAGTTCAAATACCTTGCACCATTCCCTGATCCAGCCATGTAATGCTCTTTCTCTCTCTCTTTCCTTATCTCCTGCAAACTGTCTCTCACAACTGGATTTTCCAGCCATCATGGGATCTTCATCTCACCTATCCTTGTCTGTGAGTTTCTCAAAGCAAAGAATTTGCTTCCTTTGCTGAAGGTTTTGCCTTAAGTCTTTTTAAAGGTTTTTCAAAAGAAATTATAATAACTTACAGAGACATAAACATTTCTGACTCCGGGTAAATGAAGATTGATTAAATTGCTTTTTCAGTTAAAATCTGCCTGCCTTTTGCACCACAAAGCAAAGCACCACATCAGCCTTACTCCACTAAGACAGGGAAGCCAATGCTTGAATGCTGATCTCAAAAGGCAACAAGCCACGTCCACCCCTGGAGTAAAGTTTAGGGCCCTTCTGGCCTGAGGAAACACTTGGGGAGATGGAGAAGGGCCAGAGCAGGGAGAAGTATCAACCTCCTGGGCTGGGGGCTCAGCCCATGGCAGACCTTTTGAGATGCTTTTTGCAACAAAATCAGTGACAGCTTGAGCCACAGTTGCTACCTTGAGCTACTCAAGGAACAAGTTTTTTTATATGTTTTTAAAAGTCCCAATTTTATGAACATCTCTCTCTCTATATATATATATATATTTAAAATAATTTTCTGACAGAAAGAATAAACACCCTGGATAATCATCTCTGATGAGCACTTCTGTAACTTTCTTAACTGCCTGAGTCTGCAAAACAGGGCTGGAAGGGATCTTGCCTGTGAAAACTCTGATATTCTCCACTTTTGATCACAGTGGAAATAATCTAAGAGCAGATTTTTAAAGGAGAAATACATCTTTTCTTCTTCTGGGTGTCAAAAGGCCACAAGCTAATGAAAAAGAATGAGAAAGATACCATTAATATCTACTGTTTCTGCAACACTTTCCATCCCAGCATCTCAAAGCAAGGGGTGACGGATGGCCACTATTAACCCCACTTTGCAGGGGAAATAACAAAGTCTCAGCAAGGTTAAGTAACTTGCCCAAAGCTACCCAGCAAGTCAGTGGTAAGACACAGGGGGAAAAAAATAAAGCCCTGCACTCATGGGTGGAGTTGTGAAGAGTTTGTCCAAGCTCCCGCAATACAGCAAGAAGGAAGAGACTGCCAGGGTGGTCCAGCTTGCAGTTTGGGGTCAGGACAGTCTCATGGAGGAGCCAGGCAACTGCTTCAGACCTTGGCATCTTCATTGTAAATGGCTACAGGCAGGTGAAACAAATGCCACCCTCACTGTTTTTAGTTGCATTTATTTGCCTGTCCCTAGCAATGGGGCAGAGGTGTTTTACAGGGAACAGGCTGTTGAAGCAGAAGTGGTAAATCATGTAGGCTCTGTGGTTTTTCTGTCCATAAACCTTTCCTCTGGTTTCTGGCTAATGCCCCACAGATTTTGGACTAAGCTAGTGGGTCTTAACTGGGTTTCAAGGTGAAATGCCTCTGATGCAATGCAAGCTGCACCCTTTCCTTCTGCAGGAGTTCTGAGGTGCACCTTGGAACCATCTTGGACTCCCTGTCAGCAGATCCCTGGCCACATTTACTGGTGAATCCAATCCCTGTCCTGTGCTATCCTCACAAATTGAGACAGTCAGATTTGGAACCCATTTAATTCATTCTACCTTGCCTGG
Organism: Manacus vitellinus; assembly: GCF_001715985.3. NCBI lineage: Eukaryota > Metazoa > Chordata > Aves > Passeriformes > Pipridae > Manacus > Manacus vitellinus. The sequence continues at coordinate 2,257,929 of NW_021940729.1, read as the reverse complement.
TTTTCCTCAGCAGCATTTTACTCCGGCTGCTTCGCTAAATAAAGTTCCTTTTCATTCATGGTAATGCACTAAAGCACTTGATTTTCAGCAAGGAATGGTGTCACCATTTTGCCACTAATAAAGAAGAAAAAAAAACAGCTTTCAATCAATCAGGGTCTATTTAACACATTAGCAATTTTCCTTCATTTTTCTGTCATCCTGCATTAACAGACGCGGGGTCAAATCCCACCCTGGTGTAATTCCAAAGGAGTAACACTAGGAATGAGCTTCACCCATTATCTCTAATGTTGCTAAAAAGGTCTCAATAATAGATTTTTTAAGTTCTTGATTCTGAATACTAATCAAGTCCTTTAAAAAGAGCACTTGAGTGGGATGCTACTAAAACAAATATGCTCTGGTATTTTACACCACATCATTCTGCTCTGCTGCTCATTTCTGGGTGAATATGCGAGCTTTGGGAAGTCACTTTCTGCCACGAGGTTTGATCTCAAGCAGCACATGGATCATCTATCCCTACCTATATTCCCTCCATGCAGCCCAAGAGACAGCCCATAGGACATCCAGCCACACGTAGGTCCCCAGCCAAGGGTCCTCCTTCTGAGACCAGTTTCCACCAGTTCTCCAGAGGCTGGTCCTCCTCACACACCCCATCACAGCTCACCAGCAGCACCCTGTGACCCACACAGCCAGAAACTCCAGCTCAGCAGCTCCGGGCCATCTCCATCCAATGTCCCAGTGGGCACTGAGTACCACCAAGACATCACAGCACAGGAACAAAGTAAATGCATGACCATGTCCTGCCTTTTGCCCCTCAGAGATGTGCTTTGCTCTGCTGCAGAGATGTGTCGGCCACAGCCAGCGCTTCACACGGGATCTCTTGGTGGGGCTGCACCACCACCTCATCCTCTCCTTTCTAGCACCAAGTTTCCCTTTTACTCCCCTCTTTCCCTTCTGCTTCGGGCTGAGGGTACAGGAGAGCAGTGTGGTTGCCCAGGAGCCTGTCTGGCCACATGCCCCCCAGCAGTCAGTCCCTGTCATCACCCTGAGGGTAAACAGGGGGGCACCAAGAGCCATTTTGAGCCAGGGAGGGATCAAACCACGCTTGAATGTGCTGGTGACTCACCATCACACCAGAGTCCCCAAGGTGAGAGTCACCATGTGACTCAAAGCATAGGTGCAGCCACCCTTCCCCACGGGGCCCTGCCTGGGCACCCTGGAACACAAATCAAACAAAGCCCTGACCCCCACAGCCAGCACAGTCCCAGGAGATGAGTTCTCCCAGGGGTTATCCTGGTTGGCTGGTGAGTGCAAAACATCACCACCACAACTGAGAGCTGAGTTTTGCTTTGAGTTAGGGATTATCTCAGGAACGCACACGGCAAGTTCTGCCTAATTTTCAGGGGCAACTCCGAAAGCAACGGAGCTTTGCCTTGTGTGGGCATCTAAATATCACTACTGCTGGCAGCTGCTGCTGAGACAGAGAGGGGTTAGAGCTCTGTTTTCAGAAAGCAGTGACTTTGGTGGGTTTCCAGGCCTCCCTGAGGGAGATCAGGCATATGTGGATGTCTCAGATTGATGCTGCTTGGGGCACTGATGACATTCACATGGGCCAGGGGCCACTTCCATGGCTTTTCTTGTATTCCTGGCTGTACACTAGTTCAGCCCAGCTCACTCTTTCCCCACCTTTTCCACTTGAAAAAGCTATTTCAAACCTGGGATACTACTAGTGTTGCCTGGAATAATCTGACCTCCAGAATCCCCAAAATGAACAAGAGGAACAAGCATGTCACATGTAGCTATTTTACCATCTGCATTCCCCCCAGTTTGTAACTGTGAAAACCCCAGGAGGATCTTGGGGGACAGGCTCTTGCCCCACAAAACATCACTAAGCTCTTAGATGCCTCTTCAATCAGAAGAGAAATATGAAGAATGAGATGAGCAAGAGGAGCTCTTTCTTAGGCAGCTCAGGCCCTGCTCCTTCCACCCTCTGAAGGGCCACCCAGCAGGATTAATACAGCAAACCCCAATCAGTTCATGTGATCAGGTAGTCTCCAGCTAGCAAGGAATTATATTCCCAGGAGATGCTCCCATAGCTGTTTAGCACTTTGAGGAATTTTAAGTACCTAAACATGAATTTATTTGCTGGGAATTTTTACAGTCTAACAACACCCAGAACTGTGCTAACACATCAGGATATACTTTCAGGATATATTTTCCTGACCAGGGAAAAAACCTGCATGCTAAATTACACCCACAGCACATCCCAGGCTCATCACTACCACAACCCTGTCTCTCCACGGACAAAACCCACGTGTCCCCGAGCATGCCCAGCCAGTAGGGTCACACCACATGTGGCCCCACACCCCCCTCTCCCCACCTGGGTGCAGTCCGTCCCACCCAGGGGGGAGAAGTCAGGAGCAGAGGGCAGGGAGGGGGTTAAATCCCGGCGGTTCTCCAGCACAGCACAGCGAGGAAGCTCAAGAGACTGCCGTTCCTCTCCTCGCCCTAGCTGAAAGTTGCGAGTTACAAAGTTATGCTCTCACTCCCAAAACCTGATGGTTATGGTTTGGTGGGGAAAGAGGGAAGGCAGCGTAAGTAATCAACATTTTTTTTTCAGCATCACCAGGCAGGAGTTCATCGCAAAGCACAAGCTAATATACACATCTAGTCAAACAGCAACCCTGTATTTTGTTTCAGGTCTGTTGAGTATTGCAGGGAAGAATACGAAAGATTGTGTTATTCTGCAGGAGCAGTTTCCTCGGGAAAGTACACCCAGACATTTAATCCCAGGAATATTTATAGTTAGCATAACTCAAATGGTGTTGTGCATGCAGTTGGTTAGTCTAAAGTGGAGCGTCATGCAGCTTGCATTAATGCTGGCAAAGGCACTTTATGGAGAAACAGACTTTATGCTTACAATTATCCCAGCCCAATATGGAGTGTCTCTGACTAGCAGAGAAGAGCTGATGCCTGCCATAAGGAAGCCCAGCACTGTTACAGAGGTGCCTAGTGCCAACTGCAACAAAGCAAACAGCAGCGGGAAACGGCAGCCACAACAAGTGTGGGATTCCTCCTCCTGGCCAGCTTTGGGATCCCCCTTGGCTTTCTTCTGCTTCTTCTTCTTCATCGCCGGCTCCTGCGTCTTGCTCGAGTCGGTGCTTTTCTCCCCTTCGGCTGCCTTCCCTGTCTGGTTACTCGGGGACGTGCCGTGCTGGGCTTTCTTCTCCTGCTTTCCCATGCCGAGGATCTTTAGGATCTCACGTGCGTGTGTGTGTGTTCGCGAGCGCGCCGATGGGGGGGTGATTTTTTTTTTTTTTTGCCCCCCAAAGCTCCGCTTTGTGCTGGCTGAGTTGTTCCTGGTATTTGAATCAAGGAGGCTGAACAAATATGGAAAACATTTGGAGCAGATTGTCATAGCTTCGAAATGCCACATATAGCCCAGAGAAGAGGGGGATTTGAGGGGGGTAGCGCACTGCCAACGTGCAGGCGCCGGGCTGGCTGTGCACACAGGGATAAGGATGAGAAGTGCCACGGCTACACAGGTGTGAGCGCTTGTGTGTGTGTGTGTGTGTGTGTGTGTGTGTGTGTGTGTGTGTGTGTGTGTGGAGGAGCTGGCCAGGCAAACAGCAGGCAGAAATTCCGCAGTGCCAGCTGATGAATAGGAGGGAAATCTGTCTCGCCAGGGAGCCGGGAGCAATCCAGTGCCCGTGCAGGGAGAAGGCAGGTAGGAGCTCATCACGCCATGGCTCCCCTAGGGATTGCTGGCAGGCAGAGCGTAACGGGGAGAGCCCACGCAGCACCGTGCACGTTCCGTGCACCCGCTGAATCAGATTAAATAGGTGCACCCCAGTGGGAGGGAGCTGACTGCCTTTGTGGAAGGTATGGAATTAACACAAATAAAAATTCAAATGAACGTCCTGGGGAGCCAAAAGGAATCCTGTGTCTTCCCAAAAGTTGCAAAAGCACTGCTAGACTTTTTTTATGATGAGGCAGACAGGGAGCGGCAGTGGGGAGTGGTGCTTCTGGGCAGGTAGTGGTGGAGTTTGGAGCTGAACATCCACTGAGCACTTTCCCAGGGCTGCAAGTTATCCATAACAGGGAGATTGTTTATGTTAGCTAAAAGATAGAGGGATGTCTTACTGTGGACATGTGGTCACTGCACTTTGTCCATATGTTGGCTTATGCTGCTGTTTGGGGACAGCACACCAACAGAACTCTTTTCTGTGGTGACCAGGGACAGAACACGAGGGAATGGCCTGAGGTTGTGTCAGGGGAGGTTTAGGTTGGATATTGGGAAAAGGTTCTTACCCCAGAGGGTGGTTGGGCACTGAACAGGCTCTCCAGGGCAGTGGTCACAGCACCAAGGCTGACAGAGCTCAAGGAGTGTTTGGATGATACTCCTGGGCACATGGTGTGACTCTTGAAGGTGGTCCTATGCAGGGCCAGGAGTTGGACTCGATGATCTTTGTGGGTCCCTTCCAACTCAGCATATTCTCTGATTCTGTGACCTGAAGAAGTGGTGGGGTTTTTTTCCTGAAATACTCAAAAATCGTTCTAGAGCTGAATCCAGGACTGGGAGCCCTGGCAGAGCCTCTCAGATGCTGGTGGGGCTCCCTAGGGGCTCACCCATGGAGGTGCCAGCAGGACTGGAGTCTGCAGTGCTGTACATGGAACTCTGGGTCTCTGAGAGGAGAGAGAAAGAAGAGGTGAGGGCTGAGCAGCCCCGTGCCGGGGCTGTGCCGGCAGGCCTGTGTTCGTGTTCAGCCGGGCCACGGTGTGTGAGCCCACACAGGGGAAGCCCGTGGGAAGCAGGAGGCTGCCGTGGTGCGTCCGCTGAGCTCACACCACAGGAATTACTCAAAAGCTTAGGGGTAAACAGGTGCTTAAATGCTCTGCTGGCCCAGGGCCGAGTGTGTACAGCCTGATGCATTGCCCTGCTCGGAGCCAGGAGCAGCGTAGGGGCCAGCAGAGCCCTGGAACTCCTCCTCCGTGCCAGCTCCATGTCCCCACTGTCACAGGGCTTGTGCTGCTGCCTCACCAACACCAATGTGAGCACTAAAAATGGACCAGCCAGCTCTGTCCCCACCATTTGGCTGTTTGGGTTGGGTTTTTTTCCTTCCCATAGAAGTAGATGGCATTGGGAGAAGTGGGGCAGGTGGGAAGAAACGTCAGAGGTTGGGGAAATTACTACCAAAGCTGCCTTTGAATGCTGCAGGGTGGTTCAGCTGGGATCAACCAAAATGTTGAAGTACTCAGAGAGGTTCTTACACACGCTGAGGAAATCTTTCCTCTGACATACTGGCAATGCCTTCTGAGAAACTGCTCTATTTCCAGCTCTTTATGGCATTTAACAGCAATGAACTGTGTCTTCTGTATTAATAAATTATGATGTCACTTTGTTTTATGGGTTAAGCAATATCCTCGTTGGTTATTTATAATAGCAAATGGATGAAAGAAAACTAGAAACAAAGCGGTTTCAGATGATTTCTGCACACATAACTGTCGTGATACATCCATAGAGCAAGATTAAGATGTATTGTTCAAAAAAGGAAGAGGAAAAGAAACAAGAGGTGAAAAAAAATTGAAGAAAACCCTTCTTCTCTAGTCATGTTGCCTAGTGTACCATGTTTTCACAGTTTCTCACCAAGATGTTTTGTCACTATCATCCACTTTTTAAAATATCCTTACAATATCTTGCTCTCACTAGTCTATCTTGTCTCTCAAAGCCACATACAACTGTATTTAACCACAGCTTTGAGAGGAATGTGGTGTTCAAGGATCATCACCAAAGTCAGACAAGGAAGCAGGGACAAAGCTAAGAACATGTTTTACTGATGGCCAGCTGAACATCTACCTTAATCATAAGTATTAGAGTTAAATGAAGTTAAATTTTCTTTCCCTTTATACACATCCATTTCCCTAGTTCTATCCCACAGATCTTTATTGTGGTTTTTCCCCCAGGAAAATCCCTGGTTTAGTACCTGGATTTGTGCTGGCAGCTAGATTTATGACTGCCCTCTTCTAAAAGGGGCCAAAATCCAACTGCTTTATTCATGCCAACAGTCACGCTGGTTTCAGTGGGAGTAAGTGCCTGAGGAGGATGAACAGGATTTAACCCAAAGTCAATAAAATGAACAAACACTCTCCTTACAGCCAATAACAGCCCTTGTTTATCTCTTGACCCAAGAACGCCTCTTAAAACAGGTGCCCAAACAACTTTCTGCACAGCAAGTATCTCAAAAATGAGGCCATGGTCCATGGGCAGCCAGCTGGATATCTCCTACAGGGTGTAGGTGGGAAATCCATCAGCTCCCTGCAGCCCCTTGAAAAACTCCAGTTGCATGGCTGGTGCCCAGAGTCCTTAGGGCGGGATAAGCCTGGGTCAGTTCAGGGGACAACTTCTGTGCAGTGAGGGAAAGGTTTGGGTACGAAACTATGAAACGTGATCAATGTAGACCAGAGTTTGCCTTCTCACAGCTGTAGGGTCCAGAGGAGCTGTACCACTTGGTTTTTCCAAGGAAACCAAAGACACTAGTTGCCATCTGCCTTGGTTACACTGGGACAGGCAGCCAGTCCTAAGCTCCCTGCATACTTAAAATCATACATGCCATTTCTAATCTCTGCAGCAATACACAGTTATTAGGGGTCAAATACATTGAAAAAATTGGGGACAGGGATGTTGTTGATTTTAAATGATTAAACAGTGTGTGCTGTGGCTGGCTTTCCTTGCAAGTCAAACATGCCTATCTTACATGCTGGAAAGTTTAATGGGCATGGGGAAAGGAGAGGGACGCAGGATTGATCTTCCATAATTATTATCTGAACCAGATTGTATTTGCTGATTCCACTTGGCATTAACAATTGAGTGTAAAGCAGCTGTGAAGGAACTCACAGCATTGGCGAGCAATGACAAATTAAAAGAATTACTTTTTTAGAAATTGAAAGATAACACAAGGACACCGAAATAACACTACATTTTCTCGAGTAATACATCTTCCAGATGTCACTTGGATTTTCCCAGCATCACAAGAATAATCATTACCCTTTTATGCCCAAAGGCCCTGATTAAGTATGTTCTTAAATGAGGCACATGCTTGAATACCCTTCCTGGATGAGACTGTTTTTTGATTCGAGCCCAGCTACCATCTCTTATGTGGCACGCAGTTGTAATTTCATGTCCTTTACACAAAATGAGTCATGTTCCACAGCTTTTCCATGGCCAGATACTGTCCTCTGTAAAACATTGCCTGCTCTTGTTCCTCCTTTTGCCAAAAGGCAGCACAAACCGGGTGACGATGACAGCAAGTCAAACAAGCACACGCAGCATCCGACATGGAAACGGCAAGGTCTGGGCTGCAGCTTTGCAGTGACACAGTCTTTCCTACAGCTTCTCCTACGGCTGAGGACACACAGCACTGCATGGGACTCCAGAAACCTTGGATTTTTCCCCTCTGCCATTTTTTTGCACTGGAAATAAAGCGGGTTTGGCGTGGCTGGACGCGTGGAGACGCACAGGCGCGTGCTCCCACATAATCGTGTTTGCACAGATATTTCTTCAAGGCATCAGCAACCTGGCCAAGTGCCAAGCGCAGGGTTGCAGCACGCAAATCCAGAGCAGCAGAATTAGCAAGGAACAAAGGCTTGGACGGGGCTCTCCATGTTGCCCCAAGGACTGTGGGATGTTCGGCTCCCTTCACCCCAGAAGCATCTCCACAAAAGGCTGCTGACTCAGGGACCCCCTCGGAGATGCCGCCTGCAGCTCTGCAGCTGGAGTTGGGAGGGAGCCAAATGTGCCGCAGCTGGCCTAAGGATCACCATGGAGGAGCTGAGATCCTGCCTCATCCTTGCTTCTTTTCTCCCTGATCCCCTCTCCCCACATGCAGAGCCCGACCAAGGACCGTCAAGTAGCCAAAGCTCAGCACAAGGACTGGGCGATCTGTTTAGTAACAGGGACTTCCCTATTAAAGTTAAATGATGAAAGGTTCTCCCTGAAAGCAGAGGATTGAAGTCAAGCTGTGTTTTCTAAAAACTCATGCCCTTTGACAATGGATATTAACAATACATAACTCTTGAAAGCGCAATTGCAAAAAAGACAAGGCCAGTTAGAAATGGGTCCAACACATGCAATCCAGGCTGGCTTCTGCCATGGCCATTCTTAAGGTTCAGGTCATCTGGAGGTGAGGCTTGTTTTTAACAGGCTCTTTTGAGGCCAGGTCATGTCATTTTGTCTGTCTGTAGGCTCTGCTCTGAGCGCTGGGTTGGTCCAGATGACCTCCAGAGGAACCATCCAACCACAGTATTCTTTATGTGTGCTTCATGTGCCCTTTAAGCACTACTAGGGATAAGGCCCAGGTATGAAGCACTTAATTTTACCTAGATGGGGTGACAGATGTGGAAAGAAGCAGAACAGGAGTTTTATGTCAGGTTACTCCACACTCGGAGGCTGCACATTTAACAATGCCCCTCACTCCCTCCATCACATCTGACCACGAGGTAAATTTGTGCATACAAAAGAAACCAGGTCCTCTTTCAGATTGGGAATAAATTGTGTCTTGCAGCCTCCAAAATGATCTTTTTAAATTCCTAAATCTTTGCTTTTGCTAAAGCTCCATTAAATATCCCGTGCCTGAGGCTCCCCACCTCCAGCTATGGTTCCTTGAATTCAGACAATGCCCCAGGCATTCATGGGGGCTTCCTATATAAAACTTCACAGTAATTGAGCTGTCCATAATGATCTGACTGTTTCTGTCTTGTCTTCTACTCTTACATCAGGTCCTTTGAGATGGAAGTCATATTTTATCATGTTTGTGCAGGAGGCCTGGGGAGGATCACAGAGTCATAGAATCCTGAGCTCGAAGAGATCGTGGAGTCCAACTCCTGGCCATGCACAGGAGCCCCAAGAATCCCACCATATGCCTGAGAGTGTTGTCTACTCGAGCTCTGTCAGGCTTTGGGCCATGACCACTGCCCTGGGGAGCCTGTTCAGTGCCTTTTCCTAATATCCAGCCTAAACCTCCCCTGACTCAGCTTCAGGCCATTCCCTCAGGTATGCAGCCTTATGTGTTACAGCTGATAGACCCTGAAAATTGGGGTGGAGAAGTAAAAAGCAAAGAGCTGCAATACTACATGAAAGCAAAGCTACCTCCTGTGGCTTGCTGTACATTACCATGCTCTGTCGAGCATTTTATGCCAGCCCAGAGTCCTTTGCATCTCCCTGAGCAGAGTTAAGGAGTTTAAAAAGGAGGGACAACCAGTTTACAAACACTCTGTGTCCTCTCAATTCCGATCCTGTTTCTACAAAGTTTATTTGAAGAGGATACTGTCCATCAAAATACATTAATATGATACTGTGGCTGTCAGACTTTCTCACCAGGTGTTAATTCCTACCTGGTTAAACAGAGGCAAATCCTCTCAGCCACGTTCTTGCCGAGGATAATGATTAGGTCTGGTCTGTGTGTGTGCTCACCACATGCACACACAGAGCCATAGGCAGGGCTCAAGATGTTGCCTTAAACAACATGCAGAAGTTCCAGGAAACTGGCCTGTGGCTTTACACCAGGACACAGGCACTGTGGGCAGCAGAGGGAAGGGCAAGGGCTCCTGCTTCCACTTTTCAATAATGAGAGGGATATAATGAAGGAATATAATAAGAAGAAAGAAGCCCCTGCAGCAGCACTGCTGCAGCCACATACATCACTTACACCCCAGCATGAATCAGTCTCATTAGTAATTATTTTACTGGTTCCATATCACAAATTGTTTTCATTTAAAGACACAGGTTTCACCATTTCCAAGTGAAGGCAATGCTCAGGAGTCCCAACAGCACATGCTGCCTGTCACAGGGTAGTGCCTGTGACCCTGGCTCAGCAGGCAATGCAGCTGAATTACACCAAAAACCTCTCTAGAAAAAACCCCATCAGCCTCTCTGGGGTTTTCCTCCTAGTTTTGGGACCCTTATAATGGGGGACAGCCTGGCTGGGACCATATCCAAGACTGCTGGCAGCAGCATCACCCTCATGGGCTGCTGATCTTCACTTTACCTCAGAGAAACTGCAGTTGCTTCTTGCCCATCCCAGCAGGCAACCCCTCACCCTTACTGGCAACCCATGGAGGGTAAGCAAGCAGAGGAGAAGTCCAGCTAAGGGCTTTGGGATGCTGACTGTCTCTATAGAGGGTGAGGATGGAATGAAAAAGAAAAGGAAGGCATGGATCTCATGTTCAGCCCTCCATTTCTTTCCCATACCCCTAAGCACAGAGCTAGGAGCCCACAGAAGGTGGCAGAAATGGGTAGATTCCAAGAAATCCTACGAAGTGGAAAGATGATATTTAAAATCTAAGCTCTGGCTTTGCTCAACTCTGAAACCCAAATTCTGACTGCACAGGTGGAACTCAAAGCCAGGGTGGAGGGATCAGTGGGTGCAGGAGCCGAGGAACTTTCCATCGTAGCAGTGGGTCCCCAATGTGCTCAGCTTGTCCTACGCAACTCAGTGCCTTGCAGTTAAACTAGAAAGGCCTTATTCTCAGGAGGTACATGGAAAAAACTGCTTCTGAGCTACCAGCAGCTCTGACAAGGTGCTCTCTCCAAAGATCCAGGACAAACTTTGCGGAGCACATGTATATGTATCTCATTTCTTGGACTTTCTGACATTTACAGACACTCGGGGCTTTGTTTCTGCAGCTGGCTCAAGGTCTCAGGCTGGCAACTGGGCAGTCTCACTGTGTTATTCACTGCTCCAGACATACTTCAAGGTCTGATGTACTCACAGTTGCCTGAAATACACATTTGGGTGCTCCAGAAGGCACTAGCTGGAATTTTCTGAGCGGTCAGTCTTTTGAAAGCAATTCCACCCACCAGGGTCCACTGTAAGTGGTAGCTTTTCTCAGAGTTGTCTTTGGAGCCCTGAAGCATCTGAGTGCTGGAGCCAACCTCCTCAACCCAGTTGAAGTTTGGTTGCTGACGTCAGTGTGGCCGAGGTTTGTCTCTATCTCTTGGCTGGTTCAAAGAAGGACCCCGTGATCTTTCCTGGAGACAGGAGACCTGACTATACTGGAGTTCCTTTCTTCCAGTCTCCTCCTGAGCTTGTTTCAGCAACCACAGGGTTGAGCAGATGCTGGGCCATAACCTTCTGCCTCACAAAGGGCTGCTTGCTCCCAGAAATCAGTATCTCTTTGCTTCTTCCATTGCTGCATTGGTGTAAACCATCTATAAATCATCTCCATAAATGAGCAAAACTGCCTGGTCTTTCTCTGAGGCAAAGCAGAGGCCTGAGGCTCAGGGTAGAGCTATGTGACAGCAGATTTAGGACTCCTAATGTCTGCCCATCTCTCCCCTGAAAGAGCTCCCTATCCCTGTGTCTCTGCACTCCACCTCTCTGTGGACTCAGTTTCCCTCTGATCAGCAATACCAACGTGGCTTCATGTCCTAATGAAAAAGGGTTCTTGAGGACATGGGGCTTTCTGAGCTGCCAGAATTACTGCATGTGCTCCACCAGATGTGGAAGAATATTCCCTCCCATCCAAAGTTACCCTGAGTATTATATTTTCTTGGCTTAGCATTGTTATGAAATGTCAGTCCTTTGCAACTTGTCTGACTCTCTTTTGCAACATCCCCAAAGGAACACAACTGCTTTTGAAGCACTGGTTGGGTCTGGCAAGACGTACGGACTTGCATCATCTTTCCCTCTGGAAGAATCATCTCTGCAAGATAGGTGAGACACAGCAGGGTGGGAGAGGAAAGAAAGATGTGCTGAAAGCAGATCTGGAAGGTGGTTGCTAGTGGATTTGTCTGAAGGCTGCCTGGGGACTGCACTCAGTTAGCATTTGCCTGTCACACAAAAGAGGGAGGAGTGCATGGGGAAATTTCCTGATGACACAGACATGCGAGTGCTTGTCAATACATGAGAGGCCCCAGCCTATCAAACAGGAAGAACTGCGTGACCTTGTGGATGGGAACAATGGGAATAGGATGAAATTCAATTGTGCCAAATGTAAGGGCTGGCACGTAAGGCTGAAGTGTCAGAGTTTCTCTGGGAAAATAAAAAGCCTCAAGCACCATGGCTGGTCACAGGATTTCTGTGAAATGGCAGCACAGCATGGCCATGGGGAAAGGTAAACGTGAGCAAGGCTGCACCAAGGATTTCCCACGTGGGCCTGAAAAGTATTAGTGATGGAGAACAAGTGCTGGTGGGCCCTGTGAGGAGGCTGCACAGAGCTCTGTTCATCCCTCTTAGGGAAAGATGAATTGCGACAGGACCAGGCGTAACTAAGCGTTGGTTGGGTGCTTGGTGGGGGCTGGAGACCCTACATAACAACAGGAAACTGGAATGGATTGCCTCGTTCAGCCCAACAACATTAAAGGTTAGAGAGGACACGATTGGTCTATAAATATCTTGTGTTAAACTTAAAACAATGTTGGCACGAGGACAAATGGATACAAATGGCCATGAGTGCATTTAGCCTGGAAACCAGAGGAAGGCTTCTAACCATTGGAGCAGTGAGGCTGGGAAATGGCAAGAAACAGCTCATTGTAGGACACTGTGGTATCAATTTTTGAATTGCACCAGTTGGCATGGTTGCTTGAGATGATTCGCTGAGGCAGGAAGTGCCTTCCCTTCCAAATCCCTGCTGTGGGCATGTTTTTGGTGCCTTCTTGCTCATGCAGATGCCCTAACTCAGCCACAGAAGGCAAGGCTCTCAGTCCCCTGCCTAGCTTGGCATAATCTAACTCCTAATTTGTTAGTGGCAATTGTTTTGATTTCACACATTTCTTACAAAATTAACTGGAGTCTTACATCAGTTGGGGTTTCGTTTGTGGGGTTTTTGTGTGTGTGTATTGTTATGTTTTTGGTGGTTTTTTTTTTTTTTTTTGTAGTTAATAGTTTGTACTTATATAGCATCTTTCATCTTTCAAAGTGCTTTATATACATTAATTATTTAATTCTCCCCATACCCCCTTTGATCTAGGCAAGTATTATTATGCTCAGTTTACAAGTGGGGGAAGCAAACATAGAACAAATCCTTGCTGCTAGGCTCATCCAGTGGGATTGATGCAGCTTCGTAGCTCTAAAAGGCAAGGAAAGGCTACATGATGTGTTCCATGATGCACAGAGGGTCCACAAGCAATCCAGTGGTGGAGCCAGTGGGATAACTCCTCTGGATACCATCTTGTTCCAAAGAGGGAGAGACAGGGAGGCTGCCAGAGAGGGCTGTGTGCAGGGCCAGCACGGGGTGCTGGATGTACGACAGAGAACCAGAAAACGAGGCGTCCTGTGCTCCAGAGAAAGACTCGGAATTCAGTTTAATCAGAGCATGTAGAACAAGGCTATGGCAGTGGCAAGCTGACTAAGACCCAAGGAACAGGAATAAATGCAAATAGTTAAAAGTAACAAATGAATAAGAGCTGACATTGATCTATGTAGACATGCGTTCAGTGAAAGGATGTGAATCTTCCCTTTTCGGTTAAAATAAAATAAAAACTGATGTATTTTTGATTGTTCTTGTCTTGAATGTTTATGTTGTTTTTCAGAGTGACTGTTGGAGGCTGATTTGGAGATTTCATTGGTAAATAACTGAGCCATTTTTCTTGCAAATTCACATGGTGATGTTATTTGTGTGTTTGGATTGCTGTGGCGATGTGAGGGTGCTGCAAATGCAATCTGCCTTATTCCAAAGAGAAGTCTCACATTCCCCTTCTCTTTTTCAGCATTTTAAAGGACATTTCAGTCTTGCAGGAGCAAGCAGTGCAGTTTGTCAAGCAGAGCAGGAGCCTGGGAACAGCACAATTGACGTCTAGCGCTTGTTCTGAGGTTGGTTTAGTGTCTGACATTGCACAGGGGTAGTAGCTGCCCAGTGCCCAGTGCCCAGAGTGGGATTTAAAAGACCAGGCTACTGATTTTGACAGATTTTGACTCATTTTGAGGCCAAGAGAATGCTGATTAGCACTTAGTTCACTGTCCAGCCTTATGGGACAACATTGTGTGTAAGAGAAACGTGGCCCTGTGCATCCTCCTCCTGGCAGAGTAAACACAGCCTGTGCCCAGAGCAGCTTCTGTGCTCCTCTGGGACAGTCAGCACTATAACATAATCACCTTTTTGGGGGGAAAAAAAGAGGAAAGGGCCTGAATTTAGTTCCTGCAGCAAAGCTTTTTCTGTTACTGCTAGTATTAATTCCTAGAGAATTAAAATGGCTAAGGTTTTTTAATTTCATGGTCATTTTGATATGCTAAATGGTGCCAAGAGAGTTAGAGGGAAATTAACAGAGTTCAAATCCCCGTGGAACGTGGAAATTGTAGTTAAAATAATGCTGCTAAAGATTAGTAATTAGCAAAAATTATTTTAAAGCGTAGCATTTTAATTAGCTGCAAATGGTACTCGATCCGCATCGGTATTACCCACAAAATTTGCTACACCTAAGACAGTTAAGCTCCTCACCTGCACAAATCCCTTGAGAATCCTTGGGTTATAACTGTGAGACCCATGGGATTGTGCATTAAACAAAAGGAAAACTGTATAAACAGAACAAGACTGAAAGCACAGTCTTCTAACAAGCACAGTAGGGTCAAAGATGCTGTTGGAACTGTCCTGTTGTGTCACTCCCTCCTGCCAGAGATCCTCTGTGTTTCTTATTAATTTCTTATTATCCATTCCTTAGGACCTGTGTTAAAACAGAGACCTTGTCTATCCCATTCTAGCTTATCCTAGCTAACTGCATCCATGGGCTTTCTCAGTATTTGGTAATGGTACTTAATTCCAGAAAACCTCATTCTGCAGTCATGGACTTATCCCTTGGGAAGGCTCTGCATTTTTCCAGGCCCTTTCTCTTTCTTTGGAAAGTCACACAGTGTGAGAAGAGCAAAGAAACAGATAGTCTACAGTCTGACAAGGAGTGCAGGGCACTAGTGATGGAGGAAGAGACAAAGGCCACCCAGATGATGAGAGAAAGAAAATGAGAGAAAGCTTGTGCTAGGACAGTGCAGTTTCTGCCACACAGAGTAAAGGGGGACTGAGACACCTCAAAGCAAAGCCACACACAGCGTGGGATCCATGGACTGGATGAAGGAAAATGCTAGATGCACTCATGTTTGGAAAACCTGTAGATGGGGACTGGCAGGAAGAGGAGCTGGGGCAGAATGGGGCATGGGAGCACCTTCCCTCTGTCTCTGTGAGGCTGCGATGCAGGACGTCAAGGTAAGGCTGTTCAACAGCCTGATCAGGTGGCCCTAGAAAGGCCAAGAGCTGCTTGTATTGCCATTTTAAAATGAGGAACTGAGGCACAGAGTAACTGAATTCTGTAAGCTTAGGCTCTCCTGAGGACCCTCAGTGTAGCAGATGCACCAGGTACACCAGGTGCTTACTTCCAGATAATGCCAGTGGGATGTGCAGGTCAAGGCCTGTCCGAGGTCATATGGGCAGCCTGTGGCAGAGCTAGGACTTGTCCTCCTGCCATCCAAGCCTTTACAGCAAGGTCATTCATGCCTTTAATTCCTCAGTTTGTAGAGGAATTAATAGCTGTATATTAGAAACACTATGCCGAGGGAAATCTAAACTTCGGTTGCCCGCTCACATAGCACTGTTACCATGACTTCTATAAATACCAGTTGCCAAAAGTGCCAGTACAGGCAACAATCAGTCAACAGAGAGAGACAAGTATGATGGGGCCTGTCCCTGTGGCTGAAAACCCACTGAATCCTGTGATTTAGGGCCTCATGGAACTGGACTGCTCACCATGAGCCCACAGGCATTCAGATAGAAGTTGGTGGGTTACCGGCAAATCCTGTGTTTCTGCCTTAAACATCTCTTCCATGTCATTGCTGCACAAGAGCCAAGGAAGAGTATTGCTTTTAGAATACACAGCAACAGTAACATTTGTGAGATCTCAACAAAGGCAGAAATCCCATGGTCTCACACCATGCTGGCAGCCCCATGGCCCATTAGCAAGGCTGTAATACTGAGAGGCACCAGGTCAGATACCTCAGACAACACAAGGACTGGCAGCAGCAGGGAGGGGCCTCATGATGGAAGGTGATGGAAAAGACCTGTGGCAAACCCTTGACACGACATCAAGCCTTCCTGCCAAATTTCAAATCCCTACTCTAAAGCAAGTTTGAGCCATTTAGTGAAAAGGTCACCAGAAGCACTTCATGTGGTGTGAAACAGCTTCTTCTGCCCTCACCCCTTTTGCTTGGTGCCAGGAGTTTTGGCCAAGCCCATTTGGCTGGATCTTTCCCTCAAAGATGTCAGAGGCAGGCATACAGCATGGAAAAAATCACCTCCAAATGTTTGGCAAAGCTTTAGTTGACTGAAAAGGGGGTTGTATAATGGGATGTCTTGAATAACTCGAGAAGCAAACATCCCTACTAGCACTGCCTATAGCACAGTTGACTGTACAAGGTGTATAAATGCCATTTATCGGTATTTTTCCAGCTGCAGTGTGTTCACCCAGCCTTAAAATGATGTCAGTGGTATCTCTGACTGTCATCCACCTCCTGCCTGCATAGGCCACTTTACATGGGCACAGTCATGGGGAGTTGTGCCCTTGGACATCCACTGCTCCGGGAGTATCAAACCTTGAGCTTTAGCTACAAGGCAAAAGGAAAAACAGCCTTTGGTCTCATGCATCTATAAGCAGCTTAAATGGGTGACAAAAGGGTACCTTGCAGTGACAGTGGTGTTTTCTGGCAGCTCCCTGCTAGGTTTACATGCTGTCTAGGGACCAGAGTTCTCCTCTAGGGAGCCCAAAGCTGAACAGGGAACACTGGAAGTGCTCTCATAGATACTTTCAAAGAGATGCTGCCATCTGAACCCTCACTCCCATTGCTCTCCATGTGCCCTGTGAATACCATGTCTGTGCTAAATTAATTTTTTTTTGTCTCTCTGATAGCTGTAATTGCTCGTAAAACCCCTCTCCTACTCTTTCTACACCTGTTCTATCAGCCAAAATGGCTGAGAGCAGACTGCTGCCAGCACTGTGGATCACAACCAGGGATTATCAAGATACATTTTTCTGCTACAAAAGGAGGTCTCTGGTGCAAGAGAGGCCTTGTGCTGCTGTGCTAGCAAGTCCTGGGACAGGCAGGTCAATGGCCTCAGTGGCACAGAGAAGGTGAGGGGGGAGGTCTGGCCTTGTCAGGGTGAAATAGAAGTTGCAGGAAGGAGCTGCCAGACCCTGGCTGATGTCCCTGCTGTAGGTCTTGGCTTGGATCAGGGCAACAAGGGCAAACCTTATTAGTAACTTGGCTGAGACAGCTCCTGATTTCAGCACGGTTGTATCTATAGTGTGACCCCCTGTGCCCAGACCTCAGAATAACCCAAACCACATCTGCAGTCCTGGTGAGGACCAGGAAAGGATGGCAGAGGGATGCCCTGGAGGGAAGACAATTTTGTGCCTCAAGGGCCAAAGAAATTCCTGCTCAAGGTGATAGGAAAGCTCTTGTGCAAAGGTGGATCATGGGGTGGAAGGGAATATTAATGAAGGTGATACCAACTGACTGGCACAGAGAGCAAATCCTGAGGAAGGCTGGTGCAAGAAAGTCCAGGTTATTGTGGGAAAGGGAATGGGAATGCTTGATTTGATTTAAAAAATAAGCAGTGAATGGCAGGAGGAGTGGGGATGTGTTCAGCAGGGCATTGCAAGATTGGGATTCACTGCCTCCAAAGATTGCCGAGGCGCAGAGCTCAGTAGGTCTGAAAGAAATACAGGGGCATTTATAAAGGTTGTGGACATCTCCAGGGTTACCTCATTTGAGCTAATCAAGCAGAAGGGATATAAACCAGAGCTCCTCAGGGGACTTGCCAAGTGATGTATGCCCAGGGTTAGGAAAATATTTTCCTATGAGCAAGTTAGGATTGCCCATTCTGGCATTTCTTGCTCTGGGTTTACAGGATTTGGCAATTGGGCACCCTCAGGGAGAAGACAGAGGAGTAGATGAGCTGAGAGCCCAGTCTAAGCTAGCGCTCCCTCTGCTCCCACATCCTGCTGCGTGAGAAAGCATGTGAGGAATTATAATTCCCTTTGGACATGTGACCCAAATTGCAGCGGGAATTTGCATTCCTGGTGCCTACTTCCATTTCACATCTTCCCCCCACACACAATAACACCTGCAAGAGGGTTTATTACCCTCTCTGAGAGCACAAGCTCAACAATCTTTTCAGAGACATTAAGAAGAGTATCTACAAAAGAAACTGAAGAGTAAAAAGGAGTCAAAAATATGTCAACGCCATGTAAAAGCTTATCCATACAAAACAAACTTGCTAAAAGAAAAATCAGCTGTCACTTTAAAATCTGACATTAAGTTTCTCAAATCACAGACCTTAATCAGGAGTAATACTTGAAGAGGAACAAAGAGAATTTAAGATGAAAAATCAGGACAGTTGAGTGCTAGGCTCAGCGGGACTAACTGCATGACAATATGGATAAGAATGATAATTGCATTAGCTTAGCCTGAAATGACTAGCCAGAGCTGGTTTTTTTTTTTTTTTGGTCAGTTGGATTTTTGTAATGGCTTTATTTACTTTTTAAGCAAACTTGGGAAGAGAATTACAAATGGGTTATTGCATTTCCATCTATTCTTTAAAGGAATGGGGCATTTCAGAAAGTCATCCTTGGCTTAGAGCTCTTTAAAATGCAGAGGCCCATATGGGTTAAACTAAGGATCCCTTACGGGTCCTTTTAAAATAAGATTACCAGGAGAAGGTGGCTCCTACTGATGAAAGTTGGAGGATCCAAAATCAGGATGCTCTTACTTTATTCCATGCATTGTACTTTAATCTCAGGCCCCAGTCAGACCCTCCTCATGGTGACACTTTCACTTACTCCAATTTTTACATCTTATTTACTTTCTTAAAAATTGAGATGACTTCAAACAGGCAATAAACCTCTGCACTTTAAAAACAACTTAGAAGGATAACTCTACCTAACCTACATTTTCTGCAACAGGAAACAGTGTGTTTATCTCCCAGCTCTACAGTCACATTTTGGTTCAAATTCAAGTCCAGTGATCCCAGTCCCAAGTCCAGATGTCAGCTCCATGCACATGGGACCTCCTGTAGCCCCTGGTGGGAACAGCTGGGGGTTCCCAAAAGAGTGTTCTCCCAAAACAGTGCAGCCAGGGGAAGTAGCAGGCAGTTCAGACTGGGGAGAGGAGGCAGACATTCCCCCACAGCCCACATGTGGACCACTGGTCTCACCTGTAAGTGTTGCTTTGACAGAGCATGAATTCGCCCTTAGCAAAACCCGGAACCTGAAGTGGGGAGCTTGAACAATGCAAGGGAAATGTGAACAGCAACAAAAACTGGCTGATCATGGCAAATCTGCTGCTATCCCGTGTGCAGCATCAAATATGTGGCAGTGGAACATCTACACAGGGGGACACAAAGTCTGGAACACTGCCCTGCCCTTGTTTTTGGGGTAGGAGGCAGCACGAGCAGGCAGCAGAGGCGAAGACTCCATTGGCCTTGGGGGCAAACCCATCTGGGACTGATGCCTCTCTGCAAAAGCGAACATGTTACTTTTTCCTGTTCTGCACAAAAGAGCCAGGACCAAAATATCCCTGCCTTTAACTCCTCCTTCAGCAGAGGCAACTTCAGAGCCGTGATGCCGACGCCCTGCCTGGCAGGCAGCACAATTCTCCCACACCCAGTGTCAGGTGGCTGCTGATAGATACCTTCTCTACCCAGGATACCTTCTCTGAGCACCCTGGCTCCTGTGCAGGACTGGTGTGTCTGTGAGGCTGACAAATGACTAGAGAGGTGGTCTCTGCCATCACACAGCCTGCCTTCACTGCCACCGTGACCCAGCCAGCACACGCAGCTCCGGTTGCGACACAGCCTGCCTCTGTCAGTGGCTGCTTTTATTCGTCTTCCTCAAAGGCTTAAATAAACAAGAAACAGGTTAAAAACAAAATCTTGGCCCTGGCCCCTTCCTGAGCTGGCTGTTCCATGATGGCTTCCTGCCCCGCGCGAGCTTCCCCCTCCAGGGGGAAGAGGCGCCGTCCTGCAGCCGCCTCGAGTGGGAAATCAGGCCGCGCACCTGCCTTTGATATCCAAGCCAGGCCACTGGAGCAGTGCTCTCCACACCATCCTCAGCCCTCTCCACGTGGAGTGGGAGCTCGAGTGTGCTGTTGGGAGCTGTGAGAGGTTTGCCTTCCCAGGGTCACGGCACAAGGACGCTGCGATGCTCCGTGTCAGCTGGGCACCAGCTCCACGTGAGGGGGCATTTCCAGAGGCACAATCCCTGTGCACCTCTCCAAAGCCTTCCCCCGGGGGGAAAGGGAATTTTATTCCACTCACAATGTGCCATGAACATTAAAACAATCTCAGAGAAGCCCACATAGTCGAGAGCTTTCGCCCTCAGAACCCGTGGCACACATTGCTCTGGAGTGAACCTCCCCTGGTCAATTGGTGACGGGACATCAGGAGCTCGCTGTGTCCACCCCCTGCCCGAGGACACCATACGACAGCTGGGCAAGGCTCCCAGGGCTTTCGAAAGACTTCATGTACACAAAGTTGCCTCACAGCACCTTTGTGATGGATGTTTTCTATTCCTGTCGTTCAGAAATTTTAGAAACAGATAAAAAAGACACCAAGGTACACAACGAGATGCCATGCCAGGCAGTGTGCATTTCTTCCTGCCCCCAGCTCTGCACTTTCCTGACAAGGCCCAAATGATTTTCCTTGCAGAGCTTTTGAGGGTTGGTTTTCTGTGTGCATTAAAGAGCTTTATGTCCATCTTATTGCTGCTAAAACATACCACTATCTAGCATTGGCAATATGTTCCTGACTAGGGCTTTAAAGTGTTATAGATAAGTTATGTGACATTTTCCATTTAAATTAAAATAGGTCAAGTTAAACTCAAGGGAAGCTGATAGCTGCACTTTCATTTTATTTTATTTTATTTCCTCTTTATGACCAATGTTACACTAATAATCAAAACTCTGATTACAGATCCCAAAGGCACCATGTTGCATGCAGGACCAGGCTGGAAACTGCCACCAGCTCTCACATTGCTGGGGTTTTAGCTGCCAGATAGTGGCATAAGCAGGGCGACTGATGCCAGCACTGCATCCAGGGGTCTTCTTCCTCCCTCTACTGAGAAAGTCTCTGCTTCTTGTCTCATCTGTGACCTGAATTCTACAGACATGAAGATACAGATCTGAAATTTGCCTGATTGGCATCCACTGCTGGTACTAGTGGGATCTCAAGCTGCCAGCATGGACTTTGCCAAACTGAGATACATCCAAATGCTCTGAGAAGACTCTTCCACTGGAAAACCTCAGAAAGAAGACTTAAAAACCAGCTGTTGAGGCTGATGTTCCTGGGAGTGGGTGAACTGGCCTTGCAGAAGATGGAGACTTAAAGGAGACATCCTGTCCTGCTGCAGGCACTTGCTATTACGCTGGTGCTGGCACTCAGCTCCTGTCCTGCTCCTGCAGAGCCATTGTTATGGGACAGCCAAACTCCTAGGGGCTCCCCAGCGTACAGGTGCCTCAGGAAAGTCCTCTAAATGATTTTGGCTACACCAAGAAAAGGTGCTTAAAATGAAAAGTATGACATGAATGATAATGGTAATCTGCAAAATGGGAAAGTAATTAAGAAAAAAAAATCTAAGCTTTCTTGTCTCCTCCACCATTAGGTTTATGGGGCTTAGGAATCAGAGAATCATAGAACAGCCTGGACTGAAAAGGACCTTAAAAATGGTCTAGTTCCAACCACACTGGGGGTTTTAAAGAGGGGTTTGTGCCATACACCAAAGCCCACAGGTGAGACCTCCTCACAAAGGCCTGGACCACTATGCAGAGCTTCATGGGCTGAACTTTGGCCATGGCTGTTTTAAAAAAGTCACAGAGTGAAGTGAGTACTGAAAGTACTGAAAAGGCTGCATGGCTTCTTGTCACAGCAGAGAAGATCAGTGGGGACTTGCTGCCTATCCTGCTCTGAATGGGAGGGTGGGATGAGGATCACCCACTGCTTTCCTTGGCTTGGATGTCACGCCTCACCTGCTCACTTCCATGAGTCCTGCACCTCTCCAGCATATTGCTTCCTCCTCACACCTTGTTCAGAACAGTAAAGGAAATAAAGGGCAATAAAACAGAACACCGACCTTCCCATACCACGGACCTCTTCCAACTCTGACATAAATTCATGAGCCTTAATGGGAACACACTGCAGACTTGGGCTTGGTGATTTAATTCCCTGCTCCTTGCCAAGGTCACCAGTAGGCAGGGCAGGTTTGTGCTTGGGTCCTGGGATGTAAAGTATTTTTATGAAGATATGATTTGGACCTTCACAGTTGTAGAGGAGTGTGTGGGGGGGGAATGACACAACAGCAATGCCTGCCTGGGAGCAGGGGTCCCCAGTGATCCTGCTGGATGCACAGGCTGCATGTTGCCTTTTAGCTGGGCATCGATGCTGAGCCAAGCTGTTGGAGGCAGCAGATGCCAGCGCATCTCACAGGTGGGCTGTGTGGGTGGCACAAGCCTGTCCCCATCCTGTGACATACCCCAGGCTCTTTTCCTGGCACTCCCCGAGGGTGAGGGTCCCTGCTGCTCCCAAGGGAACAGCACTGAGCCTGGGGACGACCCAAGGTCGCTGCCACCCTCGCTGTCCCTGCTGTCAACGTGGGGGATCGGGACCCAGCGTGGCCTGGGTGGGCAGGGGCTCATTGTCAGGATGTGCCTCGGGCACGGCGCCTCTGCCCAGCCCTGCTTTCTGACCGCAGAAGGAAAACATTTGCCCAGACACAGCCCGGCCCCTTGCCACGTTGAAAGCCTGGCTGTTGGCAGCTTGAAGAGGGTCATGCAATACCTCCCCAGCAGGACACAGAGGACAGGACTGGGACACGAGTTAAACGAGGCTGGTTTTTAGAGCCTTCCTGAAAGCCTGTCCTCATAAAAGGCAGCTGTCTGGAAACCTGCTCACCCGAGGGGAGGAGAGTCTCCCTGTGAAGGAGGGAGGCTTGCCAGGCCTGCCACTGCCACCGCTCACGTACAGCCAGCACTGTGCAGAGCTGGTGCTCCAGCAGCAGCAGCCTGGTACAACACAGGGCGGGTGAATAACACGGCAGGCAAGCAGGATTTGCAAGAGCTGCAGAGCCTCACATACCACGGGGTAGTTCCCTGTGGCACTGCACATCCCAGGGAGCACTGCCAGCACAGGTAACCATGCCTGCCATCTGGGCTGGGAGCAAAGGCCGCCCCGGAAGGAGCAGAGAATTCAGGCAGAATGGTTGAGGGGGTATTTCCCAGTTGGTACAAGGTCCAGAGGTATCCTGGATACCTCCTGACAAGCTAGGATGGGTCTAAGTGCTGTCTTATACTTTCCTCTGGGACAAGGGGTTTTAGTGATCATCACACGCTTGTCCTTTCTCTGTGTTGAGCTCTGTACTGTCCTGCTCGTGCTCTGGGGCTGGACTGCAGTTGGTGCCTGTCCGAGATCAGCAGGGAATAGTTAGGCTTGCCTGTCAAGTGTTGTTTGTTTGTTTATATCATGCACAGGGCTTCTCCTAGGTGCACTCTCCAGGCAGATTTCAGGTGGTGACCAAAGCAGACAGGCACCAACAGATTCCCTGGTTCCTCCTCCCATCCTTCCAGCTAAAAAGCTCAACACTTCCAGGTCAGAACCCAGGAGGAGTCACACAACAGGAGACTGGGTCTCTGCTCAGAGCCAGGTAATATATGTACCCAAAACTACACACTGGGCTTTTCCTCTGTCCTCTCTCTCATCTTCCCAGCACTTATCTGTCTGCAGCCAAGTGTCTGGAATGGGGTGGGGTTTGTTTCATAGAGGGGGAGACTGTCCTGCCTATCCTGTACCCTTGGATTTAGGAGGACTTGGCCTTCCTCTCACACTTGACCTCTCAGCCACCTCCTTTATCCTGAAGGAGCTCAAAATGACAAGGCTCTAATAAACCCACTATACAGGGAACAAGGGAAAATAATTTAAGAAGCGATGAATGACACATTCCTACTTGCCTGTAATTACACAGTGTGCTTCAGCAAGGTATTTTCCTATTGCTAATCCAAAACATTTGTACTCCCCTTTCTCGTAGTTTTCTGTTCCTTGATTCCCTTCCAGAGCCACTCCCAGAGTGCTCCTGAGGTACATTCAGTCTGCCTCCAAATCTCTGCCCTTTGGAGCTAGCGGGGAGGAAGGGGATTTGTGCTTCAGCTTCTCCAGCCTTGGCTTTCCACAATTACATTTGCAGAGGGAAGAGCAAAGAAAGAACAGAACTAATCCAGAAGTTTTATTTTCCCAGTATATTTTTTCCCAGTACATTTTCTAATGGGCCTTGTGATACCATGGGACCCCCCCTGTACTATGTATACCACCATAAATATCCAGGTCAGTATCATATGCCCTTATACAGTGTTGCTCTAGGTTTGTCCTTTTTAAGACTCTCACTCTGCTTTTTCCAAGACTATAAAATATCCCAGATTTCCACTTAATTAAAAAAAAAAAAAAGAACATGTGCTTCTATGCATGATCCAAAACTCTTTGTTCTTCTCCCAAAAGTCCATAAAAAGGCATGCAGAAATCCTTAGGTTTTCACCAAAATGGTGAGGAAGTGTTTTGCTACTCCTGGGGCCTCCAAAAGGACTGGAATATGCTGGGTGTTACCACTTGATGCAGTTCTGAGGAGCAAGCCAGTTGACTGGAAGAGTCTGCAAAAAAACCCCCATCCCACTAACCCTTCAGGCTGTGGTCACATGGAGATGTTTTAGGGATCCCAACCACCTCACAGATCTGCTGAAATGTTCTGGATTTAGTGTTTCTCCCTTGAGCTTTGTGCAATCCTTCCATACCTCCTAGGACTTGGAGGGAGAGGACGCCTTTCACTCGGACATCTGGCACTAGTGTCCTAACAGACAAGCTCCAGGGCATTTTGTGAAATAGTCTGCAGCTCTCAGAATCTGCTTCAGGCAGAAACCCAAGGACAACCAGGCAGTGTAGCCCATCAGTGGAATGAGTCTGTCAGACACTGTTTCATGGTGAGTCTCCGTGTTTCTGTGGGACCGTTATTTGCAACAGGAGCATTCATCTCCCGCATGCATTTTCTACATCCTTCCTGATTCTTAACCAATATAGGATTTTTTTCTCCTTAGTTCAGTTAAGGCTTGTTGAAAATGTACAGAAACACACTATGGTTTAAAAAATTTTCCAGTTTTAAAATAATAATCTCAGAATCTCCTGCTCCAGACACCACATAACACTGTACTCTACAGGTTGTTTCCATGCACTATAACTTTCATGCCACATTTCACCTTTTTCAGCAGCACCAGAATGCTTTTCCCTTTGTACTGCAAAGACAGATTTCATAATGCTCCAAATGTATACCTCATACCAAGAAGTTGAGTTTCCCAGCTCATTTTCTTGCTCTATCCTACTGTGATTCTTTCTGTGTTGAACCTTCTTGTGTGAACTTGCTTGGGAGCCCAGCTCCCTCTCTGGTATCGCCTCTCCTCGGTTCTCCTGGGTGAGCTAGAAGTATTTGCACATCTACAAGTCGTTTGAGAGGAAACAAGCATCTTCCTCTCTTCATTCATCCCCTTGAAGAACCAACTCTTCTATTTTGCATCGATGATGTTGCTGCACTGAGCCCCAAGGGTGAGCCTGGATGAGGCATCACCACCACTCCACTTACACCCAGAGGTGTAGTTAATTGTGCAGTTGCAAAATGGCCATTTTTCTTGGGCAAAGGAAACTCCAAGGTCCACAGAATGAGCTATTGCAGGGGTTTATGGCCTACCCTTACTAGAGTGTTCCTCTTGTGTAAGAATCAACAGAAATCATCACTAAATTTAACCATTGGCAAGAATTGCACGGGTTGAAACTGCTAAATCTCATCCTGTTGGCCACTGAAATGCTCTCCCTCGGCCACTGTGCCTGTGCAAGGTTTTGCAATGCTACAAACAAACAAATCTACAAAGAAACCTTCTGTAACAGGAGCAGAGTCCTATGGGCCTGCACCTCCCGCCAGCTCCGTGCAGTCTCAGTTTTGCTTTTGTCAGTGGAAATTCCCCATCACCAGCTTGTGCAGCAGACAGAAGTTACCTGCTTTTGGAACACCTTCCTTTCCTTTGGGACCAGTTATAGGCTGTCAGCCTTGAACTTATCACAGGCCATGTGTAACTGCACCTACCACTTGTTCAAAGGTCTCAGTGTGCACCCATAAATAGCCCAAGCACAACAGACCTCTTGAAAGGCTAAGGCCATCCAAGGCCTCCTCTTGGCATGGCCATACCTTCCCCACCAGCCTCTCCAGCGTAGCTGGTGCATTGTGTTCAGTCCCTGACCATCACTAAACTGCCAAATTGGGCAATTTTCCCACCTTTCTCTGCTTCTTCTTTTCTGCTTGCTGACATACAGCTTACAGATCTATTGTGACTGACCAAACCAAACCAAATGGCATCATCCAAGGGATGGATCTTCACTCACAGACACAGCTCCTTTCCAGGGACTTTGGAGGGGGCACTTATGGGGAAGGTTGTTTTACTTGTTCCTGGTTGTTGCTCCTGGAAAACATCTGGGAGACGGAGATCATTTCTGTTTCACATGCACAAGATGTCACTGACCTGTTGGGTGACAGGTCCCAGGGCTCCAAGCGGGTTCCAGACCCTCCCATCAGTCAGGGAGCGACCTCAGACTGGAGTCACCTTTATTTTTCACTGTCCCGGGAGGCAGGACAGGTTTTCATCGCAGACCAGCTGCCTGCAAACAGTTTGCTTCACTTGAAACAGGTCTTTAAGGGGAATTTCCAAAGTGATGGAGTAAGGCACAGTTCCTGGTGTTTATCAGGACATCACCACGCCTGACTTTTTGCTCCAGTGCCCCTGTTTCACCAATCTGACTTTCCCAGGTTTGGAAGTGTCTACACTCTCCTGAGTGATTAGCTGGGCCACTGTTAGCCCAAGTGCTGGTCTAGCTTGGAGAGTCTGGTAGACTTTGGCCCATTTCACACAGCCTAGGAGTGCCTCTGTGACCAAAGTCCCCCTTGTAAGGTTTTTGTATCAGTCCTTCACAAAAACATGGTCCTGACTCTGTCCTCCAAGCTGGATCTACCCCCATTTCCCCATTTTGCAACCCTGCAGAGGCTTTGTTGCACATTGTGTCTTGTCTTGGCCCACCACCTTTCCACACTCAGGTTATTTTATTTCTGCTTCTGAATTCAGTTGCATTTTTGCATGGCCACTGTCTCTTGCTTTACATACATTTGGGGACGTGTGGCACTCTCTGAAATGGAAAGTTCTCTTTTCTCCCCCCGTGTGAGCCACAGAGCTGCGCTGACAGGGCTCCAGTGACTGACCAGCTTCTCCCCAGTGTCTGCTTCCTGGCCCAAAGCTCTGCTGCAGCCCATGATTTAAGCACCTTGGCACATTCCTCTGCCTCTCACGGCATCTCTGGCTTCCCATTAAACACAGGGATATCATTTCTGGCTCAGGAAGTCTCTGCACCGCAGGCCACCAGGACCTGGGAAACTGGCCTGGGGAGCTTGCATTGCATGCTCTGTTTGTCTGCTCCTCCCAGGGCATCTCCTGCTGCTCTCCAGGACAGCAGGACCTTTTTTTCTTACCCAGCTCAGGTTTTATAAAAAACTCTCCTTTCACTTTTTCCCCGGTCTCAGTCTGGTCATCCCATAACTGAAAAATCTATTAATAGGTCAATGTCCAATTTCCCCTGGTTGGATATCTTGTTATTCAACCAAAATGATCCCGATCCTTCAGCTGAATTCTCTTTGGCCCCCACTTTGTTGCACACCGCTGACCAGCTTTAATTTGATGGTTGATTCCAGTCATACAGTCAGCCCAGATAATTCAATTTCTTTTCCTGAAGGCAAGTGCTCACTAACATAAGAGCTGACCCCATCAAGTTGGCTCCTAGGCCCCCATTTCAGAGCCATTCCCTTACGCCGTGGTTATGGGCTGAGTTGGATAAACCTCCCAAAATGTATTCTCCTCAAACACTGTGGCTTTTGCACTGATTCAGCTGGGACAAACAGTCTGATTCCTTCCTCCTGCAGACTGGGAATGGTGGTGAGTGCTGGTGGTAGGCGTTGTGCTGGCTAGCTCTTGTCTGCAGCAGGAGGCTGTTTTTTCCTGCGGTGACCTGCAAGCCTTTTATTTCCTTTTCTGACTGATTTTCTCAGTTTCTTAACTCTTTGCTGCGGTTAATCTTTGCTTGTAAATGGGCCAAAGCTTTTGTTGTGCCTCTTATTTTCTGGAAAACATTATTTTTCCGTGATAGTCATGCTGCTGATCACCTCTTTGATCCGTCCTGCCCTTTTAAACTGGGAATCTTCCAGGAGAATTTCGCACTCTCTCTGGACACTGAAGCCTTTTATCCTTGTCTGCAGGTGACCTCTTATAAACCTCTCTTAGAAGTTCCAGATGTCGAACTCCTTTTGCAAAGTCTCCAGCTGTCTCGGCTCATGTTTTGCATCTTTGGTAATTTTCAATTTCCGTTCCCACTTGGTTCCAGAGGAATCCCAGAATTAGGACTTCTCCTCCTAGAAGCTGAGTCTCTCCCCGGACATTCTTTCCATAATTTGAAGATTCACAGGTTGTTCCAGAGAGGACGAAGCTGGCAAAGACACTCCAGAAATACTCCAGGTGTTCCACAAAGAGGTGCTCCAGAAATGCTGACCCCTTGCTCCCCACCTCCTTTGTTCCTTATGGAAACCATGCAAAGCCCTGCTTTCCTGCCCATAGGAGGAATCAGCTGGAGGTAACTCTTTTCTTCCAGGGTTCAAGCTCCCTTTGAGTCACTACCCCCAGGAGGTCTCCATGTGCTTTATTTCAGGATTAGGGCTCCTTCTACTATTTGTGCTATGCTTCCACTTTTCTGGATGCTTTCTCTAGGACCAGTCCAGTCTGGAGGAAAGGAATTTCATGTTGATGGTGCTTGTTTCTCTCTGCTGACTAGCAAGACAGCCTATAGCTCCATATTAGATGTCCCACATGGATGCCTGACCTGGAGCAACCAATGCATCCTTGATGGCCAACTACTGCTGGCACATGCTGGCACTGAGCAGAGTTTCCCTCGCAGTCTGTGGTCCCCCTTCCCAAGGGAGCTGCCCTAAAGCAAAGCTGCCCTTACTCAAAGCAATGGCCTGGAGCTGTGTCAGGGCAGGGTCAGGTTGGATCTCAGGAAAAGGTTCTTCCCCCGGAGGGTGGTTGGGCACTGACCAGGCTCCCCAGGGCCGTGGTCACAGCCCCAAGGCTGCCAGAGCTCAAGAGGTGTTTGGACCACACTCTTGGGCACATGGTGGGACTGTTGGGGTGTCCTGTTCGGGGCCAGGAGATGGTTCCTTCCAACTCAGGATGTTCTGTGCTTCCGTGAACCAATGTATCAGTCTGCTTTCCTCAGCAGCAACAGATTCTCCCAACTGCCTCTGTAGCAGCCCAAAAGCCTCTCCTTCTGACCCCCACCCTTATAACCTATAGGAATGCGGCACCCATGTGTGTAGTTCATGTTTACCCCCAGTTTAGCTGCACGGGTAGTGTGGAAATGCCATCAGGCCAACAGGGAGAGAGCTGTACAAGCCCGCAGTGCCGCTTGCTGCCTGCCAAGCAGGAGACTCAAACACCTCATCAGAGCCTTCGCTGCTCCTAAAACCTCATTCGCACTTTACATATGGGCAGTGCGGTTCAAGCA